>NW_022170878.1:14821207-15093216 GCF_008802855.1 Photinus pyralis
AACAAACCATTAAATCGTCTACGTATAAGCATTTATCAATTGACTCCTCAACACCTTTGGCTATTTCATTTATGGCGATGCCGAACAGGGAACAACTGAGTGTTGACCCCTGCGGCACACCATTTTCTAAAACATACTCTTTGGAGTTGATATCGCCGATTCTTACACAAAACTTCCTATCCTCTAAAAAGGATAGAAACTCTACTTTAAGAATGCTTTTTGCCATAGCGGTAAGTGTTGATTTAGAAGTAGATCATGTAGACATTACCACAGCTTTTCTTAATAGTCATTTGAACGAAAGAATTTTTATGGCTCAACCGGAAGGTTATATTAAAAATAATAAGGTATGTTTATTAAACAAAGCCATATATGGGCTTAAACAAGCTTCACGTATGTGGAATTTAAGAGTTGAGCAAACTTTGACAGAATTGGATTACAAAAAGTCTAAATATGAATCTTGTCTTTATATGAAAAGAATTGAAGGAACAATTGTTTGTTGCCTTGTATGTTGATGATTTTTTGATTTTCTATAATAATGCTGGTGAAGTTGCTAAATTAAAGGGTGTTTTATCAGAGAATTTTAAACTTAAGGACTTGGGCCAAGTCAAGAAATGTTTAGGTTTAAATATTGAACTAGATAAAAGTAAGCAGGAATTAAGAGTAAATCAAAAGCATTATATCTTATATTTGTTAGAGAGATTTGGTATGAAAGATTGTAAACCAGTTTCAACTCCTATCGAACCAAGGTTAAAATTAGAAAAAGGGAAACGTGATGAAAGTATTCCTTACAGATGTCTTATAGGTTCTTTAATGTTTTTAGCAGTTAATTCGAGACCTGATATAGCTTTTTCTGTAAGCTATCCAAGTCAGTTTAATACTTGTTACACAAATACTCATTTTCAACATGCTAAAAGAATTTTGAGTTATTTAAAAGGGACCATTGATCAGAGTTTAATTTTCAAAAAAGGTGATTTGGAAATCAAAGGATTTTGTGATGCTGATTGGGGAAATAATTTAATCGATGGAAAATCATATACTGGTTATTTGTGTTTGTTGTCAGGAGGGGCAATTTCATGGGAATCAAAGAAACAAGCATCAGTAAGTTTATCTAGTACCGAAGCAGAATATGTATCTATTTGTCAAGCAACTAAAGAAGCTATATTTTTAAAAGGTTTTCTTGGTGAAATTTTACAAATAGATGAAACTACTTTGTTATGTAATGATAGTCAAAGTGCGCAGAAGTTGGTTTCAAATCCTGTATTTCATAATAGAACATAAAAATGTAAAATATCATTTTAAAAGAGAGGCAGTTGAAAGAAAAGATATATGCTTAGAGTATATTTCAACAGATCAGATGCCAGCTGATATTTTCACAAAAGGTTTAGCAGGGCCAAAACACAAATATTTTGTTAACTATTTAGGATGTATGTAATTTCAAATATATATGTTTATAAGTAGTTTAGTTTACAAGTTTTGTGTATGTATCTTCATTAGATTAAGTGGGGCTGTTGGAATATAATTATAATCAAGTTTGATATTCACACAGCGCCAGTTTAGTATATAAGTAATTTTGAAAAGTGTCAAAAATTTAATTAAAGAAATGTGTCATTGTAAGTTTGTATTAAAACTGATTTTCGTTTTGACTGATTAAAAACTCACAAGATTACTATCACATACGATAAAACTGAAAAGGAAACTTTATTAAAAACATATCACGACAATCCATTACAAGGAGGTTTTTGTGGACAGAAAAGATTATATGCAAAGTTAAGAAACCTTTACCATTGGAAAAATATGTCACAAGATGTGGCATTATATGTTAGGAATTGCCATAAATGTCAAATAAATAAACCTAAAGTTTAAGAGATCCTTTAGGCCTTTAGCACTCACCACTACACCATGCAAACCATTCAATATTATGATCGTAGATACAATTGACCCATTTTATATAATAAATATAATAAAGATGCCTTTAATCCAGAGGTAGAGATAAACTTTATAATTATGATAAAGGCGATCAGAAAGGGTCACTGTCGAAGGTATTTTATGGACATGGATAAATAATGAAATAATAATAAATACATTATTTGCAACCCTTACACATTTTTCAAAAAATGGCTCGGCCAGTATTATACAACATTTGCTTCTTCTGAAAACGGCATTTCGATACGAACTGTTTGCAAAAATTTACAACTTCCGGGCAAAATCGTTCTAATTTTCTTGGTTTAACAGACCTATGCGGTTTGTAAAAAAAAAATAGTGCTCTATATGGTCTCCATTTCCTCTGCGATGAATTGGCATTCTTGATAAGGTATCTTAAAATAATAAAATAAAACACAATATGAATTCATCAAATGATTCATTTACGCCCATGAATGTAGAGACAAAATAGAAAACTATTTATTTATATTAGCTATGCGTTTCTAATAGGTATGTGTAAGTAGGAGTGAAATATTTCAATTTTCTATAGTAATATTTCTCATTGTTGCGGAAGTGGACACAGTGTAGAATAAGGGTAGTTAACCCCTATAACAACGGATTTTAATACCATCTTTTTCAGCGCAAATCTATTTATGACGCTTCCATTAAGTTTTGTGCTAATCGATTCTCAATTAGTGGATGCTCAAATTGAACAAGTTGCAGACACGCGTATTGCTAAATGTACACTTTATTGAAAAGGTTATAATTGTCAAAAAAAACGACCTCCAAAATGAAGTAATCGCTATTATGTTTTGCATGTCTGTAAAATTTTAAAATCGCGTGGCATTTAAAATACGTAGTAAAGGTTACAAAAATTGCGTGCCATACGTTATGCTAAATTTACCTAATGCTGGTGCGTAACAGTGACTTTTTAATGAGTCATCGAGACCCGAGCCGATAATTTCGTAAATTTACGTTCAAGTGGCGTTTTACAATTTCAAAATAGTCTAATAAATAATGTTTTGCATATTGCTTCATCAAAAATTCACGATGGGAAGGATGCATTTGTCTTTTGCTATATAACGGATCGAAACACTCGTTTCAACAGGTTTCCGGAAAACAATTTCGAAAATTTATTAACAATGTAAGCGTATAAATTCGAATGGTGATTGAAGTTTTTCCTTCCAAAAATTAAATTAGGGCTACAAATATTCACATCTTTACGGACTTTTCGCATGCAATGCTTGTTCGGCGGTAAATCTCGGTTTTTTTTTTGTAGAACCGCGACAAGAACTTAAAAAGGGATCGAATTATTTACAACATGCGTGCCTTTAATTATCAAATTTTTTTCCTTAATATCTGGTTGAAGAGCACTCCTGCAATTGTAGGTGAATCTTTCTATAATTTTAATCGAATAGGCCGAATCGTGTTTTCTATCGACCCAATAAATTAGATTAGTTATACCAATGTTAATTGATAGAAGTGAAACAAAACTTCCAATCCGTATTTGAAAAATAGTAGTTTTGAACAACTTTAAGATCCGATTTCTGAGAAATATCATTGAATTTAAAATTCAATGGAAATATGTATGGATAAGGATTAAATTGCGCTCACTGTAATCCAAAATACTTAGATGCTCGTTTTTTGTACTTACCAGATCAAAACGGCTATTTAACCTCTATTTTTGAGGGCAGACGTTGTTTATTTGGGAATTTTTTGTAGGCACTTGAAATGTGGGTGTAAGCTTGTGCCCCCTTCATGAATAAATTTTAATTTTTAATTGAAAGCTATAGGACATACAGTCAAACTTTAAGTTTGAAATGTTGAATTCAGAATCTCAATTCGAAAATTAATTTTTTGTGCATCTTTTCACCTCGAATTGAAAATGTAAAATACGTCTTTTCACGTAAGTACCCTTCTCAACATTTCATGTGCAATTTTTGCCCTCCTTTGTTTTAGCATGAGAATGAATCACACTTTTTCTGTGAACCCTTCATCCATCATATCAGTAAATGTTTTTAGCGCATTTCCACAAAAATAAAAATAAAATGCGCTATTGTGGCCACTTTGTCCGTCCGTCCGTCCGTCCGTCCGTCCGCCCGCTACTTTTGCGACGCTACTAGTTCTTTATCTTAAGAGCTATTGTTCTACTTTTTTCGCTATTTGGTTCGTTATGGTGTCGAGTCTTGTACCAAGGAAGGAATTTTTTCTGTACCGCTTACAAAAAAAGTTATTGTAAAAAAAACAAAAAACCGTTTTTTACATGTTCCATAATTTTACACTTTTGCCGTTTATTAACCATCCTAGAGATCGTTTATAATTTTGCATTGCTATCTGTCGCCTGCCGGTTGGTCTCTCCGTCTGTTCCTTTGTCTGTCTGTCCATCTATCTGTCCGTGTGAACGATAATTTTGTTTAGAAATGTTCGATCGCTTTTACATCTCCGTTAGTTATGAACTGAATTGCATGAAATTCAATATGGGCATAGCTTTAGCCATATAATACGCAATGCCAAAAGTTGAATCGAATCGATTCAAAATTCACAGTGCCCTTTTCGCATCTCGACCATTTATAAACCGAATTGCAAACTTTTTTACTTATAAAAGTATTTGAATGAAATTTGATACATAGGCACTTGGAATAAAGGAAAATCAAACGCCAATTTCAAAATTTGGTTTTGCGCATGCGCAGTGCCCTTTTTTATTTATGGAAGAATTTAAATGAAATTTGATACATAGGCGCTTGGAATAAAGGAAAATCAAATGCCAGTTTCAAAATTTGTTTTTGCGCATGCACAGTGCCAACTTTTTATTTATGGAAGAATTTAAATGAATTGTGATACATAGGCACTAGGAATAAAGGAAAATCTAACGCCAGTTTCAAAATTTGGTTTTGCGCATGCGCAGTGTCAACTTTTTTATTTATGGAAGCATTTAAATGAAATTTGATGCTTTGGCGCTTGGAACAAACGAAAATCTAACATTGGTTTCAAAATTTAGGTTTGCGCATGCGCAGTTCCAACTTTCTTATTTAGAAAAGCATTGAAATGAAATTCTTCTTATAAACTGAAATTGAAATAGCATGTCAAAAATGGATGGCTCATGTGCAACGTATCTTTCATATTTGTGGCCGGATTTTTACGATTTTAACAGAAGTTAAGCATCTTACAAATGGGAAATGAATGCAAGTGGAAATACGCTTTATGTAAATCGTTTACGATTACTTTTTAACTTGTTCAAGTTAGATTATAAAGCTGGCGAAAGGTTGAAAGTGTATCTTGTAGTTTCAGAATTGAAAATAGGGACTTTTAGTTTATTCAACTCTCCGGATTTTGAGATATCCAAAGTTTCGGCTGAAAATATGTCTGTTTATTTCTTGTCCAAACTTCGAGCTCTAAATTTTAAAATCCAGAGGTGTCAAATCTTCCAATTTTAAACCAGGACATTTTATTTCCAAATCGCGACTAATATGCGTCCTTCAGGCCCAAAATTTTAAAACTTTCTACGAGTTTAAAACTTAATTTGAAGCTTCGTTTCAAAATCGCGAAATAAACATTAATTCTTTATTCACAAATCATAATCACGGCATGAATTATTTTGAATACTCCCAGACTTCCAAATTTTCGAACTTTTGGCTCTCAAGTTAAAGTAAAAAAACTGCGAGTGTTCGTTAAACTTCGCTCAGAATCGTCAAACTTCGATATTTGACTTTCCAGTTCTAGGTTTCAGCTTCAAATTCAGATTTCATACTATACACATTTTAAATTTCAATGGAATTTTAAAGTTGTAAATGGGTGACAAGCTTAACCTTTCAGATCTCTGCTTGAAACAATCGTTTTAGTCTGGGAGTTTATAGGAAAAAAGTTCGCACTTTCATATGCTTTTGACCCTTCCCTCTTGGTCAGACTCTTGGTCAGCACGGCTCATCCAATCACACACCACAGTGAGCCACCCCCTGGAAATATAAGCAGCGTCGAAACGGCCAGAAAGCTCAGTGCAGCTGGAAAACCTTGCCCTTAAAGCGACCACTGAAACTGGTGGTCGCGGCTCTTCTTCCACTTTCAATCCGAGGCAGTCTGCTTTTGCTTAAAATGAAGTGAAAAATTGAAATATTGAATAATACGCAGAGTGTTCCATTAAACAATTAAATTGAACTCTTACATACAGGGGTTATCCAATGAGAGATCGTTTTAGTTAAATATTAACACCTCATTAGGCATTAAGTCATCACTCGACAATAATAGAATTAATACTGACATTTTTAAATTGGGCAGGTAATCCTCCCCCCCCCCCCCTCCCGTAATACGAAAATTAATGGTTTCATTTACTTATTTATGTGCTTTACTGAGCTAAGATCAAATAATAAAAGCGCCCTTCTGTTGATATATTATGAAGTTTATAGTAGTTGCGTAGCTTTGTGTATGGAATATCAATTATCCAGTTTTTGAAAGCACGTTTCATTATTTTTATAAAACTGCATGAAAAATAGTGTGCATTTACGTGTATTAACATGGGTACAGGGTGGCCCGCTGAAAGCAGTCAATGCCAATTTTGCCCACTTAAAGACAGTTTTACCAGAAACGCTCGAACACGTCAATTTTAGTTTTGAGGGGGACACCTAAATTAAGTAATACTACTTACATAACTTTAACCCTGAGAAGGGGGTGAATTACCCCCTAAAAATTTTAAATGGGAAGGGGTAGTAAGTGTTAGATAGGTCGAAAGGAATGTTCATTATGTGTTCAGAACGGTTTTTATTTTTCAAATCCGATCAGTAGTTCTAGAGAAAACTCGATTTAAATGGATTTGCAGAGCCGTTTTAAATGTTTCTTAAGTAGGCGTTGAAGTTGAAATAATTGACAGCTTGTGTCAGAAAAGAACGTCTGACATAAGTGCACAAGCAAGGAAGCGAACTTCAACGCCTACTTAATAAACATTTAAAACGGCTCTGCAAATCCATTTAAATCGAGCTTTCTCTGGAGCTACTGATCGGATTTGCAAAATAAAACCAGTTCTGAAGACATACCTTTCGACCTATCTACATTTACTACCCCTTCCCATTTCAAATTTTTGGGGTGCAATTCGCCCTCTTCTCAGGGTTAAAGTTATGTAAGTAGTATTATTTAATTTAGGTGTCCCACTCAAAACTAAAATTGACGTATACGGCCGTTTCTGGCAAAACTGTCGTTAAGTGGGCAAAATTTAAATTGGCATTGACTGTTTTCAGTGGGCCACCCTGTATTTATCCATTTTTATTGAATAGGTAGGTTTCTGGGAAATATAACGTGTTTGTTCGATAACATTTGAGAATACTGGATAGCGTTCTAAAATAATTACTGGTATAAATTAATCCTTTTTAAGATACATACCTATATGTTATCAATTTATTGTTTGTTAATTGCGATAAATATACCACGTAATTAAACTTACATTTCAATATTAAATCTGAAAAATAGGTATATCATTGACTGTAAACACTGTCCAAAAAATAGAATGTTTAGATGTAAATAACAAATTTTACAAAAACTTTATTTTTTAGATGAAAAATCGCTTTTTCTCGTTCAAACATGGATTATACACTGAAAAATTATGGCAATTTTTATTTTCAAAAATTTAGTGGCATTTACTTCCCAGATAATAGTCGACTCAACACGTCACTGGCCACCCTTCTGGACCACTTCCTTTTTGTCCAAGTACCCTACCTGAGTATAAAAGCAGATTAGAAATAGAGCGAGACCCTTCAGGCACTAATCAGCTAATTATATACACTGAACCCTGCGGTTTGGGCGATTTTTCTTTTTGATTATTTTCAGCAGTTCACTACTTTACCTCAACATCTAACTTTATTCCAAGGTAAGATGTTTTACTTATACTTGGCCCTATACGTGTAAAATTTTGCCCGAAATATCAATTTAATTGTGAAAAATTGTGTTTTAGGATTCAGTAATTAATTGCTAATCGGTCATTCTTGATTTGGGGGATTCTGTTAATTTCGAAGCTTCAATTGCGCATTTACTATACTAGTTTGGAGTAATGTAAGTAATTATTTTGAATATTTGGGAGAATATTTTGTATTTGTGTGGTACGCTAATCAATTGTGGAGTTTTTATTTTTGATTTGATATTTGATACTTTTACAGGGGTAGGTTGACTTCCTAACTACCCCCAAACCAATTTCCTACGTTAAATCTTAGGTTCAACTCACACGCTAATCTTGGCTATAGTACAATAAAATTAAAAAAATTAAAAAATGTAAAATAGTTATTTTAATTGAAGGATAAACCAACCTTCAATGGTGAATATGATTGTTTCTTTTAAACCCTGTTAAAAATATCCAAAATCTCGAGAATTTAATTGTACTCGCAGTATAGTCAACTTCAACAATAGTCATTGAAATAACGGTCTAGAAGAATGATGGGGGGGAGTGAGAAATAAAATAACTGTGCAAAAATATGATACGGACACGACCTAAACAAGTGTATAAACGAAAAGTAAATAAAGGAAATAAATAAAACGTCTGTATAAAGGTTTATTTCGCCGAAGCGAATATATAGTTGAAATTTAAATTTTTTATTTAGGATATAAGGATAAAAAGATTTCGAGATACTCAAATATCTGGTATATATTTTGTGGTATGGTTTCTGCGACAAAACATTAATCCCCCGCTCTACACGGTATATATCAGATGATGGAATAAAGACGCGTGTCTCCATTCATCTGAGAAATCTGGTTTTACATTCTAGGCCCTTTTATTAAGCCAGTTGCCTAGATACGGAGCCCTTACTTCCAATCACAGCTCAAATAAAAAATTCCATTCGATGTGGAGTCCAAACATGTATAGTTAGCGAAACTATTGAATGAAATTTTTCGCGCCTTGTTAGTCGACGTTCTCATAGAGCTTTTGTATGGAATAAGTATGATTGATGATCGTGACAAATGGGTACCTATATCAGATATGTAAGGGCTAATGTTGCCCAGGTGTACCAATTTATGAAGGATATTGTTGTATATTGATTCATATTTTTCAATTCAACTATTCTGCCATTTTTAAAATTACATTAGTATAGATACGAGCTTCTGAATAAGTACTAAATAATACAGGAGACGTTATAAAACGTGGGGGAATCAGATTTTTCTAGTTGTCCAGCTGTTTCATTACACAAAAAATCGAAATTTCCGCAGCGAAAAACTACGCTACTGTCCTTTTCAAGTCATCATCTGAGGCAAATTTGCCTTTAAGGCCTTTTTTAATTGTTTCAACAAAAAGTGTTTGCATGGTCTAATTTCTTTCATTTCTGGGAGTTCTTCCTAGTTTGGCAAAAATTGTAGTGAGATTTCAAGAATGATCGTAAGAAAGTTCTTCCCGTCTTAACCCCCAAGAAAATTTTGCTAAAATTTGATTTGCAATCAACCCCTTTGGAGTTCCAAGTTCCAATGGTTCACGCACAGCAAAACAAAGATGGGGGTAATGCTGATTATGACTTGCAAACCAAAAGGAGTCATGCTTAAAGTATGGGATAGTAGCCGAAAACTAGTTATTTTGACAGTTCGAGAAGTCGGTAAAAGCTGTAAAACAAACGGGGGATGTTCGATGTTTTTTTTTCGCATATCGACTGATCCTATTCAATTGACGTCATACCCGAGAATAATAGGTAATGGTATTGAGTCATAGACCGACCGGCATTTATACGAGAAAGCCTGTTATAGATACATATAGGGTTAGCATTGATAATAAATGTAAGGTAATATTTAAAATTAGGTGTTGTAGAAACGTAGATGCGAGTGGTTGTGGAAAACACGAAGCACCCTATTTAGGAAAACACAGGTAAACAATTATTCATATCTTGGGAATTTGTTGCGAATGCCACCTAACCCTTTCCACATTCAGTTATTCCAATTAATTTCACTAAAAGGAAATTGCGTAACATTTGAGTGAGTTTTTTTTTCATTTTAAGCATTAGGATTTCGGAAACCGTAAGACATAGAGATTCGGTTAAATGAGGAAAGAGTTGTAGTTTTAAGAGCTTATTCAAGATATGCTTTTGTTTTTTTTTTAAATCCACAGTTCACTAGATATGAGCGAAAAACAGATTTAGTGATTTTTCATTTACCTAGCTATTGTAGAATCGTTAGTATTAATTAATCGAAAGGATCGTTCGGTATTCAGTTGTAACGGATTTTTATCAGAGACTTGTTACTATAGTATAACAAGTCTCTGATTTTTATATTTGATTTTGTGATAATGGAAACTTTCTCTAAACATTTCTAAATAGTTCTCAAATATTTGAATAACTTAAAAGTATTCAAATACTTTGCGAAGTATTCGAATACTAAATATTTGTGAAAGTATTTGAGTTACAAATACAATTACTGCTTCCATAAAAGTGTTTAATTACAAAGTATTTGAATACTGAAAAGTATTTACAAAATCGAATACTGCCCAGCTCTGGTTGAGATGTCGCCACGTACGAAACTACCTTAAAGAGAACATTTTAATTTAAGCACTTAATGGCCACGTCCGACTCAATTTTCCTTAAAGGGCAGTTGAAAATGTGCAATTTCATGTATTTCAAACAGTTCCAAGATTGGGCATACTAGTTCAAAAGCTACAGCCTTTTGAATTTTCTTTCGAAATTGGTTTCTAGTCTATAACTTTTGATTGAGAAGTCTAATCGAAAAAGTACGAGTTGTTTTGGATTCTACGCACCAAAATTAATACGAAAAAGTGTTTTCCCGAGAAATTTTGGTGTAGTCGATTTTTGTTAAAAAAGGAAGTACACTGCCTTTTTTTTTGGCCGAAAAAAAAATGTCTCAGATCGACCGGGAAAAAACATTTTCTTATAGAATGAGGCCTGTAGAATCCATAATTTCAAACAGTTCCAAGATTGGGCTACTAGTTCAAAAGTTACAGCCCTTTGAATTTTCTTTCGAAATTGGTTTCTAGTCTATAACTTTGATTGAGAAGTCTAATCGAAAAAGTACGAGTTGTTTTGGATTCTACGCACCAAAATTAATACGAAAAAGTGTTTTCCCGAGAAATTTTGGTGTAGTCAATTTTTGGTAAAAAAGGAAGGTTGTACACTGCCTTTTTTTTTGGCCGAAAAAAAAATTGTCTCAGATCGACCGGGAAAAAAACATTTTCTTATAGAACGTGGCCTGTAGAATCCATAATTTCAAACAGTTCCAAGATTGGGCTACTGGTTCAAAAGTTACAGCCTTTTGAATTTTTTTTCGAAATTGGTTTCTAGTCTATAACTTTTGATTGAGAAGTCTAATAATAATAATATTTATTCCTCCACTGTTTTACAAGTAGTATATTTACAAACATAAACAAAAATTAATATGCAAACAGCCAAACCATACAAGGCGTTGAGGAAAAAAAACTCGAGTACGTAATATATATATATATATATATATATATAAATAAGCTTCAAAATATAATATTAAATGAACTAAATGGAAATAATTAAACAAAAATAAAAAATAAGGAATTATATTAACCGGTTGTACTTGAAAAAAACTCATCCAGTGAATAAAACTCATTTTGTTTTAGCCACGATTTAAGTTTGCTTTTGAATTTATTCATAGACTGTAAATTTGTAATATGTGACGGCAACTTATTGAATATTTTAAGGCCCTGGTATATTGGAAAATTTTGTAATTGAGTACTATGTACCTTAGGTAAACGAAGTTGAGTGTTTGTTCTAGTTTTGTGCTCATGTACATCTGACGGCTTAATATACTCGTAGTTATGTTTATTATTATAAATTTGTAGAGATATTCTAAAAATGTAGAGATTTGTTAATGTAAAAAGTTGCATGAAACAAAACTTTCCTCTGCAAGAATCTAAACGGTTCATATTGAGAATCGTGCGAATCGCTCGCTTTTGCAATTTAAACGCCTTATGCACATCAACACTACTACCCCAAATCTCAATACCCAATATATCCTTTACGCTTTTAATAAGAAAAATCGACTTAGCTAGTTTGGGGCAAAGGTCTTCTATATGCGGTGCCCAAGAGAAGGTATCGTCAATTGTAATGCCAAGAAATTTGGTGCATGAGACCGGTTTAATGTGATTGTTATCTAGAGATATCGGGACAGTTGATTTGTACATTCGATGAATGAAAAAAGATGTAGCATGACTTGTTGATATTTAAGAACAGCTTATGATGATTCATCCAATTGTTTATTTGTCCAATGATATGGTTAGCGTGTAATAAGAGTGTGTTATAGCAAGCGTTGTGAATGATCAGGGAAGTGTCATCTGCAAATAAGGTAAATTTAACAGTGGGGAATGAAGCAACTAAGACGTTGATATACATTAGGAATAGAAGTGGACCAAGTACGCTTCCTTGCGGAACACCACATTTAACCGTTCTGTATCCGGACTGGAAGGTATCAATGATGCCAATATTTGTTAAATATTTAATTTCACACAATTGTTGTCTATTTTCAAGGTAGGAAGTAAACCACAGTTTCGCCACTCCTCTGACCCCAAGCTTTTGTAGTAACAGCTCATGCGAAACACAATCGAAGGCTTTTGAAAGGTCGCAGAAAATCCCTATAGTGAATTGTCTCAGGGACATAGAATCGAAGATATCCTGCATGAAATTCCATACTGCAGCTGATGAGGTATTTTTATTTTTTTGAAAACCAAATTGTTTTTCTGTGAGTAACCTATTTTTTTGAATATATTGAGATAAGCGAGTTTTCGTAGCAGTTTCAATTATTTTTCATATTACTGATAGTTGTGATATTGGCCGGTAGTTGTTAATATCTGCCTTTCTTAAAGAGTGGTTTTATGACTGCAGGTCAGGCAAAATTCCATTTGAGAAGGAGGTGTTTATAATGTTTTCTAGGGGGAATTTAAAAACTTCTACCTATTCTTTAATGAGCAGAGTAAACAAACATCATCAACACCAGTAGAACATTTGTTTGACAATGATTGTATAATATCCGCTGTTTCCTGATGTGTAACAGGGCTTAGAAAGAACGAGTTATGAGAATGAGTTAATCCATAAAAGCATGGTTGGTCATTTGACAGATTACTTGATATATGAAAAGCCGTATCAGAGAAATGTTTATTGAATAGCGAAGCTATTTCGTTTGGACAAGAAGTGGTGTTATTTCTATCCAGTTGGAGTTTAATATTTTCAAAGAGTTTAGGTGATTTAGTGTTTTGCTTTATAATTTCCCATGCGGCTTTCGGTTTATTTTGAGAATTTGCAATTAAATTCGTAAAGTACGATGCGCGTGCAACTGCTATGGTGTTCTTAAGTAGTGTGGACATAATTATGAAAATGTTGACTGGTACTGTAATGTCTCATCTCTAACAGCCATCTCTTATTTCGACAGGATGTCTTGATTCCTTTAGTGATCCACTTCAACTTCTTAACAGTTTTATTATTATAGGATTTCAGAGGAAAAGCAGCATCTGAGCATGACTTGTAATTGGAATAAAATATGTCAAGTTTAGCGTTAACATCGTTGTTGATATATAGAGGTGTCCAATCAATTCTACCAAGTAATTGTATAAATTTTACCTTGTTTTTGTTTAAAAAGCATCTGGATTTTGAAACAATTAAAGAAGGGGTACTCTCAATGATGCTTTCCGAACTCAAAATCTGGCAATGGTGATCCGAAAGACCAGTAAAAATATTCTGGGAATCAAATGTTTTCGAAGGAATATTTGTAATGATATTATCGATTAGGGTGGAAGAAACAGAAGTAACTCTAGTTGGACAGTGTATAGTTAATAAATTGATAAATTCTAATTTTGCGTACGAATTTTCAAGCAGGTTAATGTTACAATCGCCGCAGATAACAACCCATAACTTTAAACTAGTTAGTCTATCTAAAAGTAACGCTAAAAGTTCAAAAAACTGATCAATACTCCCCTCTGGGGAACGATACATACATACCACGATAAGCTTACCAAGTCTGACAGCAACATATTCAAAACTTTTTTCTAAAATCGGTACATCTAGAATAAACTCCTTAAAGTTATAATCAATTCTCGAGAATATGATAACTCCTCCATTTTTATATTCAGTTCTACAAAAACTGGCAGCACAAAAATAGTTATCGATTGCTATATTACTTACCTCTAGTCTATAACTTTTGATTGAGAAGTCTAATCGAAAAAGTACGAATTGTTTTGGATTTTACGCACCAAAATTAATACGAAAAAGTGTTTTCCCGAGAAATTTTGGTGTAGTCGATTTTTGATAAAAAAGGAAGGTTGTACACTGCCTTTTTTTTGCCCCGAAAAAAAAATTGTCTCAGATCGACCGGGAAAAAACATTTTCTTATAGAATGTGGCCTGTAGAATCCATAATTTCAAACAGTTCCAAGATTGGGCTACTAGTTCAAAAGTTACAGCCCTTTGAATTTTCTTTCGAAATTGGTTTCTAGTCTATAACTTTTGATTGAGAAATCTGATTGAAAAAGTACGAATTGTTTTGGATTCTACGCAGCAAAATTAATAAGAAAAAGTGTTTTCCCGAGAAATTTTGGTGCAGTCGATTTTTGGTAAAAAAAAATTGCCTTTTTTTTGCCCCGAAAAAAAAATTGTCTCAGATCGACCGGGAAAAAACATTTTCTTATAGAATGTGGCCTGTAGAATCCATAATTTCAAACAGTTCCCAGATTGGGCTACTAGTTCAAAAGTTACAGCCTTTTTTTTTTCGAAATTGGTTTCTAATCTATAACTTTTGATTGAGAAGTCTAATCGAAAAAGTACGAGTGCAATTTCATGTAGGATTTGTAGAGCAATTGTATTTCAATGATCCAGTATCTGGAATTGTCTTTTGTGTATGCAATTGGTACATTTGCGCCTTCTCTTTGGTAATCCCTATACTTTTCCTTATTATTTTCTTGTAATAGTTGAACCATTTCCAATGATATGTCGCCACGTACATAACTACCTTCACAAGAACATTTTAATTTATGCACTTAATAGCCACGTCCGACTCAATTTTCCTTAAAGGGCAGTTGAAAATGTGCAATTTCATGTAGGATTTGTAGAGCAATTGTACTTCAATGATCCAGTATCTGGAATTGTCTTTTCTGAATGCAATTGTTACATTTGCGCCATCTCTTTGGTAATTCCTATGCTTTTCCAAAAGAATTTCTTGTAATAGTTGAACCAGTTCCAATCAGAGCAGGGCAGAATACTTTCAAAAAGTATTTGCATACTAAATACTTGCAGCTAAACTAGATTTGGCGGGTCGAGAGACGCGAAAAATGGCATCTCTGTCCCAAAAAATTGAAAGGGAAGTTCATGTACCAAACCTTTCATCGTCATTTCCAACATTTGTAAAAGAAATTATAAACTTAACGTTTTCTGCTTTGGCAGGAGCCAATGAATCTGACACAAATTTAAACCATTTCAATGCTGCTAAGAACATGAAAAGGAACTTCATAATCATTTTAGAAAATGAAAATTGGAAGCTTAGGAAAGAGAAACGGATGATCATTTTCAGGATAAGATTGCACTTCAGCACAGGCGTTTCAAAATTACTCCTAGAAGCCTTGACGTATCACAGTAGGCACCATTATTATATTTATAAAAAAAATATTGACGAATTTCAAGTGGGCAGTTACTTTGATCACACTAACAGTTGCCGCTATAAATAAGAAAGAAAAAAATCTTTGCCAAAAATTTAGGTACCTACCACAGAAAAGATGACTAACAAAAAATTTTGGTGATATCGAAAATACAAGATATAGAAACACAATTTACGCACTCATCTTTTAAAATTAGAAAAACAACTGTAGCAAAGTAGAAAAGTATATTAAGATTAGATAATTAAGGACAATTAAAATTTCCTATAGTTCTTCTCCCTGAGTTGTGCACGTAATGACTCAATTTCTTGTAACAATTCGTCGTTTTTTCTAATTAAGTATTCATCACAGACATATTCTCGAATAGGCGTATTGTTAATGGTATCAATTTTGGTCTCGATATCAACAAACTGTTTTACGATCGACATTTGCAAGTCGAGAAGATGACGGCGGATATGGCCGACGGCGTCGGCCACTTCCCAAGTAAACTCCTTTTTGAAGTTTGCAACCTGAATTGCCACTTCTTTGGCAAATCGGTCCGCCAGAATTTGATTCTCCTCCTTGATTGTGTCTTTGATCATCTGCTTTATGTCGCCGATTGAATTCCCGCAGGTACCTTGGCAAACATTCGAGCTGATTATTGGAGACTCGGATATCGGGAGATGTTCGGTCAGATACTTCGGGGTGGACGAAATTTGCTTCGCGGAGTTTGCCGGAGTTTTCATCGCCACTATGTTTTCCGACGGTTGATTCGCCAGAAACGAAATGCGCTTGGTGGTATCGGGCCGTTTGCGAAAGTCATCCGTCGTTTCCATCGCTGTGGAAATTTCCCTGTCGGACAAATGACTGGTGCTGTTCAATCCTAACGCGACTAAGAACGAATCCCCCACGTCCTGGGGGGCCTTCTGCGATATATCTTGATCATTCGAATCGTCGCAAGTTATGAAACTTAGGGAGTCGCCGATTTTTTTTGTTGGTGGTGGGACCGGTTCCTCTGGCGCTATGTCAAACGACCCGTGCTCACTCACGGCGCCCGAGAAGATCGCCTTTTGGAAGAAGAGGTGATGTATTCTTTTATCCGCGTGCGCGACAAACGCGGAGAACGGTTGCCTAAAGTTTCGGGAGTCGTAAACGATTACATTTCCATTTTGCGAGCCCAAACCCAAGTAAGTTCCACACGCGCTGTAATCTAGCGCCGTTGTGGAATTGCTCACTTCCAGCTCAATAACGCACTTCTTCGCCGCAAGATCGTAAAAGGCGACGCGACGATCCATACCGCTTGTAATAATCAGGTCGTTGCGAATCGGGGACAATGTGAGATCGGTGACACGTGCGTGATGAGCGGAAACATCGCACAGGATTTGGTTGGTGTTTATATCCCAACACGCCACCATCCCTTCTTCGCTTCCTGCCGCAAACAAATTCCTCTGGCTGCGATGGAAATTTATGGCGGAGACACTATCCGACTTTGGAACTTTATACAAGGAAGACAAATTCGTCGTTAGGTAATTGTAAAGGAGGATATCGCCATTTTCGCATGAAGCCGCCACGTGGCTATCCTTGGAATTGTACCGGACATCCAGAATTGGCGCCGACGCCCTAGGAAATCGCTTTTTAATATTTTGGGCTTTGATGTCGTACACTAAGACTTGGCCGGATAACGTGCCAATGACGATGTTTTTCTTGGTGTTATTGTGAAAAGCGGCGCACGTGGGGTGGTGGATATTGTGAAGTGTTTGCAAGACTTTGACGTTCCCTTTAATACTAATTACTTCTGCAGGTCCACTGTTTGGAACGATAACAAGCCAGTTGCCGTCCCTCCCCCATGATATTGTCTTAACGGGGCCTTCGTGGCTGTTTGTAGGTCTGTAGTACAGTTTGAGATCGCCTTCGGACCATTCGTGAAATTTGATATCGTCCGACGATGTGGCGATTATTGACATGTTTCTGAAACCAAAGGAGAGATAAGTTGCACTTGCATTGCAAATTTTTAAACGCATGCATTTTTGAATTATTCGCGAAGAACCGTCTAAACCCCGCCCCAGAATATTCGTTCCGAATTAATCTTCCGTCCCTCTCCCCCCAACCGGAATATTTGTCACCAAATTCTTCCCGGAAATACTAACTAATTTGGCCTATAAATTCCTTCACAACAGCTCGCCTCTCAAATATTTCTGTCCAAGATATGCAGGAATTTTTCTGGGCGGGTCAAATGCATGGTATAGATTGCTATAATAGGCAACCAACTCAACCCGACTCTATTTTAAACGATAATCTGCGTCTGCTATGGAAACAGTAACTTGATTATTTAATGTCAAATTATAAGGCTAATCTTCATTTTTATTGTTAACGTCAAATTGTGGTTTTTTAACACAAATACGGATAGCAAAGACGATAAGGTTGAAGTATTGACATGGTATCAGGGTGATAACAGTTTTGGGAACTGTAAAAACAGCCCCAGTTTGTCGCGTGTAATGTTGGTTGCCTGAAGTCATCTATTCCATACCGTGAGATTAGTATCATGATTCCCATGTATTTAATTCCCTGTACTTAGGTACAAAACATAATCAATGCCCTCGGTTGATAGCATTGATTATACACACAACTATAATACCTAATAAATGCTAAGGCACAACGTATACTTGATAGATAAAAAAACGTCTGTTACGCCACTGTAAAGTAGAGTCGATAAAACAGGAATCGGTAATCAGCTGCCGGCCGCAGTTAAAAGCCACGTACGAGGTTAAGCCCACTGTAAACCAAATTTTCAAAGGAAAATTAGCAATTTCCAGTTATTTAGCGTGAAAAACACAAACGGTACGTAAAATGCAATTGAATAAACGTAAATTTCAAATCCAATGTATCAAATGTCAACAGAAAAAAACCGTTAAAACTTGCTAAAGCAAATTGCCCAATTTCTTTCAATTACAAAATCTTACACCTACTGTTCAATGCTCACCTGAATAAATTTTGTTGCGTAAAGGAAAATCAAGGAATAACTTGAATAATAACAACAAACCGAGTTTTAATTTTTAAATATTGGGGTACGGTTGTAATCAGAGTATCAGACAGTGGCGACATCACGCATCAATCAAACAACATATTTTTGAGGTTAACTTGTAATTTCCGTAGATTATTTGTAATTATTAGCGCTTAAATAATTGCGATTCTTCTTGCAGATCAACAATGATAACCGACGTACACCTAGCTGTCCTCGCCAACGCGTTGGGAGTAACGTTATTTTTGCTGGTGCTGCTCTACCATTACATCAATGCAAATTACTCGAAATAGTCTATTATTGTGTTATAATATAATGTTTATATCCTTTTTACGTATTACCAGCAACTGAAATGTATGATTAAAGTACTTTTGTGGCTTATTGCTCGATTATGAAATGGTAATGTGTCTTTTAGTGTGCGTGCGTATTTCGCATCTCGTTTTTGCTGCAATTGGCTACGAATTTGTATAATTAAGACGAAAGGAGCTGATTGTCTTCGTTTCATAGGTAGATCGCACTATCACTCTTAACATATGACTAAATGTAAAGTGATGTTGAGAAATGGCCGTTTGGCATGATTTATGAAAGATTGCAAATTGATCAAACACAGAGATTGTGATTGGGCTGAGAAAGGACCTAGTCAGACACTGAATTGATATTGCAATAGCTCTCCAGATACCTAGGCTGGGTTCAGTCCCACCTAGAACCACGTCTTGCTTCCCCCCGAAACTGGTTTTAATGGTTCCTTTACAAATCTATCTGTCACTGGTATTTGTGTGTGTGCGAGGGTATAAGGGAGGATGTAGATGGTATTTAAGCGGAATATGGCCTGTAAAAAGCCCTATAATGGACCTATATGTCCTTCCTGTTGAGGGCTGCAGCTTCCTTGACTTTTTGTCACATTCTTTATGCTATGCATAATTTGGCATGTCTTTGTTCTGGTACACTTCCAGTGATGGATCCTGTTTATCTCCTCCCACTGGTTTAGGGCTTCTTTTATGTGGCTTTTGTGCAATCCATAGAAGGACTCCAATTCTATCGGCTTCCACCTCTGGTTCTTTATATTTGACCAGTTCATATTATTTATTTCATGTTGCCTGCAATGTCTTAATGCCCTGGCACTCACACGGTTGCCTGAATTTCTTTAGCGCCTTTTTGTTGCCTCCTAGGTTTATGAGGGCTCGTTGAGGTTTATATGGTATTGCGGTATATAGACCTTTGCTTGAAAGACGATGGCTTTTTGCCTCACTCATTCCGAGATTTGGCAGTTTAGGCTGCTGACCCCTAACTCTGTTTTACCGTCTTTTTGTTTTGAACCGCCTGGTATGTGTACCACTGCATAGATTATACTATGGGCAAGTTGACCTCTCGTCCTGAAACCAGGATTTTGCCACTGGAGGCGCCTCAAGATGGTGCGGCCGTGTCCTCCGGGAGCCCATATAACCAAAGAGTATACAACGAATATAACACATCAGGCATCACCTTGGTTACCCTAGGGACGTCCCTTTGAACTTTCATAGACGCGCCATCCTAGGTCCTATCCAATCAGTCCAAGCTCCATTGGTCCTCGCATTCGGCCATAATGGCACGCAACGGAACCCCACACCAGCCGATGGAAAGAACCCCCTCTCCATTCCGTCGACAACTGACGCATTCAATCCAGCTATAATGCACCTCCGGGTGTGATACCGGAACGATGGCACCTTAAGCCTCGCCGCAGCTATACCTGCTCATAGGTTCCTGGTGCGCCCATAACTTTGGGTGCTTCATAATATCTGGGCTGCTTTTCAAGCTGCCCTGAGCCAGACCCTGGAGTGCCTCACTCTAGTGATCTGGGACGCTTGGTCCCTGACGTCGGGTTGTCCCACCCACTGACCCGACGACCCATCCTTAGGCTTTAGCGCAGGGCCCGCTTAATCCGAGGTTTTACCCCCGAACAGGCGGTTCCTGGCCATCACCCTCTTGGCGAAGATCCTACCCCGTTACCGGACCACTTGAGGGCCCGGCTTGTTGGTCCCCTCTGATGAGGAGCTCAGGAAGAGTTGTCCCACGTACGAATATTGCGGAAATGCGGTTTCACCTGGGCAGAGCCGCTTGCCCAAGGTTTGTCTGCCAGCCCCTTCCCGAAAGAAAAGGATCACCCCTCGGAGAGGTCGCCCAGAATCCTGCACAGTATGATGAGGTTCATCCGAGCGACAGCCTTCGTCCCTACCAGTCTGGGTTTTAGCGTCATCTACCCACACCGAAGCACGAATCACTTTCCGATCATTCAGCTGTCTGTATGCTGGACGTCGCGCCCTATCTGCCACCCGGGGACGCGCTCGACGGATGCCTCCACCGCGCGGAGGCCGATGTTAGCATAGAACATTGGGGGCACAAATTTTTGGAATATATAGGTATGGTCTGTGCCGTAAAATGTTCGCCAGCAATTATTGGGATTTTGATCTGGAAATAACTCGGAAAGTTTTGTTTGAGGATTTGGGTGCGTAAAACTAAAAACTGATTTGAAGTTTGGTACAAGATCCGGCCCTGAAGAAACTGTGGGGAAGGAGTAGGTACGTGGAAAACCTGCGTCAGAAATTGGGTGCCATCCATGATTATTGCCGTATAGAATTCAAGTTCCACGGTTTTGCCTTTAACGCCCCGAGGTTGGTTGAACGTTTCATATAGGAGCAGGGGCGATATGTGTATTATACAAAAGTCCGCGGTCTTTTGATAAACCTGGTTGCGAAGATTTTGTAATCCGCTACAGCCCTTGAAACGACAACTACAAACTCATGGTATTACCAAGTAGGCAATTCCAAAGATTGTATGTGGTCTTGGTAAGTTGGACTGGCGCATCCTGCGAAATATGCTGGGGGTGATATTCCCAGGCACCAAGTCTGTTGTTTCAATCCGGGAGGACCCCCGTTACCGTTTCGTAAGACGGTGGACTGTTTTTCTTCAAGAATAGAATTATGTACGAGGGGGTCTTCGTGGAAATACTGCCATCAGGATCGCCTGTAGGACCGTATCCTCGCCAAAACCGTCATCCGTGTTGCTAAACGCAAGAGGGGGTCAGTGTAGCGAGTACCGCAGACAGACAGCGAGCCGTCCGCAAAGCCCATCGTCAGTAATCTTAAATTCTCCAAAAAGTTCAATATCCGTTTTGTGAAATCTGATGTAAGTAAGTAAAACTACGTAATTAAATTTACGGGTACAATACGATAGTTTTGAAGTAAGCATTTTTGCCTAGAAAAGATACCTGTTTCAGGGGACGATTTATTGAAGTTCAACGGTACCTGCATAAACCATATTTTTTATTTGTAGACGGATTTTCGAAAATTTTAACAGAAGATATAGGTAGTACTTGTCAAACTAAATTGAGTGCATGCATAAAAAATATAGATTCCGCATGCGCATGCACAAATTCATGACCAATTTTGACAATATGCTTCTTATAAAACTATCTTGGAAAGTTGATTACGCGTGTGTAGGGCCAAAGTCTTAGCGCATTTCCACAGAAATAAAAAATGTGCTATTGTGGCTACTTTTGCGACGTCCCTCTATCTGTCCGTCCCTACGGCTGTGTCGCTTTCAGATCTTTATCTTAAGAGTTACTTTTTTGTCATTTTGTTACCTATTTTTTAGGTGCTCATAATTGTAAGCTTTTGCTGTTTATTGTATGCGTACTTATAAATGTAACACGTGACTTTTGATTAGCCAAAACTTAAACATGAAACTTTTTTGCGATCATTTTGGACCAAAGAAACGCAAAATTTGGTTGAGATTTGAGGAAGCGGTTAAATGCATTGGCAGAGGTAAATAAAATTGGCTTTGTTGGAAACCGCCTTTTGGATCAATATTTATTATGTGCACTTTCTGAAAAAATAAATTGCGCAGGCGTAAACCCAACTTTCTTATTTATGAGCGGTGTTTTGAAGGTACAGGTTAATGGCACATGGTACATGGAGCCAAGGAAAAAATGCAAGTACTAAAATCCATTATAGAGAACACGAATTCTTTAGGAAGTTGAAACCCTAATTTCGAATTTTCGCTTGTCTAAGGCTCTTGAACAAGAAATATCTCCCTCAAATTTCTTTCTTTCTTTGGAGCCATTTAAAAACAACAGTGTAGAAGACTCCACCTGAAAATATATATACGTACGTTTTCCAAGATAACGGCTCGACGGATTTTGTTCAAATTTTGGAAATGTATTACACATACGGAAACGAAAAATGGCGGGCGCAAAAGTGTTTTGAATGCCATAACGGCGTCCAACTTTTTTTTATCAAATAGAGCAATTTCAAATGTTTATTCAGTTATTCGAAATACCTTATTTTTCTGTATACAACCTACAAGAATTGTTAGGTTTTATTACAAAAAAAAGAAAAAAAAAGTCCTTGTTAAAAAACTAAAATATTTTTTTTCGGCAAAACGATTATTTGATTACGTTGGCATAAAGGATGTACCTAAGACTGTCAAACACTGTTTTTTAGGTAGGTATCTGGACCTAAAATAATGGACATGTAAAGAGCCATGGAGAGATGAATGTTAAGAGTAATATATAATCAGACACAAAATAAAACAAGTGTATGGACGTAGGGTAACACGTAGCCAGGTTCAGGCTCAAGTGGAACTTTGCAGAATACAACAATGGAGACCAAAGACAGGATAATGAGCAAAAGAAGGAACACACTGAAAACGAAAAACAAAAACGTCCACAATTGGAACGACCTTAGGTATTATTTGTCCCATAATCATTTAATTATGACCAAGCTAATATCATTTGAAAAATGTGTGAAATAAAATGATGATTCCTTATTTCGATATAGGTTACAGTTTCGAATTAAATCAAACGGTGTCAATTTATCAATATTCATTCGCATTGTAAGGCAAGAATAGTAGGTTAAGAATTGCATGTAATTTATCATTATAGGTAGTACCTATTTTGTCATCATATTGGAATACTGTACCAAATGTAATGGAAATGCAAGAAACAGAATTGAGGTTCTATTGAACCTCTTTAATCAGATGCGACCCATTATCATCAATGATACCTATACATCTATTGTCCAGTTCAATATCAACATTCAAACGTGAGGTACCTCTATACGCGGTGGTCCCTCGATCGACGGTAATTTACGTTTTATTTAACTTTATTTGTAAATAGTTTTAATTAACGTAATTCGCGATGAATTATAAAGCGATTGCATGGGTTCTTTTACTTCTTCCACATAGATACATTTGCACGGAAGTGTCCGAGGAACTGAATCAAAACTTGTACGATGCACTTTGCCAAGCAGAATGCCTTGCCGAGGTGAGTTACTTTCATTTTTGCATTTTTGATTTTTTAAAAAGATAACCGAATTTTCCCACCTCGAGGATAGAAAGTATTACACATCGTTTACGTTAATGAAATTGATTATTTATAAGTACCAGTCGCAGGTAAAAGCGTGGACACATTTTTGAGTTTCGCATAAAATTTGACGCAATATCATTTGGAAATTGCAAGGTTAATAGCAAACCAATGTCACTTGTCTGATAGGCGAGATGTTTAGCTCCCATTAAAAATTGTCATTAATTTTAAACCCTACCTGTGCCTCATTACTCAATACCTTTTCACCCAAAAATGTTTGATGAATACATTAAACATATAGATTGGATGAATGAACTTATATTAATTATTTATGTATAAAAAATTTAACACGACCTTGTTATTAAAATAATCGTCATTAACAAATTTTTTTGCTTTAAAACTACGCATCTTGTTCCTTTTCTACTACTATCGATTATAAATTATAAACAATTTCATCAATGAACTCGTGCCAAACATTTTCTGCTTATTTTGAAATTCAATGTTATGCGACATTCAGTATCTTGATCGATAAATTGTATTAATTCATTCTCATCCCCTAAACGTGAAAAGGGTTGTGAGGTATCACAAATGCATTTTTGTAGCCCATCTTGTGGCCATCGCAGTTCGCTTGATCCCGTTGATGCTACCAAAGTAGCCACTCCATCAAGAATTTGCAGCTAAAGCTCTACAAGAGATTACCCTTTCAGCTACATCCACTACTCTGTGCATAGCAAGTTCGCAGGATTTTCCTGGATGATAAACACATTTGTGTTTACTGGTGGATTCGGCCCCCAGCACCACATCCCTTATGTGTCACTCAACAAGTTTCTCCATTAGTTTTAGGTTTCGGTATGAATACGACTTTTACTTCCCTCCACCCCCAGAGCAAAACTTGCTTTGTTGTAGTAGAGCAGAGAAGCTTCCATCCATCAGCCAAAACCCAGCCTCCTCGCTGTTCCCCCTGAGAAGTGGTTCCAGAGTAATTGGTTTGCTCGCGCAATTTTGAACGAGGGTCAACCACCTATAACCTTAGAGCTAATCAATGTGGACGCAATTTACCTAATTTCACGTTATGGTGCAGGAGTAGATTTAATTGGAAAAAAGTAAAAACTCACTACTGTTGATATCAATTTACAGATCGACGTTTATTTATTCAGTATAATAATAAATAATACGATCATGAAATCGTTTTGTGGACAATGTCAACAGAATTGAAATGCAAATTTTTGATTAATGGATCTCGTCATTCCATCCTTCTCGATCAGAGAGGATCGTGTATAAATCGACCAGAAAGAGCAAAAGGAAAAGATTTGTCGTAGACAAATTAAAAAATTCATTTCATTACTATTTATGATGCCTACATTAATATTTTTTGAGTTTTCTGAACCTCAACCGGTCACTCAATAGTATCGGACCTTGGTGATCGCAAAGAGGAAGTTTATCGTCGGCAATTGACGTTTCGTCTTTCAGTCGTCGACTTTATTCATGCAACCCTGAATTATTTTATAATAATGTTAAAATGTATGTAAATTGAGAACGGGTGATTTGAAATTGAAATTTTAAGTGATGTCATTTGGCAGATGTGAAGATTTAAGATCAAGTTTAGTAAATGTAATGGGACGGAGTTTATTTTTTATATTCAAAAATAGTAGCTCGTGTTCCTCGTCAATCGGGAGGAGTTCATCGTTTTACGGCACAAAAATACGCTTATTCAGTTTTAACACCTGTCTTCCCACATAGCATTCGATATCTTATGTAGGTATATACATTTTAAATCCATAAAGGTACAGGGAATATCCTGTCCATCTTATGTATATACTATGTATATTCATTATAGGTTGGCATATGTATTTTATGTTCAGTATGGATGTGTTTTCCCGAGAAATTTTGGTGTAGTCGATTTTTGGTAAAAAAGGAAGGTTGTACACTGCCTTTTTTTGAGCCCCGAAGAAAAAATTGTCTCAGATCGACCTGAAATTTTCTTATAGAATGTGGCCTGTAGAATCCATAATTTCAAACAGTTCCAAGATTGGGCTACTAGTTCAAAAGTTACAGCCCTTTGAATTTTCTTTCGAAATTGGTTTCTAGTTTATAACTTTTGATTGAGAAGTCTGATCGAAAAAGTACGAATTGTTTTGGATTCTACGCACCAAAATTAATAAGAAAAGTGTTTTCCCGAGAAATTTTGGTGTAGTCGATTTTTGGTAAAAAAGGAAGGTTATACACTGCCTTTTTTTGAGCCCCGAAAAAAAAATTGTCTCAGATCGACCCGGAAAAAAATGTTCTTATAGAATGTGGCCTGTAGAATCCATAATTTCAAACAGTTCCAAGATTGGGCTACTAGTTCAAAAGTTACAGCCCTTTGAATTTTCTTTCGAAATTGGTTTATAGTCTATAACTTTTGATTGAGAAGTCTGATCGAAAAAGTACGAATTGTTTTGGATTCTACGCACCAAAATTAATAAGAAAAAGTGTTTCCCGAGAAATTTTGGTGCAGTCGATTTTTGGTAAAAAAGGAAGGTTATACACTGCCTTTTTTTGAGGCCCGAAAAAAAATTGTCTCAGATCGACCCGGAAAAAAAATTTTCTTATAGAATGTGGCCTGTAGAATCCATAATTTCAAACAGTTCCAAGATTGGGCTACTGGTTCAAAAGTTACAGCCTTTTGAATTTTCTTTCGAAATTGGTTTCTAGTCTATAACTTTTGATTGAGAAGTCTGATCGAAAAAGTACGAATTGTTTTGGATTCTACGCACCAAAATTAATAAGAAAAAGTGTTTTCCCGAGAAATTTTGGTGCAGTCGATTTTTGGTAAAAAAGGAAGGTTGTACACTGCCTTTTTTTGAGGCCCGAAAAAAAAATTGTCTCAGAATGACCCGGAAAAAAAATTTTCTTATAGAATGTGGCCTGTAGAATCCATAATTTCAAACAGTTCCAAGATTGGGCTACTAGTTCAAAAGTTACAGGCCTTTGAATTTTCTTTCGAAATTGGTTTCTAGTCTATAACTTTTGATTGAGAAGTCTGATCGAAAAAGTACGAATTGTTTTGGATTCTGCGCACCAAAATTAATAAGAAAAAGTGTTTTCCCGAGAAATTTTGGTGTAGTCGATTTTTGGTAAAAAAGGAAGGTTATACACTGCCTTTTTTTGAGCCCCGAAAAAAAAATTGTCTCAGATCGACCCGGAAAAAAAATTTTCTTATAGAATGTGGCCTGTAGAATCCATAATTTCAAACAGTTCCAAGATTGGGCTACTAGTTCAAAAGTTACAGCCCTTTGAATTTTCTTTCGAAATTGACTAAATATTTGTGAAAGTATTTGAGTTACAAGTACAAATACTGCTTCCATAAAAGTATTTAATTACAAAGTATTTGAATACTTTAAAAAGGATTTGAATACTAAAAAGTGTTTACAAAATCGAATACTGCCCAGCTCTGGCATGGACGCTAGTAAACTTCCCGAATGTTAGAGGAATCTCTATAGAACATCCATTCTGAATGTATACAACATACATAGAATATCCTATTGAACATCTTTTGCATATTACAGGAATATGCATGGTATATCCAGTTGTCAGTATACCAATATACATAGCATGTCTGATGTACCTATATACATGCATATACATAAGACAGATTATGTGAAGTCTGCCAAACTTATATCCCATGCACATACATCGGACATTTGCGACATACTTTTCCACATTCTATGGATATACAATATCCCACGTGGAATGTACATGGTATATGCAATGTATATAGGTCTGCTTATGTGGGTTTATTGAAGAATCACATCTGCTAATTACTCACTCCTCAAATAATTTAGATATATAGGATCATAACACTTGAGAATTTGTAATTTTAAATTATTGGAGGGGGGGGGGGATTATATTTTTTATATTTTTACATCATGCATTTTACTGTTTTAATTTTAGGGTGAAAATTCCCAATGTGCTCCCACACAGCCTTGTACGACGTGCTCCCCATTGCACCTCAGAGGTAAACAGGAATTGGTAACTTCTGGTAACAACTAAAATTGCTATTGCAGAGCTTAATTTTCGACGAAATGAGACCTTGACAATTGTACCGCAGTTATTTTGCAAAACACACAGGGCTATTACTATAAATTGGGAATCTGCAAAATTGTTAGTGTTTTTATTGGAGACTAGAGGAAATGGTACTCAATGGACCACTGCGACAATGGTGCTAGAGTTCCATTTGCTTGTACGCTTTAACTTATTCACAATTTTAGACGAGCTGTTCGAAATGGACAATGAATTTATTAAAACCAAATAGTGACTACCAAATGAGATTGTGGGGGGTGTCCGCAACTGGAGAAGTATTTGGACCATATGAATCGGCTTGGATCAGAACAACCCCTACCAGTTACACTCCTCTTCAAGTTCCCGAGTTAGTAATACTTGACGCCCAACTCGTGGAGAAACACTACACAGCGTTGGTCGAATGGAAGCCCGCCGAAGGTTGGTAGAATCTCAAATGGCAAAAGGTTAACCGAGTTTTCTTCAAGATCGTTCGTGTTTTTACAATTTGGTGTGGTACGGCAATGATGAAAGGACCATGCAAAACGTGCAAGAGCGAGAAATAAGAGAGGTAAATTGAATCAAAGTTGAAGTCTTAATATTTCTCCATTAACAGGTCGACACCCTATTCCGCTACAGGATAACAGGCCTTGAACTGGGAACGGAATACACCATAAAGATTATCAGCATAAACGGGATCATTACCCGGGAAAGCAATAGCACAGAGCTATCGTATCACACACCGTCGTGCTTGGACGAATTCAACAGCTTGGAGGTGTGCGGTAAGCGAAAGAATAATTTCCGAGGTCCCACCCGCTTTCACTGCACCTTTAACAGTTCCTCCAGCACCAGAAGACCTGAATGCAACGGAAGAGCTTTCAAGCGACGACGATTACTTCAACCGAACATACAGATACAACGTTCAGGTAACTTGGTCCAAGCCTGCCTTGTTTCCGGACAACTACACAGTCACAATCAACTCCTTGAGCACGTCACCCGAGTCCAAAATTGTGGACGGGGTAAGCAACGCATTGCGCGAACAATCTCATCACCTAAGTCTCTAGAACGAAACCTGCGCGACATTCTTCGACGTACCTCTAGAGCCGACGTACTTCATCTACATCAAGGCCTCGTCAAGAGCGGGCGACGGTTTCGCCGATACCGAAAAGCGAATCGCGAGCGTTAAACCGCCAAGGTCTCGTTCAAGTCAGCTGCCAGTTATCATCGGTAGCGTTCTTGGGGCAATAGCGATTGCAATAATTGTATTTCTTCTTTTATATCGTCGTTATAAAATAAGCAAATCCAAGAGAATTCGGAAGCTGCCCATTTCGAACTGCTACGGCGACGACTTAAAGGGGAAGTGCTTGTCGGAAATTGGGAGCGCGCCAGGCGAGTATTACGTGCCCGAAATGATCAACGATGAGTGGCAGCTGAAGGCCAATCAGATTGTGGTCGATGAAATATTAGGCGAGGGGGCGTTCGGAGTGGTGCATAAAGGGTACATTAAAATGGTGGATGGAAGGGAGGTGGAAGTTGCTATTAAAATGCTTAAAGGTGAAATTGAGTTCTGCATGAACTGCTTTTAGTGTCAGGTTTGGTTTAGGTAATCCGAATGCTGAGGAAGTGAAACAGTTTGAGCATGAGATTGAAATCATGAAATCGGTTGGTTCTCATCCACACTTGGTGTCCTTGGTTGGGTGTTGTTCCAAACTGGGATACCTGGGACCGTTTCTAGTTGTGGAGTATTGCGTCAAGGGCGACCTGCTATCATATTTACGAGCAGTTTGGGAGCACCTCGCTGGACAGTAAGTCGATGATTGTCTTGCAGTGTTTTAGCATACCATTGCAGACCCTTAAAGTCACGTTACATAAACACGCCGTGCTTCGTGGAAAATAATCAAATGGACAACAACTTCTCAAACAAAATATATTTACTGGGAGACGATTTTATTTTGGATCCTCGTGACCTTTTATCCTTTGCGCGACAGATCGCCTTGGGAATGGTATTATTACTTAATTAAAGCCACAACTTTATGTCAATTTACAGGAATACTTATCTGGCCTAAGGGTTGTTCATCGTGATCTAGCGTTACGAAATGTACTAATGTGCGAAAACAAAATTGTGAAGGTAGCCGATTTCGGGTTAAGCAGGGACGTTTACCAAGACAATGTGTACCTCAAGACGGGAGCGGGGAAATTACCAATAAAATGGATGGCTCTCGAATCTCTATCGCACCAACAGTACACGACTCAGAGTGACGTTTGGTCATTTGGGGTTGTTTTATGGGAAATTGTAACTTTGGGCGGTAACCCCTACGCTACTATTTCACCGCGCGACATGCTAAGCGTGCTCAGAAGTGGATACAGAATGGAGTGTCCCAAAAACTGCAGTCTTGAATTGTAAGCTACCAACGATATGAACTTTATTTCAACTCTTTTTAATTAGATACGGTATTATGAGACAGTGTTGGAAAGACTCGGCCAAAGAGAGGCCAACCTTTCATGATTTGAGAATAATGCTGGAAAAACTATTGGAAAGTGACAATCGATATGTGAGCTTAGATATTTAGATTACCTAAATTTTAGTGTCGTAGGTATAAGTTTTACATTATAACAATAATTTTAACTCATATTTTTAGTAAATAGTGTTTTAAATTATTTATTGCTGTACCTTGTTGTATTACTGTTAAAAATGAAAGTATTCACACTTGAATTCAAATTTGTTCTGCGTTCCACCAGATATAAATACACACCTAATGAACAAGGCAGTTCTGAAATATAATGTATTATTAAATATCATTACTCTAGACGAACACTCCATTAACAAAAATAATTTTGTTATTGTCTTGTAAGTACGTCACAGGGAGCGTACGTATAGCACCACCTTGTATATTCCATTATGGCATACCCTATACTCTATAGATAGTTGAGTTCTATTCTATGATTTTTAGGTTAGGTATAGGTTTAGTGCGCAGTTGCTAACCCGTCAGTTTACTTTTTGATTTGTTTTCTTTCACCTTCCAAGTTCAAGTTATAAGTAATCAATACCAGTTAAATATGACCTAAATTTCTTTATCTGTTAAGAACAGCTGTTAAACGCCGTTATTAATGTGAAATCATGGATGCATCCCTCGAGAACTTCTCCGAGGGTGAGGTGTCCGATGATGGTTTGAAGATTGTTTTGGAAAGTCCCAAACGGAAGCTACCCCGAAAGTCTAGGACACCGAGAAAGCTGGAACGTTCCGAGCTAGACATAATAGATAGCATAGCGAAGGATCTAGACGAAAAGTTAGACGCCAAAGCCGCTAAAATTAATTTAACGACCATAAACGTTAAAAGTATTTTAAAGCAAGTTGTTACCAATGAACACGTTTTGGGATTCGTGCGTCAAAGTGAGGATCCTCAGGCTCCTCAAACGAAACTACCGTTTGAGCCGAAACTAACTCGAGCTAAGGCCAAGTAAGGATACAAGTGTTTGGTTGTCGGTGTTAAGGTTTTATTGCAGAGAATTATTTCCATCGCCTACTATTACGGCCTTACCATGGTTAAGCCCGAAGCGACCGAGCGAGGTCCAAAAGTTGATAACGGACGATCTCGCAGAAGATTCATCGGGGGACGAATACGTCCCGATGGAAGAAGAGGTAAGAAACAAATCTGGGAAATATGTACACGAGTATTTCCAATAAATTATTTGTTTAAACAATAGTAGGCTGTCACAAAACAAATTTTTTTATCTTTGTACAGGGTGTCCCATGACAAATGCAGAATATTTCCTCAAAAAGGCAACCTTGCATTATTTCAGTAACAAAGCATTAAAAATGGGTTGAATTTTTGGAGTTTAGGGGTTTGGTAGGTGGGAGGGGGTCTAAAATATGCTTCTATCCTTTTCGGTAACCTATTCTAATCATGGTTCTCAACAAAAAAAAACTGATTTCTACCAAATACCTACCTATAATACCTCATAATTCATGAAAGTAATGTCGAAAGAAAGTACTAAGAATGCGCTAGAGGATAACTCCGCCCCTTTTTGATACAGTGTTGCCACATATCTCAATTATGGTCTGACAGTTCCAAAATGAAACGTAAAATGTGGAGAAACATACATGTATTTCCAGAGTAGAGATACCCCCTTGAAATGAACTCATTCAAATTTTAGAGCGAAGACGACCGCATCAGCGAACCGAGATCGGTGTCGCCACTGACCGCCGTAAAAGAACCGGAATCCGAGAAGATCCAATGGAGCGACGACGGCGTTTTCAAAATTCCTCCCATCAAAACGCAAGAGGGAGAAATCGAGGAGGCGAACATCGCGTTGCGGACCCGCTCGAAGCTGTGTTTGAGTTCGACGCCTTTGGAAATCATCGAGGAGGCCTTTATACCGCCGGATATTACGACCGACATGTACGATATGGATTGCGACAACGACGACTGGCGAGATTTCTTGAAGAAGTTCACTCGGCCGCTAGACGAGGTTACGAAACCGTGTGAAGACGAAGAGCACGATCCGGAGTATAATATTCTTGCGGATGAAGAGGTGGATAAAGGTTGGTAGTTGTGCTTTCGGCAATAGATGATGCATATTTCTGGTGATGCAGTTGGCTATTGCAAAATTGCAGTGCAGACGTTTCTTGAAAACAATGTAACACTCCTTCAGGGGTAGCGGGAGGGCGAAAGTTTTTTTTAAAAACTCGCTTTAGAGATTAGAGCTGTGGGTTCGCGATTTTTGAAGGGCGTGCGCAGTCGAACGATGTAACGGGTGGTCTCTTTAGACTTAAAAAGTAATTTTTCGAATTTATATTTGACTATAGGAAGATTTACACACGTACCGCTTTATAGCGAACAGAAACAAAATTACGTCTGGAAATAAAACCGATAACAACACGTATTTTGTGGTGTTGGTGTTTATTACTAAAGATAAGCGAAGAGAGGTATCGTGTATGCGGGGATTTTCGACAGCAGACGAGGTCGAACTTTAAAACAGCATCTTATCTAAATTGAATAAATTACAAAAGCCAAAATTTGAACAACAAATTCAAGTACAGCAAACCAACTCTGTGCTTAATCAGAAATAATCCCCCAATATTCTCTATACAGCATATCCCTTCATTATATTTGGTGTTTAGACTCAAATGACTTTGTTTACACAACAATATATCAACTAAAATCATATGGGTATTAGAGTTTCATTGAACCAAAACATTAGACTTCGAATTTCAGATCTTAGAAGCAGTTAAAAGGCCAAACTGAAGCAAGGTAAAGAGCATAGAAAACATTTTTTATTATAGCAGATATTAAATTGACATTTTAATAGATTTGAATGAGTAGGCTAAGTCGCTCTTTAACCGTAAGTGTAGATAAAATGAAATAGATGATTCTGCATTCTTCATTATTTCAAATGGGACGCGGAGCACGAAATAAAACGACGTTCAGAACATAATATAATGCTGTTTTTATGGAAACCTAAGCTAGCACGTGCGATTTATGCATATTCCTGCATATTTGTGAACACATCTACTTTTAACTTCTCTGTTGCAGTTGACAAAGAGGAATTACGTGCAGACCGTGCTGTAAAAGTCTCCAGGAAAGAATTTAACGACATGTTGGCCGAACTATTCGAGTACGCGAATAACTTTGAAGATAACGATGAGAACAACGCTTCCGTTAGCACTATCAATGACAGTCAACTGGTCTCGGACATTTCAGACATTGTGGATACAACCCCTCAATTAGTATGCTTGTAAACGAAAATTGGGATTAACTGACAGCTTTTTCAGGTCGTTCCACCGGTCGACGTGCCAGTTATACCGACAATTGAACCGTCGTCCGAGTTAATATATTGCGAGGCCATGCGAATGGATCAAAAGCTCTTGCTCGAGCAGCAATTGCGCCAACACGTACAGTTACTCGCTCAGCATTTCCTGTTATCGTACCAACATCCGGAATATCACGATTTGTCGACGGAATTTAAAGCTTGCTTGGTACAACTGATCGATTTGTAATTCAGAATTAATTAGCGAATTGCGTTTTAGTATAACTATAATTGTTTGGCGGAGTTGAAGGAGAATTCTATTTTTAAGACGTGCAATTTAGATGGCGCTATTAAGTTGATGAACGATTGGGAGAAACAGTTTCAATTAAATACGGACGAAATAAAAGAAATGAAAGCGTAAGTATTGGGTAAAGAACCACTCGTTGAAATAGCAGGCAAATTAAAGTAATTTACAAATAGCACTAATTTGCATAAACATTTGGATTTACGCGTTACTTTTTCATGGTTTTACACAGGGATTTTGTGGTACCCTGGGGCGGAACGCACAAACAAACACAAAGCTAATTGATGTTGCTTCTGGAACTTCACTTCTTTAGTGGCACTTAAATTTAAATGCAGACGACGTCGACTTTGTTTGAATTACAGATGTAAAAGTGGCTCTTTGATGGTGGAAAAACTGTCTTTTACCGGTACTGGGAACTGGGAAACGAAAAAAACCACATTGATGTTTTCCTCTGCTATTTAAAACAATTTGCCATTCTTTTCAACTTTTGGAACAGTCTTTTCCTTTTTTTAATAATGCTCACATTGAATTATTTGACATGAAAATCACATAACAGAATATTATGCAGGTTATTAGTTGACCGTGGTGCTAAAAGTATCTCCCTTATCCCCCCATCCCAGGTTAAAAGACTTTGGAGAAGAGGGTAAATTCAATTTCTTATGAAAATTGGTGCCACACTGCCTTAATACTAATCGTGGACTATTTTAATCTTTGTTTTAGGTATGTCTGTCGAGTTCTGCATGAATCGTAAGTACTATCAAACAATGTGCAACACAAATTTATTCCCTCTCCCTTAGCCAAACGAGTAAAGCAGCCGGTATTGAATACATAGTCACTTTTCCGCCGTTAATCATGGAAACAATTGCCAGGAGCGAAGTCTTTATTTATCCCGATTTATTACCAATTATACCATTCAAGTCTACGTCGTTATTTAGCAAATTCATCGAGAGTTATACTACGTCTGAAAATCAGTAAGATTCACATTCGCAAACTAAAATATTAACCGTGTAATTTAGATTAGTGGCGCTAGGGTTGGAGAAGTTTACCCCCGACTTGGCCTGCGACAAGTCCAATTTAAACGGAAAGGGCGAGGTGAAACTTAAGCGAGTGTGCGCCTTAATTCAGAAATATTTCACTCCGACAAAACAGATTACAAGGTTGTATTGCCATATATTTAATAGTAAGCATCCTCGAGCACCAGGAAATCCGATAAAGTATTATTTTCAAAATAGAAGAGCTCCCGTTGTTATTCATTATGTTAGAAGTTTGGAAGAGTACGGGATTCTTCCGCCCTGTAAGAGGAAGAAGGAAATGTTACCGTATCAGTGGAAGATGTACCTGTATCCCCATTGCGCTCCTCAGGTTAGTAGTATTACTGAAGGTCATAGTGTTATGCTTTGATTTAAAAAAACGAAACATTATAGAGAACCCACGAAACCAAATTTGGATGGTCACACAAAATGAATGAATTTGACACACTCCACGTTTGTTTCCTCTTTAAAAGACCTACAGTCAAGTATCAACTCATTTACAATTAAAAATTGGCATCAGTTGATGTACATTGTACAATGATCGTAACTTTTTAAAGACCCTGTACTCGATAAGATCTGGCAACTTCGCCAATATGGCGGATTTTGACAGTCATTAGACAGCTATCAAAAATGTAATAAAATAAATAAACATTTCATTTTCAGGGTATACTTCTTCCTACGTCTTTATCAGTCCCTACTACAATAACCAAGGTTCAACGTCCCCCCGCTTTCAACAAAAGCTTTGCGACGAAGAATTTGAGAAGACGAACCGTTCAGCGAATACCCCTTCATTCGAACTCCAGAATTGTACCGCAACAGTTAACGCCTCGAAATCAATCTCCTGCGACGTTCTGTTCGACACCGAAATTAACTTCCAGTTGCACTCGGAAGCACCTCGACCAGTACTTCAGATCGCCGAGAGCGAATAGACTCGGCAACATCAGTCCCAAGTTAAAATCGTTTAAATTTAATTCGTCCATTTTTAACAATTTAAGAAAGCTCGATCAAGACGAGCTGAACATGCTGCCCAGCATGCCATTTCTGGACGGTAGTGCGGTCGGTGAAAGTAGGTCGCCTGTGGCTCAATTGAACCACTTGGATGGTGTGGAAACTGAACCGCCCCCTGCAGAATGTGACGATGATGAGGACGCAAATCAAAAGGTATTTTTGCCATATTTCGTATTGTGGAAATTGTATTTTAAAAATTACCAAAATCACAAACCAACACTTTCTTTTGTCACGTAGTATTTTTTTTTTTAATTTAAATTTTATCTGGCTACCGAGCAAACATGCGTACTCTGGGAGGAGGACTGTTAGTACTGTCACTTTACCTAATAGAAATATTCTTTTGTATCAGGAGACTGTACTGTACGTGGAGTTGTTTCTGTTCCTAACTCACTTAGAATCCTTCTATATGGCTGCAAGGAGAACATAATCAAGGAGGAGGTGTTTGAGTAATAATTTTAGATATACAGGGTTAGTCATAAATGTGTGGCACACCAAAATTAAAATTTTTAATGGAATGGAACACCCTGTATATTATGCAAATGCTTTGTTACCAGTCTACAAAGTGTTAAAGTTCTACTGCACATTTTACAATTTAAACCTTCAATTTATAAACAGGGGATTATCCAAATAAAACTAGCGCCTATTTTAACCATTTTAAAAATTATACTACTGAAAATTGATTTGTATTTTTTTGTCCATAACGAAAAAATTACGAGACCAAAATGTTTATAAACAAATCAGAAAATCAAATTCTTGTTCCACAATCTGCCAGTGGCGGGCTTAAAAAAAGTTCATGGAAATTTTAACGACCCCCTGTCATTTCTTCTATGGTTTCTGGTTGACATCTTTATCTTGGACAGAGTGTATACAGTCTGTTTCAAATTAAGTAGGCGCTATTGCTAACTTTCTTAGTTGTAGACTTAGAAAGATGATTAAATTACCAAAATTGGGTATTTTTGTTTACGGAATCTAAATCTGTAAATAAAAAAAAACGTCAAATTTTTCAGATAACAAAAATGCGACTTTTATATGGAACACCCTGTATCATATAACACCTTATTAAATTCTCTACAAAATTTCTTAATGCATCATAAACAAAAACTTCAAATAATCAAGATTTTTTAATTATTTTCATTTCGATCTAGTTATCCATAAACATAATAAATTGAAATTTATTACTTCACGCTATTTAAGTTTTTTTCTTAGAGTATATGCCCTCGACGCACCCTGAAAAAATCAAGAAAATGGAAATGTTTTTTAACCTTTAATTAATTTAGCAGGGGTATCAATAATTGTAACTTATTTTATTTTTATATAAACAGAAAAAATCTTCATTTTTTTGAAGTATTTCGGCTATTGTAGAGAATGTAATAAGCTCTCATGTGATGTAATAATATACAGAGTGTTCCATATAAAAAGTCGCATTTTTGTTATTTTCTAAAAAATTCGATGTTTTGTTTTTTATTTACAGATTTAGATTCAGTAGACAAAAATACACAATTTTGCTCATTTAACCCTCTACAACTGCGAAAGTTAGCAATAGTGCCGACTTCATTTGAAACAGGCTGTATATGTAATAACAAAAAGGGACCTCAAATACTTCCTTGAGGAACACCAATGCACACTTCTCTACAGCTACACATTATCATTACAGGATAACGAAGATGATATCAATGCTCTGATGATTGCAAGTTCAACAATTCGAACACCTAATCGCCGTACTCAATCCGCCACAGATAAAAAACGTGCCCGATTACAAAGGGAATACCTCGCAAATTTGGCTATGCTAACTCCCGAAGACCCTGTATATCTACAAGAAAAAGCCCAAAGTAATATAAACAATTGAAACTTTCAAATTTAAAAAAAAACACATTGTAGGTTACGCGCAAGCGTACTTCGACAAGGTTAAAGAACGATTATCTCCCGAAGATTACAAGGAGTTTATGGAAGTGCTGAATAACTTCGAAGAGAACACTTGTAGCGTTACCGAGCTGTACAAACAAATCGAGTCTGTTATGGGAAGCGAGCATTCCGATCTCAAAGAGGAATTTTTAACCTTCCTCATGCCCTCACAAGCCAAAGAAATCGGAAAACTAATCCCCTACTACACCCTCAGTAACATGTCGCTATTTCTGCGCAAATTGGAATTATACTTCAAAGATCAACCGGCGCAGTTACGTAAGATCTATCGTAGCCTTACGTATTTAACTACCTGCGTCGATATCAATATGGAACGTGTTAAGGCAACCATCTTGCCGCTACTCAAAGGTAATAATTTGCTAACCGACTGGTTTTTGCAAATTTTCCCTAGCGAGCCTCCGCCGCCCAGGTACGTCATTGCCATTTACTGTGTCGGTAGGTGTAGTTTTAATTTGTAGCCTGCTGAACGGCGTTTGGGAGAGGATGGAAACGAGACGTGAATTTAACTTGCACGAAGATGTCTTCGAAACGGTTAACGTTCCTGAAATGGAAGATCATTACGGGGGTCACAATTGTGTTTGTACGTGTCACGAAAGTAACGATGTTACTTTTAAGTCTCCTGGACAACACTGTGTTAAATGTGGACTTAAGGTAAGTTTGATTAAGTGATTAATTTAAGTTAATTAAAATTACTGCATTTTTAAATTGCGAAATTTTATTCTTTTTTTAATGATAAAGTCTAGCATACCGTGTGCCGTCAGGGTGCGCGGTGTTAACACTGGGAAGTTGATGTAGGTCTTTGACGTGGCATGCGCTAGATTTCATATGTTTTCTAAATATTGAATCAGGAATTGATTCATTTTTTGTATATCAGCAATAGGCTTATTAAGGCTCCTCTGTAGTCAATCCGCCATATTGGAAAAATAGCTAAACTTTCTTATGAAATGCTGCTTTTGTAGTTGAAGTCTAACAAATTCTCGATAGTGGATATTCTTTGCAATGATGAAAAGAACGGCGGTACTTAAAAAAAGTTGAAATATCGGTCTTATTTTTTTAGGAAGATCGATGAATAGAAAAATGGTTTTTTGTAGATAACGGCCGATGTAATGAGAGTAGAAAAACGTACAGCACCAATTTGGAAATCCGGCAGTATTTACTACGGCGGTACTTAAAGATATTATTTCCATCTATTATGATAAGGCATATATTTTAAAAAATATGTTTCGCGATCTTCAGAAAAAAATCAAAACGCTAACGTAAGGATAGGCAACTTAAATTGCACTTATAACGCCTGAGGCGACAACTCATTACTTGAAAGGGAAAACAAAAGAAACTACCTGGCATTACCCTACACATTGTTACGCCGTTCCTAATGATATGGATTAGATAAATTACTATTTATTATTTATTTATTTGAATGCTGTTGATTTGTAAATCATAATGTCACATATTCCCAAGACGAAAAATGAATATCCTATTGTAGGTGCATTGGAAATAATTTTTTATTTCTAAAACCTTTTGCATCCCATCAGGATGCTTCAAGAAATAAAAAAAAACCCTATAATGAGGCTGTAATAATATTTCCCTTTGGCGGGGCGGAGGGTACGTACAATACTCGGTACTTCACATATTATATCATAAGTAGTGCTGAATATGAACTCTGTTTTATAACAATGCTTTCAAACTACCAGCGTAGCACTTTGTTTAGTTAGATCCAATCAATCAAATATGACTAAATTTCACGTTTGTGTATATTTCCCATCTAAAATTATCAATTTCGTCAGATAGTCCAGTATGCGGAGCAGTTAGAAGGGCCGATTCCTGCAAAATGTGGTGTAAACGATTTTAACGTTTTAAATGGTCCATTTGGGTTCAAATAACATGTAGTTGAATCGACGCATGATTTTGTTTTCTTTAATTTTCTAAAGAAGTGTTATTCATAAAATATGGACCGTTTTTGAGTTTTAAGCGAAAAACTGAAAAAAGTCCGAAGGTTTTTTGGCTGCCAAAAGTTGTGCCGGGAAAAAATTTGTGCGCACTCTTCAAACCCAAATGGACCATTTAAAACAATAAAATCTTTTGCAGGTCAAAATTATCTGCATACTGGACTAAGAGTAAGTCTTCGTGAAAATTATCTATTTCGAAAATGTGACCAAAAGCAAAAGATGCACATGCCCTTTGCTTTACATAAAGTTGCGTCCAATAGATAACAAATGACACATATGCATTTTTTCACTTATATAAACATAGGAAACGTCGTGAACCGGTAAATTTTTTACTACTACCTACTTCTTTTTTCAATATGGACTAATATCAACTTTATCAACAGGAATATTTGTCCCTCAATAAATAGGAGGATCAAGTAAATTTTATTTTTACCTTTGAATTCAGGGCAAAAAAGTGAAGTCATCTTACCGCACAATAGATGTTGGGAAAAATTCTCCATGGGTCGTGCATAGATATAAAAAAGATATAAAAGACACCTTATTAATAAAGCATATTATTCCACCACTGAATGTATTCACGATGGGTTTAGTAATCTCTAATTGTTAGTGATTTGATTATTTATTTATTTGCTTGTTGTTAGTTGATTTACGTTGTTTGTAATCTCTACTATATATTTTTAGACGAATGTAACCGCTTTTGCGTAGTAGCATGAAAAATAAATATTATTATTATTATAAATAAGTAATACGTTAAATGGACAATTGTTATTAATTTTTGAAAAGATAAAGATTTACTTAGAATCAGTATAAATGTTATACTTTTAATCATTGTAACAGAATTTTAAATGTTAGCTACCATAGAATTTTTGTTGTTGTTCACCCTTGTATATATGTATAAGTAAAGAAAGATTTATTTTAGGTGTTCGAAGTGCCGGTTTTTTTAGGATCTACCATACCTAAATGAATTCATTCATGCACATGTACCTAATAACTATAAAAATCTATAAATCAGTAAAAATGATTAGAACGAATCACAAGAAATAAAGGGGTAATTAAAAAATGTTATAACAAACAATGCTAAGAGTCCGGAGGGCAAACGCGATATTTTTGAAGAATCGTGCACTTTTGTATAGAAGCATGAATTTTTGTATACGACTTACCTATACCCCAACAGTCATTTTAAACATTAGAGCCACTCTGGCTCTCTGCCAGGGGGGGCGTAGGGTGCCCATTTCAAAACGGCCGTTTTAGCAGTGGTATCCATTCGGTAATAATTCTGCCAACTCGGAACCACTAGGGCTAGAACAAAATTAAAACACGGATTTTGTTGAGCACCATCTAAGCTAAAAGAAATATTATATTGATATTTACCCTAAATGTATTGAGTGTGGCTTTTTTTGGGGTCAAAGGTAACCTTGATTGTTTTTCCCACAAAAAGTCGAGAATTTAGGCTTTCTACACTCAAAATACTGTTTTTATTCATCTTTTTAGATGTATAGTTAAACTTATTAACATACATAAATTAAATTAATTAAATTAAATTAATGAAATTGCAATTTTATATTATTTGTTGTGTCCTATTCTTCGTATTTTCTTTTCTTTGTAATTACTTGTGTGTCTGTGTCTGTTATATTTATATGTTATATTTATATATCTACTATTTTTTATTATTTATTGACGTGTAAATTAAATTAAATTAAATTAAAATCTTATCTTTATCTTAAAATGACTGTTGGGTTATAGGTAAGTCGTATACAAAAATTCATGCTTCTATACAAAACAATGCACGATTATTTGCTAATCCTCTGGACTATAATCTAGTCCACTAATTACATAAAAATCACGTAATTTACAGAAGGTGTCATTATAGAAAAATGCAGTAAATGCATTGAATATAGTAATTATACACCAAGCTAGAGAAGTTGATTTTCTTAGCCGAGGCGATGAAAAGTCTTCTCTACCGTGGTTTATTTATTATTTTATTCACTACTAGCAGATGAACTGTTTTAACACATATTTAAATATCATTAGAAAACACGATTTTGGGGATTTTAAGTACCTATAATAGGTAGGTACTTTTGCAAGAAGGCTGTGACTTTGACATTACATTATTTGTAAGTCGCATTTTGTGTGTTTCGCTAATTTCTGTTAAATAAATATGGATTCCTAATCAATAAAATCCATTATTATTATTGTCGGTGCTTCTTGTGAGAACTCAGGTCTAGCCTGGTTAACTAATCTAAACTAAAATTATTATTATTATTATTAACACAAAAAACAAAAATGTGAATGCAAAATTGAAAATCAATTTTAAATTAAATAAAACATCCCATGCTAATTTAGACCGTTTTTAATATAAATTAAGTTGCTGAATTGAACTCAAAGGAAAAGATCACTGTATTACCGACGCATCGAATTTGAAAGTGTCAAGATGGATAGCGAAAATGAAAATAATGAAGTTGTACGCCGCCAAATATAACAGAAACGGCAAAAAAATTATGTATTTATAGCCGGAAAAGTCTAAATATCTTAGATCGATCTAAGCTAAATATAAATATGAAAATTTCACTCCCATTTTCTCGACCTAAAAGACATCTACTTACTACTTACAAAAGGATCTTCAAAGTGTAAAAATAGGAAGTGAGGTTAAGTATTCGTACAAATTCTGTTACTTCGTAGTCGCACATGCCTGTTATTTTGTCGTAGTTTTGGTAGTACCCGCATTATTCAATGGCCCGTATGAATAAAAGTAAGCAAATGCTTATACTTGCAAAATTCAAAGTAAATACTCGTAACTGCCCTTTCATACTGGTCTGTTTAGCATGGTTTAGCAGCGCTGCACTGCGTCCTGTCCTTCTGCTTAGAAGCGCTGCTAATTCGCCCAGTGGGAAGGAGCACTTACGAGTATTTACTTTGAATTTTGCAAGTATAAGCATTTGCTTACTTTTATTCATACGGGTCAATGTTTAGGCGTTTAGCTATAATTACATATAGCAATAAACCCACAATTTAAACGATCAAATTTTAAGAAATGAGAAACGAAAGCTTGACAACCTTTTGATACCTCTGATATCATCTCAATTGTCACACAGTATGACCAATTTTAAGTATTTATAAAATAACTCAACTGCAATTGGTTTAGTAACAAACGTCAAGTTTGAATATTTTCATGAAATTTTGCCAAATATTCGTAGAAAAAGTATAGTATTCTATTCGCATGTAATGGCTATTACACATTCTCATGAGTAAAAGCCACCATTACATGCTCATGGAATAATATACTATTATACAACGTAACAGAAATAGGCATTTGTGCATCTCCAGTCAAATATTGTACAGCTTTTCGATAAACTTGTTAACATAATTAGTCCTTGATCATTATACATGGTCTATTGTGTTTAACAATAAAAGGATAGATACATCGTTGGTTTCACTCAAGGAGATCATGTAGCAGTGTGTATTGTTGGTGGTCTAACCAATTGCAATCACACTGAAATACAAATTGACTACAGAGGAGCCTTAATTAGTAAGTCGCCTTAAACAATTTCCCATGCTCCCATTGCAGCGCAGTCTTTATTTGCGTATGAATTGAAAGGAAGATCTAATGACTAATTGTACTGTCCTTTGGCAGTTCTTTCAAGGTCGTGTCTACATTCAAACTGCAAAAGGACTACGGCTAGCTAACGTTACATTCAATGGGAATTCTGGCGTCGACCACCATCTAAGGTTGAATGGTTTACATGCGGACAGAAGGAAACGAAGATCGGAAGTAAGCCCCTCGAAACAGTTTGCATCACCGGCCAAAGATAGTCACGACGATCACAGGATATCATTGGACAGCGAAGACGACGCCGACGGCTTGAAACGAAAGGGTCGCACGTCCAAATCGCCGAGGAAGAAGAGGGTGAAATTTAGGGACGCAAACGAAAAGGTGGCGCCGATTGAGGTGGCGTGCGAAACTCCGCTACCATCCGAGATCGCGGAAAACATTCCAAATTCTGATGAAAACGTAAAAATGGCGGCGGCAATTTCGAACATCGACGAGTGCGACGGCGCCAATGAAAAACCGTCGATGGAGGACGCGGGGGAATGGGACTGCAACACGTCAATTGAATCGGTCGAAGTACGGCACAGTCCCGAGCATAGCGCCGAATCCGAATCTGAATTTTGCGAAGAATCTTCTCAAGATAATATTAACACCGAGACCGACGAATCCGCCGAAGAGTTGGAGAGCTTAAGTAACTCACCGGTTCATAGCGACAACAGTAATAGTAACCACGCTCCCGAAGAGGTGTCTTGGACGCGGGACGAAGATAAAATAATTCTTGAAACGCTTCAAAAAGAATGTGGAAGGGATAGCGCTTTTGTTAATATTTCCGAGCTATTGGAGAATAGGTCGGTTCTTCAGGTTAAGGAAAGAGTTCAAACGTTAATGGATTTGCTGCAGAAAATGACATCTGCTTCAGAGAGTAATTCGCAAAAGTAATTGTCTTTAATTTGTTATAAGTGAACTACAAATTAGAATTAGTATTATTTATTTAATAAAGTTGCATGATGGCTCTGATAGTACTAATTTTGGGATTACTCATTTGAAGGTGATACTGAAATTGTAAGTGGCTGGGGTAGGCTTTGAATATAAAATTAGGAAAAAGTCTAAGTAAATGGGAACTTGTGGTTCCGTGACAATCGGGTGAGCTAGTGTAGCTTCCTTCGTTACGCTAACACCCTGTATATGGTGTGGTTGCTGACTTGTTTGCAGGCTTTTTGTGGGATCCAAGCCCATTTAGCCCCCGTAATAAACTACGGGAAGTAACAGAGACACTCGTCCAGAGGTCTGTCAAGGTTTTCTAAAGACTACACTTGTACACTGCCCTTTTTTTTGCCCGAAAAAAAAATTGACTCAGATCGACCGGGGAAAAAACATTTTCTTATAGAATGTGGCCTGTAGAACCCATAATTTCAAACAGTTCCAATATTGGGCTACTAGTTCAAAAGTTACAGCCCTTTGAATTTTTTTTCGAAATTGGTTTCTAGTCTATAACTTTTGATTGAGAAGTCTAATCGAAAAAGTATGAATTGTTTTGGATTCTACGCACCCAAATTAATAAGAAAAAGTGTTTTCCCGAGAAATTTTGGTGCAGTCGATTTTTGCTAAAAAAAGAAGGTTATACATTGCCTTTTTTTTGGCCCGAAGAAAAAATTGTCTCAGATAGACCGGGAAACAACATTTTCTTATAGAATGTGGCCTGTAGAATCCATAATTTCAAACAGTTCCAAGATTGGGCTACGGGATCAAAAGTTACAGCCCTTTGAATTTTTTTCGAAATTGGTTTCTAGTTTATAACTTTTGATTGAGAAGTCTAATCGAAAAATTACGAATTGTTTTGGATTCTACTCACCAAAATTAATAAGAAAAAATGTTTTCCCGAGAAATTTTGGTGCAGTCGATTTTTGGTAAAAAAGGAAGGTTATACACTGCCTTTTTTTGGCCCGAAGAAAAAATTCTCTCAGATCGACCGGGAAAAAACATTTTCTTATAGAATGTGGCCTGTAGAATCCATAATTTCAAACAGTTCCAAGATTAGGCTACCGGATCAAAAGTTACAGCCCTTTGACTAGATAAAATAAAAGAAATTTGATTGCATTCTTTCAGCTTTCATCTGCAATACCATTCTAAGGGAGTTTCTCACAATCAAACAAACACTGTATATGTATATTACCAACAAAATAGTTATCGATAACAAAAAATGAGTATCCAATGAATGACTACATACTAACTATACTACTAAAGCACATTTTACATCACGTATTATACATACAATTTTCTTCCTCAGCCATAGTGCTGTCAACTTCCAATTCCTTACATTCGGTGTCTTCCTAAAAATGTAGTGAAATTACATGAAGGAACTAGAAATTTCTACTTACGTCAGCTTCGTTTTGTAACTTCTCTCGAACTGGTCGATTGAAAAAGTTCAGCTGTAACACAAAGTTTATCATAACTGACTGGTGGTATCGTCTCTATTTTACCTTGTACAAAATCAAGACGATGATACACAGTATTACTAGTGCAACAAAAACTCCGCCGATGTAAAACCAATATGAGATATCCGGTTCTTTTGCAGAGCCAATTAGTATAGTCGGTATATGGTAGGTGGTACTAAAACTTTTACGATGAGTGACTGATGGTTATAAAACCAAGTGGCTTACGTTTTCGACTCTAGAATGGATTCTGCAGTTGAGCTGAACAAGATTATATCTCTTTCACTGGTGATTTGAACTAAAAATCATTGATATAGGTAGTGACGGAGTATTATGTTGAGCTCACTTACTCAAAACGTCAACACGCGCTCGAAATTTAAATTTGGCGACCATCGGTTGATTTTTGGCAAGTATTTCTGAACTAGAGCACGTGATCTTCATACAAGTTACGTTGTCACTTTTACAATTGACTAATATTGTTCTGTTGGCAGGTAGATCGAAAACATCAGGAAAGCTGAGTTGTGAGGCATCGACGCTTCGCCGAAACCGATTTTCTTCGCGCGAATTATCCTGGTCCAATTCTGAAGATTCGCCATTCGAACCATCGTCGGAGTAGAATCCCAGGTGATAGTCGGTCTTACACGTAACCGCCTGATTATTAATAATCACCTAGAAATTGTAAGAATTTTGACAATCCTCTAAGGCCTTGGGTGTGATCGCTTACATCAGGTTCGTAGACGCCAAAAACAATCTGATTGGTGAACAGTTCATTTTGAATTTCGACCGGAAAGTAAAACGTAGCGTTCATTCCACTCATAGGACTAGGACCTACATTTTTAAGATAATACTCCTGAGTGAACTCCACGGTTTGTGCTATCATTTCCTTATTCTCATTTACGAAGATGATCGAATCCGGGAACGATATCCTAAAAGATTTCCGTTAGCATGTCAAACGAATACCCTCTTTTTTACCCCGAAATTTCTACGCCGTTTTGGACGCGTAAGGGGATGTTTATCAACACTGCGTTGTCGTCCGGATTTACCTCTTCGCCTCTGCTTTGAACGGTTACATTAAACGTTAAGTTTTCAGTTTTGGGATTTAGTCTTTTAATATCAAATTCGAAAACCAACTCGCTCTGAAATGTTCTTACAAAATGACGGGTCAACCGAAAAAGTAATAGGTACTTACCGAAACGTTGGGCTGTAAAACGTTACTGAGAAGGCATTCGTAAATGCGAGAATCGTTCAGCTCACATTTGCTGGACACTAGAAGTATTTCGACGTCTTCAGGGAACGCCATAAATAATTGGGAGATGTACGCCGGTTCTCCGTCGTTTCTAATTTGTACGTGGAATTTGATTGTTGAAAGTTGCCCAATAATTAACGAACTCCTGGAAAAGAGCTCTTTTTGACCACGTACCTAAATGCCGGCGTCATACTTACACGTTAGTTTGAGTGGTCACATTTAGACTTAAACTCGGCCGGCATATGTTGTCACTGCCGCAACCACTGGCGAATGGTATGTTTAATTGAATGAAGGTGTTATCACTGGGATTGGTTACTGGGCAATTTGCGCAGAACTCTAATAGGAACAAGATTAGACAAACTAAAAAGTGAGCATTTCAGACAGTACCTGATAATTCTGGATCTATGAGCGCATACGACATTTCAAGCGTAAATGGTTTAGTATAATCAAAGATACCCTCCTGAAACCGAATTATGTTTTTTTGTGACTTTATAATACGATAATGTTTTTATGTTAAAAAAATTAGTTTAATGCCGACTAGCCTACATGACACTCCGAACGTTGCCACGTATAACGCCAATTTAAATTATTGGTAGGAGCGTGAGATATTCAAATAAGAGGGTTTCTATTGTTTATTTGGCAACTTAACCAGGGTTGTGATCTATTCAATTTTTATTTTTTATAATTCCACGGTACTTACCTGTATCATAATAAGCACTGCATCACAAAACGTCTGATTAATTTCAAGAGCAATGGTTCGAACCGAATCAGAATTATCCTTAGCTCTTGTATCTTTAGACAATGTGACATTAACGTCAACCTTCTTCACATTCTTCGACGAACTCGAATAACTCATACAATACTTCACAGTAACCTCGCTCGTATTCAGCATCAATTCTTTCGCCATCGACAAGAGCTGCGGTAAAAATTTAATGACGGGCCTCGACCTGATAATCACCACATCGCCGGATTTGTACGCGCCAACCGCGATATCTGCAAGAACAAAATTTAGCAAACCGTAACTTCGGGTATGCCTGATGTACCGTTGTGAAAATTATTGTCGGTGTCCACCCCCCTAGAGATGGCAAATCCGAAACCGCGCACGGATGACTTAATTGATTTTCCCAAAATTCGCTGACTGTAATCCTTGCTTAATCCGTGCTCTCCTCCCAAGTAAATGTAAACGGCGCCGCTTTCTTCTTCGTAAGGTGCCGAAATTGCCACATCTGTAAAGGACGGGGATATATTATTCTACGTCCACGACCTTGTCTTAAATTTGCGTTTACGCTTACGTTTACGCAGTCTACAACCCTTGCGCATGCGCCCGTGTCAGAGCTTGCGTTTACGCATATGGTTTACGCCTACGTTTTAGCATTATTACTTTCCTAGATACATATTTGATAATCCCGATAAGAAATACACATGGTGTAGGTACAATTTTACTCATCTCATTCCTAGCAGTAGTCATATCAATACGTACTGTTAATATATGTTAAGTAATTACTGTGATCTGAATTAATGAACAGTTTGAATAAAATAATTGGATGAACTCAAAGTCCAAAAACCAAAAATCTGAAAAAGAAGTAAGTACTTAGAATCTGAAAAATCAGAAGACAAAGACAGACCGACAGATGACGAAACAGAAACGTGTTATGACGCAGCGGTTGCAGCCATCGACACCGAAATCCTCACGCAAGTCTCAAAATGAATCAACTGGACGAGACATATGTATTGGTGAAGTCGAAGCAAATACCTTGAGAACGAAGTGGTGTCAGAAGAGGGTACTCGTAAAAGGTAAGTGGAACGTCATTATGAGACATATCTATTGATGATTGTCTGTGCAAATATATGAAGAATGAAGTGTCGGAGGATGTTGGAACCAGGCGGCCTTTAAATGTTTGTGTCCCACACTATTTTCAAACATTTCAAATGTTTTTTAGTCACAAAAAGGGGCAACTTTGCCTACAGTGTTTTGCGTTGGGGTCGTTCCGGTATGCGGGCTCAGCGAGTGCATAAGTAAAAATTGGGTGGGAGAGAAGGATGCACTTTCGATTCAAATCAGTAGGTAGTACGGTACTTTAGCGTGAGAAAATTCTGGGGATCGTGGGAAAATATTTCGGCAGTTGGCCACGGTCAAATTTGTCTCAGAAGCCTGTAGAATCCATAATTTCAAACAGTTCCAAGATTGGGCTACTAGTTCAAAAGTTACAGTCCTTTGAAATTTTTTCGAAATTGGTTTCTAGTCTATAACTTGATTGAGAAGTCTGATCGAAAAAGTACGAATTGATTTGGATTCTACGCACCAAAATTAATAAGAAAAAGTGTTTTCCCGAGAAATTTTGGTGTAGTCGATTTTTGGTAAAAAAGGAAGGTTATACACTGCCTTTTTTGAGGCCCGAAAAAAAAATTGTCTCAGAACGACCCGGAAAAAAAATTTTCTTATAGAATGTGGCCTGTAGAATCCATAATTTCAAACAGTTCCAAGATTGGGCTACTGGATCAAAAGTTACAGCCCTTTGAATTTTTTTTCGAAATTGGTTTCTAGTCTATAACTTTTGATTGAGAAGTCTGATCGAAAAAGTACGAATTGATTTGGATTCTTCGCACCCAAATTAATAAGAAAAAGTGTTTTCCCGAGAAATTTTGGTGTAGTCGATTTTTGGTAAAAAAGGAAGGTTATACACTGCCTTTTTTTGAGCCCCGAAAAAAAAATTGGCTCAGATCGACCCGGAAAAAAAATTTTCTTATAGAATGTGGCCTGTAGAATCCATAATTTCAAACAGTTCCAAGATTGGGCTACTAGTTCAAAGGCTACAGCCCTTTGAATTTTTTTTCAAAATTGGTTTCTAGTCTATAACTTTTGATTGAGAAGTCTGATCGAAAAAGTACGAATTGTTTTGGATTCTACGCACCAAAATTAATAATAAAAAGTGTTTTCCCGAGAAATTTTGGTGTAGTCGATTTTTGGTAAAAAAGGAAGGTTATACACTGCCTTTTTTTGAGCCCCGAAAAAAAAATTGTCTCAGATGGACCCGGAAAAAAATGTTCTTATAGAATGTGGCCTGTAGAATCCATAATTTCAAACAGTTCCAAGATTGGGCTACTAGTTCAAAAGTTACAGCCCTTTGAATTTTTTTTCGAAATTTGTTTTTTGTCCATAACTTTTGATTGAGAGGTTTAATCGAAAACGTACTAATTGTTTTGGATTCTATGCACCAAAATTAATAAGCAAGGTGTTTTCCTGAGAAATTTTGGTGCAGTCGATTTTTGGTAAAAATGGAAGGTTATACACTGCCTTTTTTTGAGCCCCGAAAAAAAAAATTGTCTCAGATCGACCCGGAAAAAAAATTTTCTTATAGAATGTGGCCTGTAGAATCCATAATTTCAAACAGTTCCAAAATTGGGCTGCTAGTTCAAAAGTTACAGCCCTTTGAATTTTCTTTCGAAATTGGTTTCTAGTCCATAACTTTTGATTGAGAAGTCTAATCGAAAAAGTACGAATTGTTTTGGATTCAACGCACCAAAATTAATAAGAAAAAGTGTTTTCCCGAGAAATTTTGGTGCAGTCGATTTTTGGTAAAAAAGGAAGGTTATACACTGCCTTTTTTTATGCCCCGAAAAAAAAATTGTCTCAGATGGACCCGGAAAAAAAATTTTCTTATAGAATGTGGCCTGTAGAATCCATCATTTCAAACAGTTCCAAGATTGGGCTACTAGTTCAAAAGTTACAGCCCTTTGAATTTTTTTTCGAAATTTGTTTTTTGTCCATAACTTTTGATTGAGAGGTTTAATCGAAAACGTACTAATTGTTTTGGATTTTATGCACCAAAATTAATAAGGAAAGGTATTTTCCCGAGAAATTTTGGTGCAGTCGATTTTTGGTAAAAAAGGAAGGTTTATACCTGCCTTTTTTTTGAGCCCCGAAAAAAAATTGTCTCAGATCGACCCGGAAAAAAATTTTTCTTATAGAATGTGACCTGTAGAATCCATAATTTCAAACAGTTCCAAGATTGGGCTACTAGTTCAAAAGTTACAGCCCTTTGAATTTTCTTTCGAAATTGGTTTCTGGTCTATAACTTTTGATTGAGAAGTCTGATCGAAAAAGTACGAATTGTTTTGGATTCTACGCACCAAAATTAATAAGAAAAAGTGTTTTCCCGAGAAATTTTGGTGCAGTCGATTATATGAAAAAAATGGAAAGCTAATACGATGGTTTGGCGTAAAAAAATTTTTGTACAAAAAAACTAATACATTTTTGCTCTAAAATAATTTGGGGAGTCAATAATCGCATGTTATGAATTTTACATTGAAATCCCAATGATGCTTTACGCAAGTCACAACCCTGTACATCATTGACAACAGATGTCAAGCATTTCTAAAATATGAGTTAGAATTTTGGTATGTGTAGATCAATCAAAAGAAGAAGTTTAGGTTAATTTATTTTTCAATATATTCAACCATTTAATAAAATGTTGAGTTTTGATCATCAACCAGATCTAGTGGTTACGCACCAAGAGATGAGATTTTGATTGGGCCAGGTTTCCTGGCCCACATTTTGATACAATTTAAAGTAATCATTTCAAATGTTTGTAACTAGCCTTTACAAATGACACATGTAAAGTTCAGCCAACAATAATTGCGTACGTAGTCCAACCAAAGCGCCAAGTGGGGAATTGCATGTGCCCGCCCATTCCATCAGAAATGTGCTGCTGTTCTATGCATGTAATGTCAGCACAAATTATGTACTTCATTGCCCATTAAATCGCATCATGAACGTTTGTAATTGTCAACCTCACATATTGAATTTTTACCACTATCGCTCATTCAATTCATTGAAGTTTAGTCAACAGATTGGCAAATCTATATCAAATCCATTGCTACAGGTATTGTCATCGAGAATGATGCACCAATTGGGATCTAGTGATAAAACGATCTTCCAGGCAGTTAATCATTCTCTGAGTGCATTCAAAGATTCAATATATCCTAAGGGTGTAGTTCGCAAACTATCGAAAACGAACAGTTTACGTGTGAAATTAAATTAAAAACATTCAAATAAAAAGTGTAACCCCGAGGAGATATAAATTAATTAAGTCGACATAAGTTGGTAAGATTAGGTCTCGTTAGGCGAACGTAATTGTAAATTGATTAAATTTCAAAACATAATAAGAAAGCTGGGCTAATAAGTAAATTAAATTGCGACTTATGCATTTTATTCCATTACAGATAACTTTGGCTGTAGTCGAGAAAACTCATCAGAAAGTATTAGGGTTAAATTGAAAATATGAACTCAAGATTCATTTTTAATAAAAGTTCTGTCTATATAATAACACTTCGTACCTTTCTTTTTCTTTTGCTGACAAATGGGACGTGGAGTTTCATTTTGACACACTTTAATATTCTTCATTTTAAACTTTATTACAGTAACTGTCACTGATGTATTCCGCACAAGTGATTGATCGTTATTGAAGTAGACTAAAAGTTCTATTTGTTCCCGAAAAAAAACTTTTCGCAATTGTGAGCGGATGCGAGCTTTATATTTACCTCATTTTAGTCATGCGAGGGAGCTCGTTAATTATTGCGATGCGGTCGTGTTCCTGCTGGACGTGGACCTAACGAGTTGTATTTTGATGAAGTTTCCCTTTATTAATTACCGATACGTTCGACTTCCAAAAAAGGAAGGCGCAGCCATCTGCAGTCGAGTGTTAGTTTGCCACGAGAACATCTGCGCGACGACCTAACAAGCCAGCCAGATAATTGGAAAAGCCTCGAGAAATAAAACGATTCGACCGCGTGAAAACATCAGATCCAATAATCCGAGATTTACTTGGCACTGGAAATAATGGAATGTTAGTTCTATGAGGTTGATGATGATGATGACGTTATCTCCCGAAACTCATCCGGACGCCATTTATACACACGGAATTATAATAATAGTAGATAGTAATGTAGGGTAAGGGGTGGTAACTTAAATGGACACATTAGCCCGGAATGGTTCCATTAGTGGTTTTTCAGCGGGATAATTGCAATTTGTTTTTAGTTCCTCTCGCTTTTCAGGCGGGAGAAGTGCGAATTGAGATTGCTTGAGTCGAATGTAGGTTTCCTTTTTTTCCTAATTTAATTTCAACGCCGTACTTGAACTGACATTTTTTAAATTAAAATTTCAAAATTGCCCAATCCAAAGTCACTTTCGTAATAACGGTGCTTGCAAATTATTTATTAATTTTGTGACGTAATAAAATTAAGCGAGTCCGAAGCTTTTTTAATTGACGCTGTGTTTCTGTTGCAGGTGGGTCATAGCAGCGGCTTAATTGGTAATTGGGTAAGTCGCTGTAAAGTGTAAAAGACGTTAAAATTTAGAATCATTTTGCTCTGCCTTTTTGATGTTAGTAAAACACACGCAAACGTCATCTCAATCTTCATTCAACTGCTTTATGGGTAATAAACTTTTTTTATTTATGCTCTTTAAATTGAACTTTCGAAATCGGAGCTTCTTTTTGCGTATAATGCTGGAAATCTACCCGAATTTAATAAAAATATCTCATTTGATGCTTCGTATACTTTCATGGTGATTGTCTTGAAATAAAACTTTCGTTTAGTGCCTGCTTGTTGAGCAACGAGGACAAATTCTACGCTCATTAAATTGTAGGGTGTAATTCCGAAATGAACTGATAATTTAAGGACAATAGTTATCCGAGTACCCATTTTTCGACAACTGTTTCTCTAGATTGAAATAATGCCGAAGATGAGAGCGAGCCACCTTGTAGAGTAAAAATACGTGTTGATAAGGTAATTTCGGTCGGAATTCAAGTTATTTCATAAAACCTGGGAAATTTTTATTCCAAATGGACACAGAATAAAAAATTTTGATGAATGGTCATTTTGATTTCTTCTTGTAAATTTAGAATGCATAAATAAAGAAACATTTAATGGTAATCGTAAAGTTTTTAGCTTGGCAAGTGTTATGGGACAAAAATTAATTTGTTTTGCGATAAACACTGCCACCTGTGAGATAAACAACGCAGGTGTTGATCAATTCGTAAGACGGAGCGGAATTTTGGGTATCGTCGGAGAACAACGCATCTCGCTTCTCTTTAAAATAGCTGGAATTAAGTGTAAACGGCGCTGCCACGGGTTTTTGGTCGTCTGTGGCGCTATTTTGTACCGGTAGTCTATCGGGCTATGTAATTTTTTTATAGAAGAAAAACGTAGTCTTCATGTTAATTAACAAAGTAATGTGGAAACAAGTTGGATGTTATGAAGAAGTTGGTTACTCTCGGACTTTCGAGCTCAAAAAGTTTGTTAAAAAATGTTTGCTTTCGAGCCAGTTTGGCGTATTACGAGTGAGTTTTTTTTTTAGAAGATTGTGACAGATTTGTGTGGAAGTGAGCGTTTTCCCGATCATCGCATATTTTTGTCCTGGCCAGTTTATTTGGATCATTATTAACAGAACTGCGAGTACTTTTCGAGATCTCTGAAATTGTTTTTCGATCGACCGTTTTCTAAACGGAGGGTTTTGTTTTCAAAAGACACGGGCGTAATTTTTTGAAGTTTATTTCTGGTTCCTTATCAGGGAGTGAGTTGAAGGAAGGGATGGGTAATTTGTTTTGTTTATTTTAGTAAATTTAGATTTGTGGGGTGGTTCGCAGTTTCCATTTTTAAGTTAGAAATCACCTTTCTATTTGGGGTATTTAAATTATATACGGTGTTCCTCTTATAATGGGTTCCGGAACTATGGCCACAGAATGTGTGATTTGATTTATGTGCTCCAATTGACAAAGAAAATTATCTGGGTCGCACAACCGATTCGAATAAACACACAATTAATTCATTGACAATGACAAAAATTTATTCTGAAACACATGAAACAATTAAAACAAAATCCTTGAAAGGATGAAAAGCGTTCAACGTTTGTTTGGATATACCCCGCACACAATCGGTCGATATTTAAAAATTACAAAAGATCTTAAATTACTTATACATTTTGTCTCTAATAATTTAAATAATCTGAACGTAAAACGTTTGCCATACTTAAGCGCACTTATCAAAGACACAAAAACACTCGCTGACTGCTTCAGTAAATTTTTGGTGGCTACTCGAACGATAGAAGCTTTTGACTTTTAGTGAAAGACAAACCTTTTAGAAAGCTAACCCTCCTACACACTTTGATATGAAACCGACGAACTGCGAACAAAACGAATAGGACTCACTGTTCGCTTCTTCAACATTTTAAAACAACACCGCCAAACAAAATTACACTTGATAAGGCTAGCTTCGAATGAAAGCGCCCCTCTTACGCCAGAAATAATGCGCACAACGTAAAACACCAGTATCTCTTCTAACAGAGATAAGTACACGTGCGTTGATTGAATTTTGTCTGATAAAATCTAGCAAGCGACCAGGTGTAACCTTTTTTAAATAACGCAAACTTCACCAGATTTGTCTAACTTCTCATCCAACAAGTGATAAAATTTAAACAAGAAAATAACACGCAATTTCTGATTTAAGAAATTCTAACACAATAAACCAACTTTGTCCTTATTCGTAAATAATCCCCAGATTTACGCTTAATAAAATCAAAATATTGTCAATTACAGTATGTGCCGTCATAATTTTTGGTGTTTTGACCGAAATAACGTCTACATTACGTTGTTTATACAACAATATACAGGCCGTTTCACGCAAACGTCAGTATTGTTGAGCATTGTTGAGTATTGTTGAATATGGAAGAGTTTTTGAAATTCAAGTCAACGGAGCGAAAGGTGCAGGGCGCTCAAGAAAAGCAGTCAAACGAAACGAATTTTGAAAAATCTTGAATACCTTGAAAACCTTTGATGCTAGGTATAGGGAAATTGGTATCAAACGACGTACATTTTCATGTAGCTTTCGAAAATGCAATAAAATATAGGGTGTTCTATTTAAAATAAGAAAGTTGCTATACACTTCCGATGTGAAACGATTGACATAATATTTTTCTTCGGTAGAGAATAAAAAACTATGTTGGTAAACAAATGTGCAGAATTAAATTATTAATGGTAGTCTGAATACTTTTATGTAATGGTTTACGTGAAACAGCCCTTATATGAGCCTTTTTCAACCCCCTGACTATACACCCCTCCACAACAATTTCGTAACAAAACCAAAACCGTTGATAAAACTTTAACATATTCTACCAAACTTAGGGGGGCGAATGGGATCGGGATGACACAGTTCGATGCAGCATCGACAGCTTTCCAAAGAATGGTTGCATGACGTATCTATGATCAATGGTAGGTAATTTATTCCTCCTCCACCGCATATATGTGTGATGTAGCAGATTAATAGTATTTAGGCTATGTAATTCAGGAATAACTTGATAGTATGAATCTATCGCTGAAAACCCTAAGATTCTACAATCTAAAATCTGTTGCCAAGATACATGTGGATATATAAAAGGCTACCTTTGAATGAAGTCCATAAATAACCACCTTCAGCAATGACCAAAAATTTTCAAATTAAGATATGCAGGAATAGCTCAACAGCGTAGAACTAGTGCTGAAAAGACTCTAGGGTATTCCTTTATCTAGATATCGGTGAATTTATAAACGGTGCCCCAACGAACAGACAAACGGCCGCCGTGTGCGCCTTAACAGATCGGTAGCTTTCAAAATAAGCGATGCAGGAATAACAAGATAAACGAATATAATGCTGAACACTCAAAAGTTCTACCCTATTCGGGTCCGTTAACTTGGCCCCCCCCCCCACTGAGAGATTTGATAGTCGTATTATTTTGAAATGAATGCGCTCATATGCGCCACCGATAATAACTCTTGCGCCATTATCGTTTTTTAGAAATCCGAAAAAACATTTGGGGGGGGGGGGCTACGTTCACTTGGCGCCCCGTACGTACGTACGTATTTTGTCCCTTGTAACTAGGTCACCTGATACATTTGGTTATGCGCTCAATTGCGCCACTTGAATTAAAGCTAGCGCCATTACGGTTAAGCCGTGACAAATTTTCAAAAAGTGGGGGGGCCAACTTAACGTTTTTAAAAGTTACTTTTTTTTTACATCTTTTCATACGAAATTGTACTCTCAGGTATGCGCTGAAATGCGCCGTAAAAAGATATCTTTGCGCCATTATTGTTTTTTGGATATCCTTAAATATATTTGGGGGAGGCCAAGTGAACGGAATCCCCCATAACGCATTTTGCTACCGGTATTTGTGCCACTTGATACATCTGGTTATGAGCTCAATTGCGCCACTTGAATTAAAGCTAGCGCCATAACGGTTAAGCTATAAAAAAATTTTAAAAAGTGGGGGGGGGGGCTAACTTAACGTTTTCAAAAGTTACGTTTTTTAACATCTTTTTTCTACTACATCGTACCTTTCATCATGCGCTAAAATGCGCCGTAAACAAAAATCTTGGCGCCATTATAGTGTTTCAGAAACACTATACAGGGTGTTTTTTTTGGGAGCTTTAGTTAAACGATTCTGGGAAAATAAAATAGGTAGGTTTTAAAAAATTTGTATTTAGGAGTTACTCCGAAGGCCGAATCGATGTAAAATATTTTCAAAATGGACGCACTTCCGGAAATAACTTTTGAAAACGCTTAGTTAGACCCTCCACTTTTTAAAAATTTTTTATGGCTTAACCGTAATGGCGCTAGCTTTAATTCAAGTGGCGCAATTGAGCGCATAACCAAATGTATCAGGTGACCTAGTTACAAGGGACAAAATACGTACAGGGGGGGGGCTACGTTCACTTGCCCCCCCCCCATGTTTTTTCGGATTTCTAAAAAACGATAATGGCTGAAGAGTTGTTATCGGTGGCGCATATGAGCGCATAACGAGCGCATTCGACTATCAAATCTCTCAGTGAGGGGACCAAGTTAACGGACCCACCATATTCGGTTGCCGATCTATTTATAAAAAGCTAAAAGGCGTCCGAATAGCCGACAGTTAGTGAAACAATAAGCTTCTTTATAACTATCCAAAATGCGCTAAAAAATAAGATGATTTAAGTGCTCGATTACTCGCGCACCCTCTGTGGGGTGTGAATAGTTTTTCGTGCCAGTGCAGCGCTGACCGATAGCACTTCAACGAATAGAGAGCGCGTCTATTTTTCTTGCCAGTAGCTGTTGTGAGAGGGTAAGAAGTAATATTACGAGATAGTGAACAATAAAAAAGATTAGTCCCTGGTTTTACAAACAATGATTAAGGATAATAATTGATTAAAAATAGAGTGGAAAACACCTCGCCTAAAAATCGAATCCTGAACCATCATTTGCAAAACCGGGATTAGAGCCCATTTTAATCACCTCTTCGTCTCATAAACCAACAAGTTTTGCATCGATGCAGTTTAGATCTGTAGACTGGATTAGTTGATATCGCATCGTGTGGTTTGTTAAAAGCCTTTTTAACGATATGAACCTTTTTTGTGTATTTGTGTCGTCTCTCTCCCACTGTTAGGCAATCTTCACTGATCTATAGTTTTGTTGTTAACGTGTAATGAGTTTTGAGCTAAACCTTTCAGAATAGTTTTGCTACAACCAATGATAATTTGTGTACTATTCGTCTATGTTCTTGTTTTATCATCTTCACGTGCTTTCTAGGAGAAAGGTGTCGGGACATTTCCATTTATTAAATAAGTATGAGAAAGGTGCGGAGTGAAAGTTCAAGTTGTCACATTTGAGAAATTGGGTAACGAAAAGCGTCACTTTTGCGTTGTAGATTAAAGCTCTCGAGGAAAACAGCTGTAGGATCATTTATTATAATGCTTAAGATTATGACCTAACAAATCACGACGTCAATTTTTTGTTTTAACGTCATTATTCATGCTTTATGAGAAAATGTCCGATAACTCACCATATAATGAAAGTTTCATATAAACGAGAGTAAAAGTTATGATAAATACGGGCATTAGTCAGGAATTCATGTCGCTCGAAAGATTAAGAAAAAGCGACGTCGCGTCGGTCGGTTTAAGTCATAAAAATGCAACAAATAAATTATGCGCGTTTGGCCCAAATGTATAGACAGCTCGAAAGTAGTGTGACGTGAGGACAAGTCCAATGGTCTATTCGGTTATAAAACAGAAAGGGGGATATGCAATTTCGCCAGACCCCACAACCTATAAAACAAAAGAAACGCGGCCAATATTAGATTTTGATGCGAGTGAACAAACCTACAAAAACGATTTTCCCATTTTCCGCGTGTAACGTTGCTGTTTGCTTCTGGCGGTTCCGGATCAAGGAATCTACGCACGTCTTCATTTATGTGCGGTTGTGTTTGACGCAGACTACGGGCTTTTAGAGAGGAGTGGCACCCCCATCGCGTATAATTCCCGGGACACTTTCCAATGACACGATTTTCCTATTTATACCCAACGGACGAAAACGCGCCGTCACATTTTTTTTTTTGAAATAATAGCCCCACCCCCTTCCACCCTCGAGACGACACGGGTTAAAATATCACTCCTAAATACGCGAGTCACGAAATAAACCCCAAAGAAAACTAAAACAGAACTTTGCGCACGAAGATGGAAAGTTTTACTCGAAGTTTCGTTAGCATCAGCAAGTCGGCTAAATTTACAATAATTTTCAAATATAGTTTTTCCATTCCTTTTCATTACCAACTTCCGCAAAACTTTAAGAGCGAAAAGAGTCTATATTTGGCATTAATTGCATTACTTGCACGAAGCTGCGGTTTTAGAGCGTTTTGTCAGCCGTTCGAAATGAGAAAATTACAGACCATGTCTGAAAGATAAATTGTACATTAGCTTTAATTTGTCTTTCAATTTTCCATTAAAGTTTCTTTAAATAAAAACTCCAATTAGAAAAGGTAATTAGGACGATCGCATGCTGAATTGAAAATATTCCAATTTTCGTCAATTATTTCGAGGGAAGAACAATATTGGAAGCTTTGTGTTTCGAGGCTATTCATCAATTATTTAATTCCAATTTCTCGACACAGCCACTAATTGTGATTAATTTGGTTTAGTGTATCCGAAAGCTTATCATTTATTGCGATCCATATCCGCCATTTACTGTTCCTTTTATCGCATTTTCTATTCTTCCGGTAATTCAACGAATTTCACCTGCGTGCAAAGAGAAATGGAACACAAAAGGTACCTACCCTTTAGAAAATATGGATATAAATTTTATTGGACGTGCTAATTCTAGGAATATGTAGATACTCCAACATGAAGAGAACAATTAAGTAAAAAGAAAATAAATAAAATGCGGATTTTAGCCAATCCCAATATCTTTGTCCAAAGCGTTTGAAGCTTTTTGAGCGCGTGATATAATATGTAATAAGTACTGATCGGTTGTTTTTGGTGTACGGTCACTGTAATTAATTGTTTGAGATTCTCTGGCATACTAAAATTCTATCATTGCGTTTACTGGCATTATCTGTCGGTAGATTTGTCAACGCAAGGCGCATTTTTTTGCATTCGTAATTTCCAAACACGCCTTGGGTGAAAACCATGTAATTGTAATTTCCAATTATGGTTATTTCTGGCGATTGAAATTCTATTTTTTCTGGGTTGGACGGGATTTCTACATTTTTTAGTCTTTGGGAGGCTATATTTTGGTTTTCACTGATTCCGTGAGTATGGCCATTTTGTCTAATCCACCTGATTAATTTATGCATTCTTTTAGGTTTTACTGTGGGAATTGAGCTGACCATTTACCCTCCGTTGCAGTAATTTCATTGTTTATGAATAGCCAGCCCTCTCTTTGCAAGAGGTAGGTTTAGACTATGTTAGTACATGCGGATATTTTTTAGGACTCCAGTACCATTATAAGGATGTTATCAATTTGCGGGAATCCTTCATTTACACCTACTGGAAATAAAATATACGCGTCATGATAGAAAAACCAAATCAAACTTTAATAAAGAAAAAAAATTAAGGCTAACAACGCCCTTTTTATCACAAACATAACCCGTTTACAAAAAAGACCACTTGTTCACAACGTAAACTTTGTTGGCCATCTTCAACAGTCAAAAATGTGAACGTGAAACGTCAGCTGGCGCCTCCACTATTGCGGTAACCGTACGAGACCCCTACATTAGATAGAACTTCGTAATTAAGAAGGAAGATAAATTTAAGCGAAACAAGACGGGAGTTAATGAAATTAAATTTTGTAACTACATTTCAAATTAATAACATTCTCGGCTCTTAGTAAAATCTTCTTAAGCGATTATGCGCATATTTACTCGTCTAAGTTTTCTTATTACCGATTTCTCCATTTAAACCCTCACGAATTCTCCTACTTTTCTCGGAGACGTCGAAAGAAAATCAATTAGCGGCGAGTAGTAGCTTAAAAGATACACAAGTTTGTTTCGTCATGTTTATTATACGGATCGGTTTTCTTGCGAAATCGTTTCGAGTTTTCGTATTCTTTTAACGCTTTACACGAGATATGTTATTCTACATCCTCTCCATTTGCTTGTCACATTAAATAACTTTTGGACATTCGCCAAAGTGTAATCGTAATCTCTTACTACTTTTATTACTTTGTATTGATTCCGCTTATTTATAGCTGATAATTACTTGACTGTTTTTAGTGACCTGGAACGTGAGGCAATACTAACGTTATTATTAACAGTTTTACAGTAAGTAAAGAAAAATTGTTCCTTATATCGAAAATAGATTCCCAGAAATCGTTTGTTACCACAAAAGAAATTTGTACCGTTTTCACACTCGACCGATTCAGCAGAAATATTACAAATTCATGGGCCCAAAAATTTAATGGATAATTTTTTTACAACTCTGTACTAAATATTCCAAAAAGTTCTGACCGAGCGGTGTATCGGTTCCTTTTCGGCACTGGTCGGAGTACTTTTGGGGAACGTGCCAAAATAGATCGACGCCTTTACAAATTCTAACGCAAATAATCTTTTGCTTCACCGGAAACACCAGCACGTTTAAATAGTTTGTATAGTTTATGCGATGGAAACGCGTTTTACAACCTACGCGATTCCCCTTTGGTAGTTTTACACCGAAATCTCCCGAGAAAACTGTATTTGGACCGGTACGGTTATCGCTCAAAAACGCATGCCCGCAAAAATCTCTCTCTAAGTTAATCCCTACCTATTGAACCATAGTTTTTTAAGAGACAAAATGAGTCGCCTTACCCTCCAAAGTGCATGTTAGTCATTCGACGATGAAAGATTTGCATTTGGTGCAAATGTTTTTATTGAATTAAAATGCAGAATGCTTTCGGATAAAAAGTCATCCTCAGTGGCTCTTTGTTAGTAGTTACAAAGAGGAACTGAGGGTGTCTTTTTAGCCGAAAACGCTCTGCATTTTAATTCAATAAAAGCATTTTCACGAAATACTAATCTTTTGTCGTCGAATATATATCTACGTACACTTATTATCTAATTATCTACTATTATCGCTAACAGGTTAGAAGCAACGATTTCCGGAACTCATTATGAGGTTACCACATAGAATTTAAATTTTCAAAAGAAACTTTAACCTTCCCTACAAATTTACATTAGTAAAATACTTCCACCAACCCTGTACACTCCTAGCTATCAAGTTATCATCATGCGCACTCCTAAAAAACGCCTAAATTTCAACTTAAAAATTCGAAAAAAATGTTTTATTTATTTATTTATTTAAGAAGGATTAAAGTGCAATACGAAACACCATAAGATCCCGTTTGTAATAAGCCCTTATTTAAACACGTTCTTGATAATTTTCTTTGGAATAACTGTCAACAAATGTCAAATGTTACGTCTGTGGGTTATCATTCCAAATGATGATTGAGATTTTCCTCATTACGAAAGAAAATTACATATAATTTATATTGTGTTAGTTATAAAAGCTACACTTCCAGTAATTTTTCTACCCTGAAGAATAAGTACCGTTGACCGGCCTATTATAGCCATAAACTGAACTGTTTTGCATATAACGAGAAGTAGGGGAAACTAGTGCAATAATTAGAACATTGTCAACTCCCAGTCGGAATTGGTTTAACACAACCCCCAAGAAATGAATGCTATTGCGTCAAAAAGGCGAAAAACGCAAATATGCTTAAATTCTAAGCATTTATTAGATTATTAACATAAATTTAGTAGCGATTTATGATAACCCCTTCAGTAATGCACAGAAATGTTGAATCATATTTTTGCGTTTCTTAAAGTTTATATATGTCTTCCATACGAAAGAGAGAATATAAATTAAATTTGTGAATTTGCTTTTTTATCGAAAATACTTTACAAGAGAGTCGATTTATTGATGAAATGGGTTCTCTTTTAATTTGAAAAAAAAACCACATCTGGCAAGACAACATGTAAAAATGAAATTTAATTAATCTCTTAGTATTCTTTTACCATGTATATAGCTTTTAAATAATAGTAATTGACATAAAAAGATTGGGGTTCCATATCATACCCCATTCGACTTTTCCTTGGACACTTTATATAATCGTTAATAGTGTAACGTAAATTAAACAGCGTATAGGTAGACATTCGCACAATATCGTTCAAGTTTTTAAAATTGACGGACACAATAGCGAAGATTAGTGTCAGCTTTTACCTTCATCGCACATTTACGCCATTGTTTTTTCAACACTAATCGCCCGCGCAATAAATCCATAATCCGGTAATATTTAAAAGAGCTTTACGTATAAAACATGGCATTCATCGAGTTTAACGTTGTATAAACGCGTTTCCAACGTGCCCGACTTAGGCCGTACAATTCCTTTAAGTCCAAAATTGCCGCTATGGAACCAATCAATCGGGCGGAAAACGCGATTGAAAAATCATGCGTGAGCGGAATCTGGCTATGGACTATTTGGAAGTCCACTCAGGTCCATAAATGTCAGTTATGCATGAGAAATGGTAGAAGGAGACGGTTGCATTTTCTTGCGATTAAGATTGAAACGTTAAAAAACAATAAATCCCCGTATTAGCGATAAAGGAAAATATAACGTTATAGGCTTTAACCTGTCAAAGCTTTCGCTGTATAAACCTCATAAAATTCCTAATAATAATAACGTGGGTTATAAAATTGTACACGACTTGCTGTTTTTTTTTTCTTTAACTTGTTTACCTCTGTCATCTACGTTTAACGGCGTACTTAACCTTTCATTCAATATTTACCAGCTGTTAAAATGCTGCCTCTGCTTATTCGGCGACAGTTTTCATTGTACTAAAAGGGAATTAAACAAATACTGTGCGTAAAGGTCGTTAATTTTTGGGGGGCATTATTTCTTTATAACCATCAATAAATGTCCGAAACTAGAACAGTCGATATCAATTTCACAAATTGAGACTGATCACCTTTGTGTTTATGCTTCTCCCGGTTTCAAACTCCCAAATGCCCGCGGTGTATATAGATAGGTCCGTCAAGGGTGGTTGAATTCCGAAAAGTTTTAGGGTAGATTCCCAGCATACATCTGTCACTAATTGACGTTATTGTAGCCCATTTTTTACCGTTTGTCAATTGTAAGTTTGGACGCTACCAATCCGTACGGCTTCGCTATATTTGTGAAGCAAAAAAACTATACAAATCTTCCAAACATGTTCGAAGTGTCGAAAACATAAATTAATCAATGTCCCGTGACCGGTATAAAAAAAGGTTGGCCAAAATCAATAAAAAATTCCGCGCGAAATTAGTTACCCGCATAAAAGAGTTGAAGCATGTCGTCATACGAGAAATATACCTGAGATATAAAAACTTTACAGCTTGAAATAGTCCTAGTTCGATACGCAAATAAAACGGAAATAAATGGACCGTACTAAGCAAGATTTATAACCTAGCGCAGGTCGAGCAGTAAAACATTTATGCTCTTGTATTTACGTCATGAATTTGTAAAACTACATTTCGTATTCGTATCGGTGCAATGTAGCGCATGCAGGTGGAATTTGGGCGTATCTAAAACACCTTTCCTGTATAATCACAAAATTTCGTGACCGAAGTCGTAAACGTTATAATAATCATATTGTGTTAAAAAATTATACCACAAATGATAAGCAAACATTTATGTTGCACAAATTATGATTGCCCTGATAACTTCCTGTAATGACTTAACTTTGCTTTGTTATTTATATCTCGTACACGATTACGTTATACGCGTATAGTTTATCTTGCCGAGTGTAAAAGCAGGTGACAAAATTTATACTGCTAACGTAATAATTACGTTATTCTGAAGTGAAAAACAGTTTAGTACTTTTCAGCACCATACAATGTCTGAATGAGCAAACAGGCAAAAGGACGTGTACTTACACTGAAGGTATACGGAATGTAAATGTACGTTCACCTCATTTTTCTGTAAGGTTCCCAATCTGTAAAGTAAAATTTTGGGATAGAGTTGTTATACTAAATTATCCTTATGATTCGGTGCATAATTTTCTATAATGCAATAGTCGCAGTGGGTACTATAAGAGAAAATGGGTTTGTCTTGTAGAGAGAAGCCAAAGGAACAAAAAAGACGGAAAACAAGATACATTATAGCACAGAATGCAAAATCATTTCTTGTAGAAACTTGGAGAGGAACTTAATATCAGCGAAAACGAGAAATAAACCGAGAACTTACTGTTCTTTTTGATTTCTTTTCGATTCCTAGACTTTGCTGAGTGCGAAGGGAACAAGTATTAATAGTTACAGGGTTTTATATTCACTTACAATGTAAAGTAGGTTTCGAAGGTTATACAGTGCCTTCACAATGATAGGACAAATTAATTATTAATTCCGGTATTTATGTTCTTATTTATTCTTTAATTCATTTACGCGTAAATATTGCAGGAATATGGCAGCAATTTTAAAATCATTAAAATTCGACTAACAACACAAATAGCTATGCAATCAATCAATCAATTAATCTTCAATGAACGCCAAAATGGCAAAACTTTGACAATATAAATGATAACTAAAATGCGATTTTTTCTTTTCTTTTAGTACCCCCTTCATCCACTTCTCACCTCCTCCTGCCTCATGCAGCACTTCATTCCTACTTCTCCCTGTCATTTCCACCTCCGTAAAGTTCCATAATCTATGTTCTCTTCTTCGTGTCCGCATATTCTACATTTTCTTTCTTCTTTTTATGCCTCTCTCTTCATTTCCCGCAATGAGTCTGGCTAATGTATTAATGTTATTCCTCTCTTCCCTCAAATACTTTGGTAGCAATGTATTTGTGCACCTAGATCCCTTTTTGACACCCATTATCCATCTTTTCTCATACTCCTCTTCTCCTTTCGCCCTCAACACGTCCGTTTCCATTTGTTTCCCAATATTTTCTTCTTTTTTCCTCCTCCATTCCCTTTGCGTTCATCTTCGTTGTCAAGCATTCTTTCACCAGCTTCCTTTAATTTGGTCTCCTTCCGTTTAATCCTAATACCCATTTATAATATCTTCTTTATACTTTTACCAGTTCCGCCCATTCCTTCCACCCCCATATCACCGTTCCAATCTCCACTACCTCCTTTTCCTTAATTCTCTTATCTGTGCATTTGCTCCATTGCTTTTTTGCATTTGGTACTCTAAATAAGGCTGACCTAAGTGGGCAAACCAAAACACTTCCCTTCTATTCTTACCCTCATCAGCCTTGTCTCTCCCTATAATTCCTTTGATTCTGTCGTTTTTTCTTCCATTATTTTTCCCATTCCACTCTATCAAACGCTGCCTTTAAGTCCATGAAAAACCTTGAACCATTTGCCATTTGTGCTTCCTTCCTTCTCTATTCCATTTCTCTTTCTAGTCGTTCGTTCAGTATTACTGCATAGATTCTATACGCAATAGTCATTATGGTAATTCCCCTATAATTTCCCACGTTGCTTCTTTTGAAAATCGGCACAATTACCCCTTCCTTCCACTATTCGGGTAAACGCTTTCATTTCCATTGACTTGATTTCTTATCCTTTCCTTGAACCTATCTGTAGCGAAAATCCAGGCCTCATTACCTCCCTGCCACTTTCCCTTTCTTCAGTATTTTTAATTACTGCTCGATCTCTTATCTTCTTATCTCATCTCCTTCGCCCTCCTCTCTTCCTACCTATTCCATAGCCTCCTATTTCTCCTGCTTTTCTTGCAATAACTTGACAAAATGTTGTTTTCAATCCTCTAATTGTATTTGCCTCCCACTTTTTCTATTTGCTTTTTTTTATCTGTTTATCACCTTCCAAAAATCCTTTTCTGTTTTTATTTCCCTTATTTGCTCTTAGTACTTTTGCTGTTTCCTCATCCTTTTTTTTTACATTTTCTTTTGAACTTTCTTTTGTTCTCTCAACTCTTTCTCCCCCTAATTTCTTTCTTTCTCCATCATGCCGATATATCAATTTCTCTCTTCTCTTCTGTACTCTCTTTGTCCCTACCACTCCTTTGTTTTTTCTCTCTCCTCCCCTTCAGTTATTTATTTCCCCGTTATGGATTCTTTTCTATCATTGCACTCCTTGTCTGTATTCCCTCCAATTTCTTCTCCTTGTTCCTTTAGTCTCCCTCTATACAGCTCCGAATTCATTTTTTAAGTTCTTCATCCCGTTTATGTTGTATATCGTTATCGCTATTAGTTTCTTTCCCTCCACCTCCACTCGTCTGACCTGCATTTCTTCCTCCTCTCCCGTGTCATCCCCCCATTCCGATATCCATTTTTTTACCCCATGTAAATAATACCTCCTTTTGTTCGTCCCTTCGAAAATTGGTTTTTCATATATATTATTCATTAGAAATCCTGTTCTTTATTTTTTCCCAATTCTTTTGTTCTATCCATGATTCTACCATCCCTATATGACATCATATCCTCTTACAAACTCCCACAATTGAACGTCTTTACGGGAATATCATTTTCATGTTGGCCTTCTCCATTTTTACTTGGCGTTTCTGTTTTCTTCTGTTATTCGGGTCTGTACCCTGTACCCTCCCCCTCTCTCCCGATCTATGTTTTCTTTTTCTGTTAGTTTCTCCCTCCATACTCAGCCCTTTCCTCTCTAGTTCTTTTCCTGTCTGTTCTCACTAATCCCTTGACTTTGGTACTCCAACTGTATTCTTCATCTTCTACCATTAGTTTCCTATATCCCCATGTAACTTTCTTGCCTATATCCAACTACCCTTTAACTTTCCCTTTCCTTTCATAACCACCCCCTTCTTTTCCCACGATGGTTCCGGGATTGCTTCCTTATTTCCCCTTACTTCAAAAGTTCTCACGGTTTTACATTCACCTCTGCTTGTAGGTTTTCTGTTAGCCATTTCCCCGTTCTCTCTCTCGCTCTTTCCCTTTTTTACATCACCACTCCCTTTATCGTTGTGTTGTTCTTTATTTGCTTTCTTTCTTTTCTCTTTTTCCACGAGTTTTTTTCTCTTTCTATAAGTTCTTCCTTTTCTTTATCCCATTGATCTGCCTTTCCTTAATTCTTCTATTTTCTCCATTACTTCTCTTTCATTTTACTTTGTCTCGTTAGCCGCTCTTCTTATTTCCCTATTTACCCTTCCATCAAATTCTCCATTGCTTATAACTTTTTTCTCCAATATATTCTCCATCGGACCTCTGTAGGGAAACAGTCAGAGGATCCTCCTGTTCATCTTCATCTTCGTAGTCAACTTGAAGGCAGTTCCCTGGCAATTTTGGGATGCTGGGGAACATTTGAGGCTTGCTTTTTTGCAGCCACACTTCGCCCTGTCACAGTAATTCTTTCATCGGCAGAAAATCATTTTTAAAATATCCTTCGGTGCGGCTGCTAACTCGCTGTGCACTGGGACCAGGCAATTGTTCGCAATCCTCTAACTCTCCTCCTGTTTAGCAATGTAGCACAGGATTTTTTGAGGATCAGGATGAGCAGGTTCATTTGAAATCAATTCTTGCACAATGACAGACTTCTATCCCACTTCCTGGACCTTCAAGTGGAATAAATCCCAGTTTCCCAGTGAGCAGGGACGTAGGCCTCTTGGTCAGTACAGAAAAGCCTGATCCTGAACTGAATCCATTCGATTTGACACTTGGTTGAACATTTAGAAGGACAGACCAACCTCTGTGCTTCTTGGTATGATTTGGAAAACTTCATATTTGCTGAAAGATCGATTAATTTTCTTGAACTGTATTTCCTGTGGAAGAAAAGGGCAATCTTCAGTACTGAAGAAGTAAAAGTAGGGAGTCTGATTACTGAGGTTATGGCTTCTCTTTCTCTTTGTTTTTTGGATTCTCTTCGTTTTGTTCATTAAGCTTCCGAGGATTCTGGAAGATCATCTGCATCTTTAAAGAAGTCATTGGGTGGGGGGGGGGGGGGATTCCTTGAGATTGCAAAATTTACTCTGAGTATCATACCTAATGATTTGGGCGGCTTTCTGCACATTCGGCGAGTCTTCCGGCACTTTCTTTATTCTTTTTTCTTCATACCAAGCATCACGTAGGATTTGTCTGCCGGTATCCATAACCGAATCTGTTAGAACCTTCAGAAACTATGAAACAAGCTTGAAGTTGAGCTTTTATAGTTTTCCATAGAGGGTTTTCCATCGTGAATTTTAATCTGTGAGAACTGGCAGTCTGTTTCATGTTGACTAAACTCTCCGCAAATGAAACAATTCTTCTTGAAATCGAACTTGGGTAATACAGATCGCAGCACCGATGTTTTTGGCTGAGCAGATGTTGATGCGTCTTGTTTCTTGAAAGCTGCGATTGACTGGGTCCTCGTGTAATTTTTTCTACACAACCTGTGGGCGAGAGGTGAAGTCTCATTGGTCAGTTGGTTGGTTTCGCCGTTAACCCTCTTTTTACTGACTTTTTCATTGAAACCATCTCTATTTCACCCACTTTAGAGGCATCAGGACTCGATGCAGTCACTTCCTCATCACGAACAAAACACTCGCTGGCCATTTCGACGACATAACACTCACTCACGTCAGTCCCACTGACAATAAAGAAATTTGATTGATAAACATTCAAAAAATTGTCCAATTGAGGTTAAACTATCACGCCCCATAGGGATTAGTGTAGGATATAAAAATAAAGGATAGGGCTCTTTTATTAGAAATTACATATTGCATTTTTTCCATATAAATAAAGTTAATTATCGTGCATAAAATAAAAGAAAATCGCCCCAATAGGTAAAATTACTGGAAAAGCCAATAATAAAGGAGGCACCCCAAAACGGAAATTTTCCTATTTGTGCGAAAAGGGATAGGTAGTTAACCACAATATCATAATTTTCCGCAAATCATCCTTCGTACACTATGTTAACTAACCCAAAACATTTGTTTTCCCTCCCCTTAATTGGACCACAAGTCCACAACTACGATGAAAGGTTCGATATCGTCCTTTCTCAATCACAGTCCATAAACCCCGATAATGGACGAAATTAATATTAGAAAAAGGAATATTCAATCGCGTGCGCGTTTCGAAACCCGCGAATTCTATAAAGGAAATGCGGCCGATGATTTATGATACTCAATCAAGTACGAACCCTGTTCCATTGTAGTCATTTACCAATAAACTAGCGGCATTTATTTCTAATGTCAAAATAAATCATAAATCACTAAAATTAGCCCACCCTACCGCTTCTAAAGTTCGAAACGAAATGATTATTTCGCATGCCGCATAAGAATTTCGCCCACCCTTTAAGTACTCGAGGGAAAAACTTTGGGACCGTTTCGAAATCGTAATAACGACCAAAATCCTTATTATGAAACTTCCCCTAAGAGTAAGGAAATTCGTATATCAATTAGCGCTGAAGTGGTTCGTAAAGTTTTCCTTTAATACAATTCGATTGTAAATATCAAGATACATCCCTTTCCGGGCGATTTTATTGGGTGCTTTGGCGCTATTCAGAAAAAATTTGATACCTAGACTATTTATGGCGCATTGTACAATAAGACAAATAATACAATAACTCTTTGTTGTAAATAGAATTCTTGAATGCTTCGGGAATAACAACAAAATACTTCGCCCTCGCAGTCGCTGTCAGAGTCAGGATTGGCCTAAAAGCAAGCACCGATGAAATATTTCGATATTTCGTGCTTTGAATCTAAATCAAGAAGGGAGCTTAATACAGAACACCAGTATGCATTTTCTTTATTAAAATACGTCAAATCCACTTTAATAAAAAAGAGAATAAAAGTGATATTGAGATTCGTAGTCAACAACACACATAAATTGCGCAAGAGCACAAATTGGGTACCTTTAGTACAACGGGAATACGGATTAATTTGATTTATACATTAGCATTCAATCCATCAAATCTGGTGTCTTTTCCTTTCCGAAAATATAAAATTCTCTACACTCATGGGGGACTGATTTAAATTTTTCCGACATACACTCGCCCGCGCTCTGATTGTATTATTTTGATTAAAAAGGACGTCCTATCCTGCTCCTGTTTCTTTTTGAGAAATGGAGTTTTACGCGAGAAATCGCTTTTCGTTTGTTACAAAACATAAATAAATTATTGTATTTCGAAATGAAAGCTATAAACGGGGGGTGTTACGAGAATTCTTGTTTGTCAGCGAGGCAATCGTTCAAATTGAAACGCTTTATTCCGCCCTCTTTTTACGTATGTGTGTGTGTGTTGATATGGGAGGACAATGCGATTTTCGAGTTGCAATTCGTTTCGAGATTAAACCGCTAAGATGAGATTTTGTTGCCGTGGATACGCCGCATACCTACTCATATAAGATGCTGGGTAGCCTTGTATTTGTCACGTCTTATTTCTTTTAACGAAATATGGATCCACCGGAGCGAAGGACCTAACAAGGTAGATGAATGAGATTCCCACACAATTCAAATTTCAAATACCTGCGAATGAGGACATTAATTTGAGTACGGAGCCCGCATCCGTCAAATTATCTCGGAAATGTTCATTTCTTAATATGCCAATTTATGCATAGTAGGTTGTTATTCTATAAGGGCATAAAACGCCTGTTTTTTTTAAATATCGCATAACTAAATGCAGATAAATAGGTAAATAGTTAGATGTATTACTTCGCGTAAGTAGGTACTTTGTACATAAACATGCCCCCATTTAAGTACACTTTTCTTTTTTAATTAAACGGTAGAAATACGTATTCACAAGCTAGTCAGATATAACAGTAAATTCTGTATAATAGCAAAGTTTACGGGGGAAGGTATTGGATGTTAAATGGAATACTGCATATTATTTAAAGCTAAAAAGACAGTGCTATCTTATCGGAGACTGGTGATGTCAAAACTGAAGTGCAAATATCTGAAAAACGGAGTGTCGGAGAAGGGTACTCTTAAAGGGCGGTTGGAACGTTTGATCAAGACATACACACTGGTGATGTTAAAACTTCAGTGTGAATATCTCGAAATTGAAGTGTCAGAGCAAAGTAGATACCTACATCTACCAAGAAGATAAACCTTACCAGGCTATCGGTTTTTAAAAAATACGTTTTATTTTCACAAGAGCTTTGCGAGCAATTATTTATGGATTTTAAACATTTTTGCCAAATTTTGTTGAAATACCAAAGTTGAATGTTTTTCAATGAAAAATACAAAGTTAATCTGTCATCTTGGGTTTTGACTGAATCCCTGGGCCGTGATTGATGGGGATTTCGAATATTTGAATACGTTAAAATAAAATAAGTTACAATAAAATGACAGTACTATACCGCTTTTTGATCATATTATTTAAGAAAGAGTTGCTCTATTCGGCTTTATAAAAATTTAAAATCAAATATGCCTACAACAGGAATTTATGGAAAGTGAATGACTCTTGATAATAAATTCGCAATTATTTGTGAAAGCCTGTACCTTCTGAAGTTGAAAATAGTTGCTAATGACGTGCCAGTATGATAATCAAAAACATATAACATACAGGGTGATGACAACTGTCACGAGAGGTATGTCTGAATTTCTGTTTTTTACATAAAGCGAATAGAAAAAATTATACAATTAACTGATCTGGTAGGGGTAGGTTTCTCGATCTTTCACGTAAGGACTTTTCCTTCGGAGATATTTAAAATATAAAATTTATTTTACACGTAGGTGTCAAAATGTGGAACAACTTAAAAATGTAAATCAAGCAAAGAGAGTGATTTTATTATCGCAAAAGTTAGACGACAGTTTTAGGACCGTCTAGGCCATTGTTTAGCAGCAAACAGTGATTTAACTTTTTTTGTAATTATCTCTTTTTAACGCATTTTTTGCACATTTATTTGTAAAAAGGTAGCTTTTAATCTTACCTTGGCCGGCTGGCTAGCTGGATGGTAGCAAATAAGATCCCGTAGAAGATCGCTTGTAGAAAGATGAGTATACTTGTACCTACCGGGCCGCATAATTAACAATTCTTTAGGGACGAGGCTTCATGACGGTGTGATTTTTGTCCTGCAAAAGATAGGAAGAAACTAAAAATCACCTCACTATTATGTAAATTACATATAACTTATTTAAGATTAGAAAACTATCTGAGACATATAGGACATTATTATCAAAAGTTGAAGGTTTTTGGACCATTTGTTGGAAATTATTGAATGAACCGGAATGAACAAGACTCGTCCAAATTGCTTGAATGCCTCTCCCAACACCAACTTTTCACTGCAACTGCAGCGGCATTTGTGACGTTTAGACCATAAAGGTCAGTCCGCCTTACCGCTTATTTAATAACTGGCAAGCGAAAGTGTATTTCATTTTCATATAAATTTTAAGGTAGGTACTGCGTCATGGAACCAACAACCCCAAACTTGTAAAGTCCTTAAGAACATTTGGGTGTAATGCTTGCCAAAACCACGTCTTTTGTTTAAGTTACTAATGATTTTGGACCTTCTACATTAATTCAAGTTATTTCTAAATTGTCTTTAAAAACACACCAAAACTTCTACTCCCAAATGACATCGTTTGTGGTTGCGTTACCACCATAATAATTTCATTTCCGACATTCCTTAACTAACACGCGTCAACTACAGTATTTTTAGTTAATTTTCATATCAAATTTAATGAGCCTGGTTTGATAAATAGCCCCCAAAATTTACTCTCGTTTTAGATGTTACACTTACCCGAGTGGGGCACTCCTTAAATAGGTGTGCCTGAGTATTAAATATATTTAATAAACAATACATTTAAATCCAATAAATACATTAAATCCCATTAATTACGTGTCAATTTCATTAAATACATTTAAATAAATACCTCGTTAAATACAATTAAATCCCATTAAATACACTTAAATTCCGGCTTAAATCCAATTAAATTCCGCTAAATAGCAAAAATGCTGCAAGATTGCTTTTAAAAATGATAGCTGAAAATCTGAATTACCTTTACCGCGCGGTCAAATTTGGCCAGTGTCACTCTCGGAATCGATCTTTCGGGCGTTTTGCATTTCCCGCAAAGTTATCACTGCGTGGGTGACACTAAAAAGGGTACGTTGATTTTCGAAGAGAGTATTATTCTTAGGGTTTAATATTTACGAGAATACTTTTTATGGTGAAATGGTAGCACCGTTTAGTTAGGAAAAATTCCCAAAATTTTCGAAAACAATTTATTACATGTGAATGTCTTGAAAAAATTAGAGAGCATCCACTGGTCTAAGGGCCTTGTCTCACGACACGATTTCGACATGGCACAAGCAGAAGACATGGATTTGTTCCACTAAAGCAACATGTTTTTTAATATATTCAGTTCAGTGTACAATGTCATCAATTAAAGACAACGATATGTACTGGTACTTACGAAATAGAAAAAAATCTACAAAATTTAAAAAAAGGAAATGTTGGGTGTATCCTTTTATTGCAAGAAATCAAAGAAATCAGACATCAGGTGCATCTACTTAATTTTGCATTAAATTCCTGTTCATTTTTATGTATGTACATCGTTGCTACATCGTGTCGCGGTAGCGTCGCCTTGGTGAGACAACGCCCTAAATCTACAGATATTTTTAAGAAGAAGAATGTTTCAATGGAACAAGTTCTATACGCTCCGATAAATCATCTTATAGGAAGTGATCCCTCTCGAATCGCTTATACTAAGAGGCAAATTATTCAAAAATTATATACCTAAATAATTACAATGTACAGGGTGTCCATTTTTCGAAACATAGGGCATGTTCGTAATTTTTAGTGCTACAAAAAAGTTTCTAATACGAGTCTGTCATGTGCTGTTTTTGGGTTAAACTTAAAATGGCACGATCAAAATTTAAAAATATTCGCTCGCTTAAGAGATAAAGAAGGAAAATGTTTAAATTTTGATTTTTCCATTTTAAGTTTGACCCAAAAACAGCACCTAACATCCTATATTACTTTTTTTATGGCACCAACAAGTACGGAGCTGCCCTATAAATGTTCCGAAAATGGGACACCCTGTACCTACTTATTATACCTATATACCCACAATAGCCAATTTGACGAGCAATTGCGATGTTACTTTGATTCTAAACAAACTTTCGCTCTATCGTTATTTCGTGCTCTTCTTCATTCTCTAATTACCTACGTTTATAACCAAGTTTGTCTACCATCAAGCTTCTTCGATAAAATGGTGAAAATCGATACTTTCAACCTGAAAGAACTTCACGTTGTGTAAGTACCTACTACATTTGTATTTATTCAATAACTTTAAATGCGTTCAAAATATAAGTACGCAATATTCTAACGAACTGTAAATACCTTTAAATACACGTAAATAGACTTAAATACATTTAAATCCAATAAATATTTATAAACACCCACAAATACAACTTAAATACAATAAATACGGCAAATCGAAGTGTATTTATAAGTAAGTGTACCAATTTTTACGAGTGTCCTACCCCTCGCACTTATCCAAACCGCACTTCTTTATGCAATGGGCTAATGAATTTAAATTTTCTACAGCATTTCTAATGTGGGTTACAACATCCCTAGGGGCGTCGTTTGGGGATCAAAAAAGCACCTCCTTGGATAGGAATTTTAGAGATCAGAAAAGGCATGCCCAAAACCTGGGTATAACCGCAAGTTCAATTGTTCCATAAGTCATGGTTACTGAGACAAATACGATTAAACACTCATGCAAGAGGTAATAATAAAAGTTCAAAACAAAATTATCTGGCTGTCTATGCGAAAAATGGAAATCCACTTTCCGATTCTCCAACTTTAAAGAACTTTGTGAATGAATGAATTTTTGGACCACTTAAATGCCTCTAATAAGGACCCCGATTTAACATGAATACGGAGAGAAAGAATGAAATTGCTAGTCACCCATTTCGGACAGTTTTTAGGCATGAGGTGACACAATAAATTTGAGTTGCTTGTTTCGATTTCAAGACATTACACTTTGCGAAGGAGGTATTTGGTTCACTCGTATCAAATTAATTGAAAATTAGTAAACTCTGCGATATTTATTATTAAAGCTAATAAAACGGCAAATGTGGTTTTTGTTAAGAATTAAATTATCAACAGACCTCTAAACACCTGTTTAAAATGCCGACGCAGCCGACGCAATCGACTACACATGTGTTTCCAATTTTAGACTTGGATAGATAAGATGATTGTAATTGTTGTGTATAAATTTGGAAAATGATTGATTGAAACTAACGGCAGTTAGGTACATGTGTGGAGGTAAATTTCCATACACAATAATTAATTACCCTTCACCTATTGTCCAACTCCAAAATCATTTTGCATTGTATGCCCAATGTTTAAATGTAAAAATCCAAATTACTTACTGCATTTTACGCGGTACCTAATCTGTGCTTGTCAAAATTCACCCATTAGCTTTCTTGCTTTCGGTACTAGGCATCCTCCTACGAACCATTTGAAATTTTTGGAGACCATTCCGCACAAAATGCACTTCACTTCGCGTTAACACGATCGAATGATTTGGTCATAAGTTATAGGTATTTTTGATGGAGGGGCGGTAACGTAAGCAGGTAGAGATTAATCACCTGATGCGCTTATCTGTACGTGCGGTCACTTTTACCTTTCAATAATGGTTTTTCCGTACCGAATGAAGTCGTTCCTGATAAAATATGACATGCGAACTACAATTTTTTAACCCATGAGATTGCGTTCTAAATTAACTTTCATTATCACATGGAAAAAGCCAAAATCTGACTTTCCTTGTCTACCTAATTCCAATTGCACTTTGTCACTGAAATAGCTTTCTTTGGCGCGTTCAAAAATCTCAAAACTTTAGCTTCTAATTGTTTTACTAAATATTTCCACGCAGTATTTGAAATACAACAATCGCAAATATTGTTACTAATTTATAATACCTGTGAGAAGATATGACGAAGCGTCTGTTTTTCTATAGAAAGCGGCTGTAGTAAAGTATTGAAATGGAGTGTAAAAAGCAAGTACTTATGGGGAAGAATTTAAGAAGATTTCGAAAGGATTTATGAGGATTTATAAGGAATATCCGATTTCAGGGATTTCTGTGGATCTGCAGGAATTGACGGGGAGCTTGAGGGATTTTTTTGATCGCTTGTAAAAATTTTTCTATTGTACCAATTTTGTTTGTTCATCTTTTGATCGACGCAAAATTGTGTTTTCTTTATTTTAATAAAGAAGTGTTATTCATAAAATATGGACCGTTTTGGAGTTTTAAGCGAAAAACTGAAAAAAGTCCGAACATTTTGAGGTTTTTTGGCTGCCAAAGGTTGTGTCGAGAAAAAATTGATGTGCACTCTTCAAATACATGTTATTTGGACCCAAAGGGAACATTTAAAACGATACAATTTGGGATGACGTTTGGCGTTTGTTACATGTCACTCGTAAACCTAACCCAAAAATCAATTAAGTTTGACACTTCAATGTTGCAACTCTCAACAAAACGTCGGAATAATCGTCATCTCTTAAGTAAACCGAAACCGACGTCGGACATTTAAACTGAATGCCCACCAGACACCAAGTCAAATATCAAAATTAATCAATATGTAACGTATCTTAATTCGAAACGTAATAGTTATTTACATAAAAGTCCGGAAAATGGCGAGGAAATATTGAAGTGCGAGGCTCCTTCAGGGCCGAGTAGGTACTTTATTTTCTGAGATTTACGCACACAACCCTTCTTCCGGCGGTAGATACCAAATGTTGAACAATATTTTACTTAGGGCGATATCCTAATTGTACAGCGAGACGATCAGAAAATCTAAGTAAATTCGAAAATTCTGACACATATTTCAAATATATTCCTAAACTTAAAATTTGTGGGTGCACGGAAAGTGGGTACGGACAAAGTGAATGTGATATAGCTTCCGACAAGATGGTGGATAGGGAATGCAATCCCGCAGCAAAATCTCGATCCCGGTATTTGCAGGATTGTTAGATGTTAATCCCGCGAGCCCGGTATTTGCGGGATCCCGCAAAACTTTAAATAAATTGCCAAATAAGCAATTCTGTGCGGTTAACTTCTGTATTAAAATAAATCGCTAATTATCATAATATTTAACAAAAAAGTACCTTCAGCCTAACTTAGAACTCAAAAAAAAGGTGAACTTCTAAAGTGCCTCAAAAATCATAGTACATTTTTAACGAAAAAAGTTTAACAATTATTTAAAAATTAACATCTCAGTTATGCGTTTCATTAACAAAGTACACAGAGTCGTCCCCTTGATCGCCAAATTCCTCAGTCCCGCAAATCCCGCGGGATCCCGCTCCATTTATGTGCGGGATTAATCCCGCAAAAATGCTGCGGGATCCCGGTATTTCGGGATCCCGCGATCCCGGTATTGCATTCCCTAGTTACAGCCCTTTGAATTTTCTTTCGAAATTGGTTTCTAGTCTATAACTTTTGATTGAGAAGTCTGATCGAAAAAGTACGAATTGTTTTGGATTTTACGCACCAAAATTAATAAGAAAAAGTGTTTTCCCGAGAAATTTTGGTGTAGTCGATTTTTGGTAAAAAAGGAAGGTTTATACACTGCCTTTTTTTGAGCCCCGAAAAAAAAATTGTCTCAGATCGACCCGGAAAAAAAATTTTCTTATAGAATGTGGCCTGTAGAGTCCATAATTTCAAACAGTTCCAAGATTGGGCTACTAGTTCAAAAGTTACAGCCCTTTGAATTTTCTTTCGAAATTGGTTTCTAGTCCATAACTTTTTATTGAGAAGTCTGATCGAAAAAGTACGAATTGATTTGGATTCTACCTCGGATATAATGACTCAGCTGCTTCCGAGCATGTCTCGGATCCATCTTACGATTGGCCCATCAATGCCAAAGCTTTCAGCAGCGTCACCAATTGAATCAACGTGGTGTTGTAAAACGCACCATCGATATCTAGAAACACCCCCAGCGCTACCTCCTTCTCCAGCCTGCACACGAGGCTGTGTAGAGTCGTGTCCATGGACATACCAGCCCTGTTGCATGTTGAAATGAATGTAGTGGTCTAAGCGCCAGTACCCACCAGCTTCTCCAACGTGATCAGAAGAAACGATGATAAGTAGATGGCCCTGTAATATTTCGCCATGTCATATTTGGCACGACTCGGCTTAGACAGATACACAACTCTAAAGATGCGCAAGAAATGTAAGAGCAGCGGCTCCAGGTCCTTCTGCAGAAGAGCCGGGAATATCCCGGTTCTGCACTGTTAAACGGGCTGAACGTTGTGACCGCCCATCTCAGAGAACTCCACACAGGAACTCCTTAACATGGTCGCCAAGAGTGAGAGCTTTGGATAGAACCTCACTGGATGATTTTGCCCTTGCAACAAAACAATAGCGGTAATCAAGCAGCGTCGACCAATGAATGAAGGGCCAAACGGACTGCACACATCACCAGATAATAGTTCACCAGGGGCAGAAGCTCGATTTCGAGTTCCGAAAGGTAGCAATGTGCTTTTCCAAATTGACACGGTTCGCAGAATCAGCTGGCACCCAGTTCAGAATCGAGCTGGGATCTGAGGTAGCGCGTTCCTCCTAAGTTTCGAAAAAGTTCCTGGTTCCAACTGCCATAGATTTGGGCATTCTGCATCAAATTGTAATAGTCCTAAAATATGTGTCTGCGAAAATACGCAGAAACATACTAATAATAATGGCTTGTAGCATAAAAGCGACGGGACATTACGCTTTGGCAGAGAAGGTTGCGAACTGGCGTCAGTGCTTGCATTACAAATACATTTTAAATCTCTTCAAAGCGTTCTTTTTTCATTTTTCGTGGCTTGATTTGTATAGTAAGTAAACGTACAGCTCCTGTTAAAGTGTGAATCAAAGGGAAAAAGCAAGGGCTAGGTAAAAACAAGCAAATGCCCGCTAAAGTGAAGCTTTTTCAAAGCATTCCATTAACATGACAGACAAGTAATTACACATCGCGAGTATTTTTTTTATTTTTTCACGGAAACGGGGGCTCTTAAAATGATTCGTTGTTATTTTCAACTCGCGCCGCATTAATTTGGATAACGAAAATTTTTGGATTACGCCGCGCCGTCGAGGGGGATTTTAAAATTGTATAGAGCTAGGATATGGTATTTTCATTAGTAAAAAGCTTTCGAGTGAAATTGAGGTTAGGAAAAAAGCGTCGGAAATATTTTGTAGTACAAAACACGTACAATATTTCAGTTGGAGTCAAAAAATTCCATCCACATACACACACTTATCTACCCGCATCCTCGACGTCGATTTGTCAAGAAAAAGGAACTGATTGCACCTTTCTCCGGCAGGGGTTGCATTAGTTTGATTACATCACTACCACCTGTGATTTACGCCCGTTTGATAAAAACCGAAAAAAAGCGTTTTTCATTAATTTTAACGCGCCAAAACTGGAAAAAGAATCGTATACGTAGTGAAATTAGATTTCTTTCTCTTTATTGGGTAGTTTATGGATCATAACCGTAGATACGAACCCGTAGAATTTTAAATATGAAAATTAATGTTTGTTAGAGCTAAAATTGCCGCATTAAATTTTAGGTTTTTCGTCGTAAAACTGAGATTAGAAATTCATTATATCTGCAATGTGCTGTGTAAGCCAAGTTAGTTTGCAATATCCACTACGATTCTTTGTTTAATAACGTCGGCTTAATATTTATTAAGAAACTTCGGTTACGTAATCCAGTTGCGATTTTTCAGCGGAAAATCTCGTAATTAATTTTTGGTCGCGGAAAAATCCATTCAAATATTTACCAAGTTATTTAGCACGACAAGGTGGTATACACCGCGAGCATTTTAACAAAAGGGACGTAAAAACATTGAGTATTCGATAAAAGTGTCCTCTTTAATCTTCTTTCTAGAATATCTGTGTATTTAGTAGCTCGAAGCGAAATGGAAAAATATCCAAAGATATGAAACCTCTCGCAAAAACGTTCGCCTTTCTGTTGACGATTCTTCAGATTTCTTATCGTGTCGGATGATTACTTTTAGTAGATGTGACATAACTTTTTTAGGTTTTCCGCCTTTACAGTTCTGCCGTTGTTTTTTATTGTAACGTCGCGCCTATTCAAAACTTGGCTTTGCACGAAAGCGTGCCGGTTAGCATGACTTGGGAGTGTTGCTCATTTTTAATTACCGACTAATTAGTACAAGCACAGGCGCATCCTTGTTTCGCTGTTACATATACTTCCGATGCAATTTACATTAAACGGCTATACGTTATTCCGGAAACTAACTAATGAGAAACTGTATTTCCTCGACTGTTATTACACCGTAATTAAAGAAAATGTGGTTTACAACGCTATATTTCAGTTCCATTTTAAATTTGGTTTAGCATAAACTGTTCCTTCAGCGGAACTAAAATTGATTCTGCGAGGAATAATTTGGGGTGTCATCGTGCAAAACTCTTCATTTTTCCCGCAGGAATTGATTAATTCACACAAGGGATTACGTTTCAATCTTGAACAATTTAATATTACGCAATTCCTTCCGTAACCTAATACCCTACAAACTTATTTCGCTTCACAGAAAAAAAACACTTTGTTGTCGACGGGTCTCAGAAATTAGATCAAGATCTCTATTTTAAACATAACATCTATCCAGCCTGACAAGAATCACTTAATCTGAAGAGGCCCGAAAAATTAGGAGCGCAATGAAAATGAAACTTTACTTTCCGAAAATAAAACTTTAAAAATTACTTGGGTAATTTAACATGGTAAAAAAGTACTCGTGTGAGATCGAAGGGGTTTCAGCGCATTTTTGTGTGGCAAATCAGTGTTGACTCCACCCTGTAACCTTTGAACTAGTAGCCCAATCTTGGAACTGTTTGAAATTATGGATTCTACAGGCCACATTCTATAAGAAAATTTTTTTTCCGTTGGAGAAGCTGGTGGGTACTGGCGCTTAGACCACTACATCCATTTCAACATGCAACAGGGCTGGTATGTCCATGGACACGACTCTACACAGCCTCGTGTGCAGGCTGGAGAAGGAGGTAGCGCTGGGGGTGTTTCTAGATATCGATGGTGCGTTTTACAACACCACGTTGATTCAATTGGTGACGCTGCTGAAAGCTTTGGCATTGATGGGCCAATCGTAAGATGGATCCGAGACATGCTCGGAAGCAGCTGAGTCATTATATCCGAGGTAGAATCCAAATCAATTCGTACTTTTTCGATCAGACTTCTCAATCAAAAGTTATGGACTAGAAACCAATTTCGAAAAAAAATTCAAAGAGCTGTAACTTTTGAACTAGTAGCCCAATCTTGGAACTGTTTGAAATTATGGATTCTACAGGCCACATTCTATAAGAAAATTTTTTTCCGGATCGATCTGAGAGAATTTTTTTTTCGGGCCCCAAAAAAAGGCAGTGTATAACCTTCCTTTTTTTACCAAAAATCGACTACACCAAAATTTCTCGGGAAAACACTTGTTCTTATTAATTTTGGTGCGTAGAATCCAAAACAATTCGTACTTTTTCGATCAGACTTCTCAATCAAAAGTTATAAACTAGAAACCAATTTCGAAAGAAAATTCAAAGGGCTGTAACTTTTGAACTAGTAGCCCAATCTTGGAACTGTTTGAAATTATGGATTCTACAGGCCACATTCTATAAGAAAAATTTTTTTCCGAGTCGATCTGAGACATTTTCCTTGAGGGTCTCAAAAAAAGGCAGTGTACAACCTTCCTTTTTTACCAAAAATCGACTGCACCAAAATTTCTCGGAAAAACACTTTTTCTTATTAATTTTGGTGCGTAGAATCCAAAACAATTCGTACTTTTTCGATCAGACTTCTCAATCAAAAGTTATAGACTAGAAACCAATTTCGAAAACAAATTCAAAGGGCTGTAACTTTTGAACTAGTAGCCCAATCTTCGAACTGTTTGAAATTATGGATTCTACAGGCCACATTCTACAGGAGAATTTTTTTCCGGGTCGATCCGAGACAATTTTTTTTCGGGGCTCACAAATAGGCAGTATATAACCTTCCTTTTTTACCAAAAATCGACTACACCAATATTTCTCGGGAAATCACTTTTTCTTATTAATTTGGGTGCGTAGAATCTAGGGAATGCAATACCGGGATAGCGGGATCGGGTATATAAGTACCGGGATCCCGCAGCATTTTTGCGGGATTAATCTCGTACACAAATGGAGCGGGATCCCTCGGGATTTGCGGGATTGAGGAATTTGTTGACTCTGTTTAGTTTATTAATGAAAATGAAGAAGTTATTTTCAAAATAATCGTTAACTTTTTTTCGTTAGAAATTTATTATGATTTTTGTGGCACTTGTTTTGCTTTACAGGTAAGGTTTTTTTGAGATTTAAGTTTGGCTGAAGGTGCTTTTCTATTGAACGTTGTGGTAGGTAATAAGCCATTTATTTAAATACAGAACTTAACCGCCCAAAATTGCTTATTTGGCAATTTATTAAAAATTGTTCGGGATCCCGCAAATACCGGGATGAACTTGGCCCCCCAACTTTAGAAAGCAATAATTTTCGTGATTGAAATCGATTGCGCTTCGTTTGCCCACGTTTGCGCACAATTGCATTTTGTTTGCGCGCTGCCGGTTTCAAAATTACGAAGGAATCAAATTCGGGGGGGCCAACTGCCCCCCAAGTTTACAAATTTGATATTTTGGTATTTTTTATTTTTGATTATTAAAATGTAAGTCCTTACGAAAATTTTGCTACCCCGCGCACCTCTGGACGATGAAAAAAATAGATTTTTCATCCCCTTGAAAAAGAGGCGGTTTTTTTCAGAAATCGTGAGTTCTTGGAAACGGTTCAACTTTACGGACCCAAAAAATTATCTTTTTTTTTAATCGTAAACCAAGCTGTTTCCTACAAATTTCAAACCCCTACGACTTTTTTTCGCAAAAATAAGAATAAAAACGAAAAAAAACAGTTTTTCCGGTTTTTCTAGGAAAATTTGAGGTTATGTGAAAATAGTGCAGATACAAAAGTGGCTCATTTTTGTAATCTCTATAACTTTTACATTGACCATTTTCGTCTAAAATTAATAGTTTTGCCACAATTTGCAAAACACCACTTTCAACCCCCGGGATTTCACCCGCGGAAAAATTCAGCTGTTTTAATTAGCTAGCTTGCTTTTACTTAGCGAGAAACCAATTAAGATCGGAGATGTCTGCTGTTATCTACGACTTAACACCGCCCCCATTTTCGTTACCCGTAGAAATATACTGCCCCATAGAAATGAAATGATGCAAAGATACGTTTTATTTCTCACACGGTATTAGCACAAGAAATTACCCAGTCTAAAACTTGGGTAATATAACCGATCAGTGAGAGATTCGGGATTAATCTCAAATTTATAGAATTACATTTACACTCATTTAAAGTTGGCGGATGCTGATTTCGGAATCAAAAACTTCTCCAAGTAAAGCAAACTCTTTAAATAATAAAAAAAAGGTCTAAATTCTGTATTTTATATTCGGAATCGATTTAACGTTCATTATTTTTCTTATCGTCGAGTCCACTTACAGTACTTGGAGATGCCTTGAAGAGCAAACAGAATATAAGTTATTTAATGAAATGCTTTACATTATGTTTGAAGTATCATTAAGGAAAGGAAAAAGTTTTTCCGTTATTTCTTTATTTTTCTTCGACCGTGCGGGATGAATCCGTATGGAATGGCTATGCCACAAACCACAGGCGAAATTTGAATGATAACGATGTACGAGGCGGCAGCAAAAGCGAGGTTATTTTCTTAAACGTAATTGGAGCGCATGCATGCAATCGCGGTGAAATGCATTTATTGGATGACAATTCCTTTTATTTCCCCATAAAGTACCATCGAACGATGCGGAATCTACGGGTTTGGAAACGTTCCAGGCCCTACGAGATGTTTCTTTGTGATCTACATTGTATCTATCCGGGTTTTAATGCAATATTCATAAGTGTAATGGGAGACAAATGACTAATTTAGAGAATGTTCTATAAAGGATAACAAGAGTAAAACCCAAATTCGATACAATAATAGAATTTATCTTCCTTCAGAAGAGATTTGGCTCGACCGTCGGTTGACCGCAATTTTGATACCTTTAGACCGCTGTCAGTGGATCCCTGGCAATTAACGTTAACATTTCTATATAAATGCCAGGATTCCGCTTCGTCCGTCTTCTAAATCCGTTTTACGAATTTCGCTTTGTTCCATTTGTTAAATCCGCGGGCGTCGCTATATTGTTGTGTATATTTAGAAAACTAGAACGTAATTGAACGAATTCGTTGACACGTGTCTTCTTTGTGCGTTTTCAGATCGTTGACGGAAATGCGAAAACTGACGTCTCGAACAGAAAGGAGCCGGGGATGTTTTGCGGGGAGACCGAGCAGCCTCAAACGTTTATGTCCGAAACTTCCTTCGTCAAAGTCGTCTTTCATGTCGACAATTTCACCGATCAAACTTATTTTAGCTTTGACACTCGAGCCGAACAGCAACTTGTCGTTTATTTACGATATGGACAGCATCCCGAACTTTATCCGAATAGGCGTGGCGAAGTTGTTCAGGGGTAAGTAATTTTATATCTACTTAAAATTTTAGTGGGCCCACGTCCACCCAAAACTGACAAGTTCACAATTTAATTTGAGCATGCGAACTTGCAAATGCTATCGCAAAGAAGAGTGAGGGGGGTAACAAAAGTAATAAGAGTACGAACATAATAGATTCGCTTTACGTGAGCATTATCGCTTGAAATTCAATTTAGTTATGGAATCATTGTTCTTATTTATCCCGAAAATACGTTGATCGATGAATACAACTTTTCAAACAATTGCTTAGCGTGAATCGATGTTTTATATTCAGACAAAAGCGCAAAGACAAATACAAATGATAGCAATTTCAAATATATAAACAATGTAGATCGATAGAAATGAGAGTAATGGTTTTATATCTCTCCTATCTTTCAAGCTCTTATTCAGTGATAGGCAGTGTAAGAAATGGCAATGTATCAACTTACCCTCGGTCTATGCGCTCGGGAAATCGCCACCCAGGTTTCCAGTAACAAGAGTAGTTTATTAACTCAATCAAGTCAAGTGCTTCGTTAAAGCTACACAATGCATCTATCCTTACTTTGTTCTACCTTTGCACTGAAATTAACTCTTGGATTTAAAATAACCCTTTTGTTAGTAGCAACATAATAGTAGCAGTTTATTTGTTTTTAAGCTTTTTATTAAAATGTTCCTTAACTGCAGGTTAACAAATTACTTGTTAGGGTAATAGATAGAAAATATATTGCAGAAAAAACAGTTATTGTTGCATCCTCGCTCTTATCTACCATGGCTACCACTTAGATCATTCTTTAGGTGCCGAAAGAGACAAAAATCATTCCTGTTACCTCTACATTACTTTTTTAGTTACTTACACTTGTTTCTATGGGATCAAGAACTAAACTGAGCAATCAAGAACCGGAAAGATGCTAATTTATTTGAAAACCAAGATATTTTGAAAAATCTCAGAGATCGGATAGGCCATTATTATCAAAAGTTGAAGGTTTTTGGAAGAGCTGAAAGATGACAGAAAAATATACTTTTACTTAACCCAGGATAAGAGATATAAAACATGGAATCAAAATTTAAGTAATAATTTTGACAATATAATGACGCTTGCAAATGCCCAATTTTTCTTACGAATCGAATTATTTTTAAAACTACTAGTTTTTCGGAAATTAACCATATAATAAAAAAGATGTACAATTACGCGTAGAATTCAAAAATGCATTCGAATACAGGGGGGTTCTATTTAAAAAAAATGGCGATATGTTGAAGTTGTTGCAGCTTTGGAATGGAATGGCCGTAATAGGAATTGATGTTTAAATTTTCTTGGATTATTGCAGGATTCAGGAAATGATTAGCACTGTCTTATTACACAGTTATTATCGTTATTAAATTATAAGTTTATTGAAAATTATATGAACAATGACTTTTATTATATCTGACATTAGAAAATTACATTGTTACTTGATCAGAATTCACGTATCAATCATTTTAACAAATTATCTTCAACACTTCCCCTTGATATGTGAATTATTCTTTATAGACTATTTCATATTAGAAATACCTAATATTTCTAAACATTTTTGATGCTTTGGCTTCGGTAATCCCTTTGTCATTATATCTGCAGCCATTTCCTTCGTAGAAATATATTCGATTTTTGGACCCTCCTCACTTTGAATAATTTCTCGTATAAAGTGATGTTTCACATCAATATGTTTAGTTCTGTTGTGAAAAACTGGGTTTTTCGACAACTTTATTGCCCCATTGTTTTCACAGAACAATATTCCTTTCGCTTTTTGCTCAAATCCGAGTTCTGTAAGAAATCGATGTAAGTAAACAGATTCCTTTGCAGCTTCGGTTAAATCTATGTATTCTGCTTCAGTAGACGATAAAGCTGGGGTGCTCTGTTTTCTCGATTCCCATGAAATTGGACTTCCTCCTAAAATGAATGCGTATCCAGTATACGATCTTCTATTGTCGACACAATTTGCGTAATGCGCATCCACGTAACCTTTTAACGATTCTGCTGTCTTCTGATATTTTAGACCAATGTTTGACGTACCCTTTAGATACCGGAGTACTCGTTTTGCAGCTATCCAATGTGTCTTGGTGTAACAGGAGTTGTACTGACTAAGATAACTGACTGCGTGAGCTATATCAGGTCTCGTAGAAACTGCTAAATACATTAATGATCCCACGAGTTCTCTGTATGGAAGATGTTCTGAACCTTCTAGTTCTTCCTTGCTTGTAGGTTTTTGTAATCTGGTTCCCAATTCAATCGGCGTACAGACTGGTTTACAATCTTCCATTTTGAATCTTTCGAGTATATCCTTCAGATATCCTTTCTGACACATTATAATTCCATCGTCAGTTCTTGAGAATTCTATTCCTAGGCAATATTTTACATTCCCGAGATTCATGATTTCAAATAAATTTGATACATAAATTTCAAATTCCTTTATCCGTTTCTTGTCCTTTGAGATAATTACGATATCATCAACGTATACCGCTAATAGGAATATTTCTTCCCCTCGTCCCAAATAGAACACACACGGATCATAATTTGATGGTGTGAGACCGAATTTCTTCATATCTTTTTGAAATCTCTCAAACCATGATCTTCCAGATTGATGAAACCCATAAAGTGCCTTTAGCATTCTGCACACTTTGTTTCCTCCCAAGAAAGATTTTAGCATTTCTTTGGTCTTTTTGCTGATTGTGTTGTTACTTGGCTCTGTTGTGATAATTTTTCGCAACATGTCCTCCACGTATTCCGGAGTTTCCATATATGTTTCTTCTTTTAATACTCCATTTAGATATGCAGATGCAACATCATATTGTTTCATTTCCATTTGATGTTGAGCCGCTAGAGACGTAATCAATCGTATTGAACTTTGTCTTGCCACTGGTGCATACGTCTCGTCGTAATCTATGCCGGGACGTTGACCAAAACCTCTGACGATGATTCTTGCCTTCCTCGTATCCAGTGTTCCGTCAGCCTGGTACTTGTTTCTTAAGATGAGGATGAGACGACTTCCAATAATTCGTTTGTTTTTCGGTCGATCTACAAGAACCCATGTGTCATTTTTGATAATGGATTTTAGTTCCGATGCCATTGCTTCAATCCATTCGTTCGAATCTTTTCCGTTGAGTGCTGATTGAACAGGAATTTCTGCCATGTTTGCAAATTCAATAGGTTCTTCAACGATTCTAATCATATTGTATTGCTTTTGAGGTCTTCCCCTGAGTCCAGTATGTATAAGATGAGGTCTTCCCCTGCCTCGTTTCATTATTATCTCTGGTTCAGGTCCTTCTATTTCATCGTCTGGTACATCGTCTTCTGCTCGATAATTCGGTTGCTGATGATTGAAATTTCTCTCTCTTCTGAAATTTTCGTCGTTTTTACCAACATTTCCTTCTCTATGTGCTATTTCTTGATTTCTTGGATTCTCGTTGTTGACGTCTCCATCTTGCTGCATCATTAGATTTTTAGGAATTCGGTTGTATTCTTCATCAGTTTCTTCCGCATCGAACCAATTCTCTTCTTCATTAATTTCGACATCTGGAACTTCTACTGCATGTGATTTCATCGGTATTTCCATTATTTGTCTACTTTTCTTAATTTCGAATTTACAATTTGTCTTCTTTTCGAATTCGTTAATAAATTTGATATCTCGTGTGATGTCAATTTTTCTCTCTTCTGGGATCCACACTCTGTACGCCTTGGATATTTCTGCATATCCGACAAATATTCCCGCTTTAGATCGAGCCTCGAATTTTCCTGGATTTTGTTCCCTGTTTCGAGTATATACTGTGCATCCAAATTCCCGAAAATAATTAACGTTCGGTATTTTTCCAGTCCAAAGTTCGTGTGATGTTTTTCCTCCCAAACTTCTCAATGGACATCGATTTCTAGAGTAGCTGGCTGTGTTGATTGCTTCGCCCCAGAACGATTGAGGTAATCTAGATTGTATCAACATACATCGCGCCATTTCTACCAGTGTACGATTTCTTCTTTCGGCGATCCCATTTTGTTGTGGTGTGAGTGTGACGGTTAATCGTCTATTAATTCCATTTGTTCTCAGATATTCATCAAAGACTTTATTTACGTATTCTTTTCCATTATCGGATTGTAAATATTTAATTTTCTTTCCTGTCTGATTTTCAACCAGTACTTTGTAATCTTTAAACGCGTTGAAAACGTCACTTTTATTCTTTAAAAGTTTTACCACACACCATCCAGAATACTCGTCGATAAATATTACAAAATATTTTGCTTTTCCATTTGATTCTATTCTGGCTGATCTCCAGACATCTGAATGAATTATTTCTAGTAATTCTTCTGATTTCTTTTCTCGTTCGTGGAGTTCTTGTCATTTTTCCTTGAATACAGATTTCGCATTCGAGACCATCCCTGGCTGCATCGATGTTAATACCTCTAATAGTACCCTTTCTTGAACCTTCTTGAAGATCTTTAAAGTTTACGTGACCCAATCTTCGGTGCCATATCTCAATTTTATTTAGTCTCGATTCTTTCGTCGTCACTTCTGATACAGAATTGCATTCATTCGTTTCTTCTTGAATTATGTACAATTCGTTCCCAGTTTTCTTGTCGACGATATCTACGGTTTTATCATTAAAAGTGACTATCATCCCCTTGTCTGTTATTTTTCCCACAGATAGGAGATTCATTCTCAAATCTGGAACGTAGAACGTATCTTAAATTTTTATTTCCTTGACTTTTCCGGCAAAATTCGACTTAATTTCCACTGTTCCTTTTCCTCTGATCTCTGTCGATGAATTGCTGGCGAGTTTTAGTTTCCCTCCATTTGTATTCTGCAGTTTTGTGAAACTTTCCTCATCTCTGCATAAATGTGACGTACATCCGCTATCAACACACCAATTGTTTTTCCCATAATTGAGTAATCCTCCAAAAGCTTCTGTTACTACTTCAGAGTACATTGTTGTAGCTTCCACGTTGTTTGCTTTAGCGGAATTGTCTTGCTTTCCTTTTCGGTTACAAAATTTGGCCATGTGTCCTTTCTTTCTCCAGCGGTTGCATTTATACGGAAATTTCTTTTCCCTTTCAATTTCCTCCGATGACTTTTTATCGAAATTCTTCTTTGCGACCATGGCATTTTGTATTCCTGTTTCTGCATGGTGCTTCCTTGAATCTCGACATTCAATGATTTTGATTCTCAGTTCTTCGGGGTCCGGTAATGTGTCTTGAGACTCCATTGTGGTGCAAAATACCTCAAAACTTGGCGGAAGGCTTAGTAAAACGAGATAGGAAAATAATTCCTTACTAATTTCCAGTGACAGTTCTTTGAGTTTCTGCCACGTTGTAAACATCTCATTTAAAGGTTTTCTAACATCCTCTCCGTCTTCTAGTCTCGTTACCGCTAATTTTCTGATCATCATTGATTTTCTAAGTGGTCCTTGCGTCACATGAATTTTCTGCAGTTTGCCCACATTTCTTTTGATGTCTGACAATCATTGGTTAATTCAATTTGCTCACCGGTCATTGCAAGAGTCATCAAGGATTGTGCATGCTCATCCTTTCTCAACCAGACTTTTCTTGCAATTGTTGATGCTGCTGTTGAATTTCCATTTTCTTCGATTTGTAATTCTGGTTTCACATTTTCTCCTAATGTGAATTCCCATAAGTCATTCAGATTCAAAATCGCCTTCCTTTGACACCATGAACGATAATTTTCGTGTGTCAGTGGTTCAATTTTTGCTGGTCCATACGATGTCATTTTTTCTTCAAATTAAAAAATGTTTCCCACGTATGTTCGTCCAGTTATTATGATGTAACTAATTTATTTCCACAACTTCCTGGTCTGGGCCCATAACCTCCTGGATTATTGCAGGATTCAGGAAATGATTAGCACTTATTACACAGTTATTATCGTTATTAAATTATAAGATTATTGAAAATTATATGAACAATGACTTTTATTATATCTGACATTAGAAAATTACATTCAGTTACTTGATCCGAATTCACGTATATTAATTATCTTCAACAAATTTTGATCCGGATAACTGATCATATTCGGAATTATAAAAATATGTACCTACATATACGTATCAAATTTGTCAAAAACGTATATTTTTTTGCAAAAAAACTAAAGTTCATCAAACATAATTTTATGAATACCTCAATATTGACAGAATCCAATCAACTACTAATAAAATTACATGAAAACCGCACACAAAAACCATCCCGTTTAATGACATTCCCGCGATTGAAAATGAAAATTCCTAACAGCAAATTGTTTTTCACTCTACGGGAAGCAAATCTCGTCCGACTAAACGGTAGAAAGGAAAGCATAAACCAATTAATTTTCACTATTAAAATAAATCATTACTGAAATGTTCAGCGTGCTTGTAATGAATTTTTTAAATTGAATCGGTCGGCGCCTCAAGCACGTACTTGCAATTGAAAAGCATGACGAGCACTCCCGGCAATAATTTAATAATAATTGGGTATTCCTGCGACGACATTGTTAAAAAAAATGAGATCTCACAACAATACGCGATATATATTTTTTCGTTTTCTTTCTTTTCCAGATCCTATTGTGAGCGAATATTTAGAGATTGTCGTCTGCAAACCTGCTACGTTCAATCTCCGGCTTATCCTGGGGTTTATCCTAGAAACCTTCATTGTCGATACTATCTAAACACGAGGCTACCTTTCATCAAACTTTATATTGAAAATGAGGAGTTCAACATTGATGGGCAGCGATGCGAGAATATTATGACCTGCCCTATGAGGCCGATATCGTCAGGTAAGTCAAATCCCAAATTACGTTTCGGGCCCAGCGATACGCAACTGATTGTTACGAAACTAAATCCTTAAACTATAATTTCATCATTTCGCAACCCTTTTCCCTTCGTTGCTTCCACAATTTCAGTTTCTTGGATCATTTTAGCTTACTTTCTTGTTTTATTTAGAGAAAAACTTTGTCAATAATGGCAGAAAATCACAGATGATCCATCCGCGATAGAAGTTAAATAAATTTCGAAGAATCGTAACAGTTCTTTACTGGGTTTACGTTAAAAAATCGTTTAAAATGTTAGCACTATTCTTAAATCCGTTAAAGAATCTTATACGCGCTCAAAAGTGATTAGGAATCCACCCCGTCAAGCTTTTAAAGGTAAAAAGCATCTATTGATGTTTTTCTGTATTGTTTGGACTACTAATTAACCCCCTAAATTCGTCTGTCCGATGTCCAAACGGCCCAAAAAAGGAAAAAATGGAATTTTTCAAAAAGTTCCTATTTTTAATTATCTTTACAACTGTGCGTTTTGTTAGTCGTTAGCTCTAAGGTAATGAAAATATAAGGATTCGCTTAAACAGTGTAAACATCGAAATTGGAAAGAACTTTTTGTTGTGTATATTTCAAACTGAAAATTTGCAAACTTGGCAAACGGATTCAATATTCTCTATTCAGTAACGCCACCGTAGATTAAAGAAAATTACGTCTAACCGTTTGCCGAAAAAAAATAATGAGTGCACATTCAGCTGCGAGATTAAAAAGATTTATTAGATGTAAATTAGTGGTAATAGCACTTGTGCAGACGTTTATTCTCGTAAAATCCTTCAAGTTGATATACACAGCTTTTAGAAAGTTAATTTGTCGAGCACTTCTGCCGTACAAAAACTCGGGGAATATTTTGTTCAACTACTATAACGCGACAGACTTAATGTACGTGCCGTAACTAAACAAAAAAAGTAACCGTTATGACATGATTACTTTTTTCCTCCCTTTCTTACTTCGCCCTTAAGCGATAATGTTACAGAATTTCAAAAGCGCGCGCGCGCGCGTCTCGATAAAATCGGACGACCGCAAATTAAAAACCGACAATGGCGCAAAACCGCCTCTTTGCCGTGTTGTTAATTTCTTTATTTGGGTGTAAATGTGTTTTTGTTCCGCTAAAAACGTCCAATATTTACAGAGGTTTTTAAGATAAGTAGAAAGCTTCAAGAGAAATAGCCTGAAATTTCGCTCAAAATTATTACGTCGTAAAAGTGGAAGTTATTGTTACTTTCCTGTTTGCTTTTCTTTTGTAGCGTCGTTTTTTTGAAGGGTTCATGATCAACTTGAGGTTTTCCACGTAATTGTTACAAGTAGCGCATTACTTTTACAGTATGGAAGGCGCATTTAAGGTTATAAAAATTATGTCTCGCGAAAACGTTCACCAAATTACCTTATTACATACTGTTGTATTTGGATGATCATGAATGACTGTTAACGAAAACCTTGTTTTTGATATACGATTCTTACAGTAAACCTAAACTTAATATCGAGTCTAATTACAACAGTTCACCTAAAATATACTCATAAATTTACACTCACTAAATTGGGAGTTTTCTTTAATGAAATCGAAACAGAACTTTTTCATCTATCAAATCCAATTCTAGTGAATTTTATATGGTAAGATTCATACGTTACAACACAGCTTCAATTGTCCATAGGTTGATTCCTTTAAGAATATACAAATGAAAATTTTTCTTTACTTCAGTCAACTATAATTTACGATGATTTTTCTTAAAGATTCAAACCTTTAATTTTACATATAAAACGTTCCTTTTGCAGGTGACGATATTGATACAAAATTACACCCGTTACCACCCTTCTCAAAGCGACAATGACTCAGGAAAAATAGAAAACGAACCTTGGCTAATTCTCAAATGACGCAAATGTTCTGTGGCCGCAGCTTTTTTAACGGTAAATCTTTGTTTAGGGTTACTAGTACAATAACGGGGGTTCCAGAACTGACGTTTCCAGGAAAAAATTCCCGAAGTTTTTTTCTCAACGGTTTTATATGTATTTTGAACCGCTGAACCCGAATTTTCACTTTGCTAACACGCCAGAGGTGAGCTAACTGCGGCAGCCGCAAATAACCGCAAATTATTTGCGGCATTTTTACATTTTCGCCTATAACTCAAAAACGGTACGTTTTAAAAGAAAAACTATTCTATACAAAATTGTAGTCCACAAAATTTTATACATTTAACATGTAACAACCAAATCTGTAGGACCAACCAGACCACCGCCAGCGGCCGCGCCAAAACGGCTACTTTTCGTGCAACTTTTAGAAAATGCAAAAATATAGTGCTCCGACATATCGATTTAATATAATTTTTCATTTCTTATCAAGTGGTGATATTGGTTTTTCATTTACATGGACTTTTTTGACTTTGAAAAGTCACATGCGCTAACCACAAAAGCCGCAAATGCGGCAAAAGTGAAAAAAAAACAACAAACACGTGAGTAGTTGAATTTCACTAAAATTCAACGTACAATCAGAATATCCGATTGAAAATAATCTCATTGGCACCGTTGCCGCAGTTTGGCATTGGGGGCGGGGTGGGGGTTGAACTGGCTTTATCCTTTATAGTACTCTAATGAAAGATTTCAACCTCGACCTCTTATCGTGCTCGGATGTGAATAATTTTTATATCTCAACAACATATTCAATCAGTTTATTTATGTTTTTTTATATACAGGGGGGCTCAGGATGACCTTTCGTACCCCGGCGTAGAATATGGCTAAGAGGGCCCTGAATGAGTATTTAATTTCGCATAGAATCAGTTGAAAATGTCACACATGAATAAAAAACGTATAAATTGTACACAACTCTTGTTCAGCTAAAGTGCATTTTTTTAAAGTGAAATAGGTTAGTAAATGGTTGGGTTACTTTCTTGGTGGATGATTAATGGGGAGGGGAGGAAATCGAAATCCTCCGACACTCCATTCTGCAGATATTTGCACTGAAAGCTTTGACATCACCAATAGATATGTGCCCTCCTGACGTTACACTTGCCTTGTATGAGTACCCTCTTTCGACACTTCGTGTCAAGGTATTTGCTTCGACTTCACCAATAGGTATGTCTCGCCCAGTTGATTCATTTTGCCTTGGAGGATACTTTCCTCCGACAGACCGTTTTCGAGATATTCGCTCTTAAAGTTTTGACATCACCAATAGATATTTCTTCCAGACGTGTCCCAATTTCCCTTTTTTTAATTCTTAATAAAATGCACAACAAAGTAACGATTAATTTGATCATTAAATGACTTCTCCTCGGACTTCTCCTTCCCCTGAGATGGTGTTTTTGAAAGTAAAACGTGCGTGTTTTCGAGATCAAAGGTGACGGGGCGTTATCTTTCTTGGAAGTCTCAACGAAAGGAACCGTTTTCCACCCACTACCGTCCTCCTACCATCCACATACCGCGAACCAGCTCCATCCACAGACCACGACAACAAGGTCCATCCACAGATCCACAGCCGGGTCCTTACGAAGACTCTCAGACTAGCCCGTCCCGAGGCAAAAGAAGAAAGAAGGTGTAGTGAAGTGATGAAAAAGGAAGGAGTAGAGTGTTATAGAGTTACGGGCAAGCAACAGTTTTATTAACACAACGGTTTGGTGTTAACCAATTTTAAGAAAAATCTAAACGTAATTTAGATCGTCCCAAAAAGAAGAAAACTTCACTATGTAACAATTTTACATTTCTTTCTTACTGTTTTTTCTACTCCGACAACTATAATAATTTTATGATCACGAAGACAGAGTTCAACCCCCTATTTCCTATCATGCGAAGCAAACAACTACTCTGATTTTTTTACAATAGCTCTTTACGGCAACGAACATATACTGGCGAGCTAAATTGATTCGTCCTTAACCGCGATTACGGCTCTCCTTTACGCGACAGAAACACGATTACATAATGATCAATTTTCTTCTTTCTAACTGCACGATAGCCTCCTTTTTGTTGTGCACGTTAAAAACAAATACTAAAATTGGAGTTGACGTTGGTAAATTTCCGCCTTAAGAAAAAATATCCGCTATCACCATTTGGTTTTGGAGAATTAGCAAATTGACAACGCCCCCACTAACTAAAATTCAAACTTCAATGTGAACCACACAGGGAATATTCCATAGGGCCAAGAAAAGAATGCCTTTGAATTTCTCTTTCAAGATTAATCCCCCCTATTCTTTAATAAAAATAAGCTAGGCTGTCCACTTTAAAATCTAAAAAAAACTGGAAAAACAAAATAGAACCGGAGTGCAGAGAGGGTCGAATGAACAGCCCCTATACAAGGACTTGCAAATAGAACTACATTGTTTTAAAGGTATTAGGTTTGTAGTAGGTACCTCCTCGAGCCGACATTTTATGATGAACAAATTAAGCTTATTATATGTATACTACGCATCTCTTTCCGTTGGGGGTGTTGTTCAAAAATGACATATTGCTGCCTAGGTATTTTGATTTTATTAATCGGTGTACAAAACAGGGCTGCTGCATTTCTTGTTCTTGTTATCCTTATTCCTCACCCAACCTCCTCCCATAGTTGGCAATCTGACTTAAGTTAACTAAGGCTAATTCACAGGTCAGGAGAATTGCCCCTACGACTACATCAAAGTCTACGATGGCAAGAACGAGTTTAGTTCAGTAATCGGTACTTTTTGCGGGATGGGGAAATTTCCCTACTCCATAATAGGTACCTCCCAAGACCTATTTGTCGAGTTCGTCTCGTCGCCAGCCGGTCCACTGTTAAACACCGGGTTCCACTTTAACGTCGGCAACTGGCCCGGACACGTCGATACCGCCGGCAGTCGAAATGGTACGTGCGATTGGCTACTGTCGTCGGAAAGCCTGAGAGCGTCGGGCGATTCGGAAGGAATTTTCCTATCCGTCGCTCACTGGTATCCCCCGCATACCAGTTGTACGTATCTGATGCAGGGCGACGAAGGCGAAATTGTGAGACTGTATTTCCCAAGGTAAGCCTCGTTGGCTCACAGAATGCTGTGCTAACTCTTTCTTAGTTTCCGAATCAACCGCATCGAGTCGCCTATACAACCGATCGATGGCGACTGCGGCGAATCGCTTACGCTTTACGATGCGCCGTGGCCAGACGATTCGAAGATTATCAAGACTTTCTGTGATACCTTTTCAAAGCCGATGGAGAAGCACGACTTCGTCTCGACCGGAAACGCTCTGTTCGTCAGATTCGAAAGTAAAACCGGCAGTTACAGCGGGTAAGTGTCGGCGACCACTCATGGTCGACTAAGCTGGATCGATTGCAGATCTTCCTTGTACTACTGGGCGCACTACGACTTTTTCAACAACACAAAGTTGGGCGAGCCGGTGCCGGGAAAGCCTTGCGATGAGGTATTCGCTTCGTGGAAGACCACGAAGGGTTGGTTGCGATCGCCCCTGAACACTTTGGTCTACAAGCAAACGCCGAATAGCGAAGACGTGCAGTGCCTCTACCGATTCGTGACAGATAAAAGGCTGTACGCCCGAGTTATACTTACTGTCAGCAATATACATTTCAAGGTGAGTCTTGCTTTGGAAGGTAATAGCAATTCAGCAACTCGTTTCAGGAGCACCCGTACAACCCAGGACCGTGCCTGAATTGCATTGAAGACCGCATCGATAAAATAGTTATTTGGGAGCCCCTTCTCGCGGGTTCAAATTCGTCGTACCCACCAATAACTCTTACAAAAGCAGCCCAAACCGGCGACCTCACCTGTTTGTGTAACCGACACACCGGGTCGACGCAAGTTATTTCGAGAGGCGAGCAGCTGAACTTGCAACTGATCATCGACAGCGCCCACGCGGCCTTAAGCTACTTCAAGCACAACGCCGCCCTGTTCGAGGCAACGTATGAGTTCGTCCACGGGCCACTCTGCGGTCCGCCCATTATTCAGCCAACAACCGACGGCGAAATACACTACCCCTACTACGAGGCGATAGGCTACGTTGAACCGCCGAAATCAATTCGCTGCATCTGGGAGGTCAAGATCAACAGGGAACGAGATCTATGGATGCATTTCGATCGTATAAAATTCGCGTCGAAGTCGTGCGACGACGGCATCATTGATATCTATCTGAGGGATAAGGCTGAGCCCCACCTTTCCGTGTGCGGCGAAAACGTTTCGCTCGCTAAGGAGCTTCCAATACTATCCGCTGCACAACTGAGTCCGCACGATGCGGAGCCCTCCATCACGATACAGTTTGTCGGACGTACATCGCCGACGCGCGCGGCGTTCAAGATCGCCTGGACCGAGCTGTTTCATCTTCCCAGAAATAAAGACGGCAGCCTAATGACATCAAGACTGACCGAGGATGGAGTCCTCGAGGACTCCAATGAGGTGTGCGAGTTCGCCTGTCCGGGCGAGGCTGGGCTGTGCATACCGGCCAGGCTGGTCTGCAACGGTGTCATCAACTGCCCCAACGTCACCAATTCGAAAGGTAACCTTTTCAAAGACACTTTTCCCGACTCTAAATTCCTTTCGTTACAGATACAACGTTTAGTGACGAATCCGAAGAGCTCTGCGTGCACGAGGCGGCTCCGGAAATAAACTGGCTGTACGTCTCGCTCGGGGTAGTGGCACTAGTTGTACTGATATGTTGTATATGTGTGTGCGTCTGTAGAAAGTGCTGTCGGTACTGTTGTGTAGATGATTAATAACAACCCTAACGCCTTATTACAAAAAGACAAACTTCAGAATAATTTATATCAACTTTGATTGACTCGTGATATTAAAATTAGTGAATGACGACCGAGGAGTGAGGATTTTATTACTGAATTAGATAATTAAGGTTAGTTTTCGCGTCTGAATGTATATTGTTTTAAAAAGGAATCACCCGAACTTTTAAAGAAAAATTGTAAATTTACTAGTAATTTTTACACACAACGTTGTAAATTGTAAAGCGAAAGTTCTAAACTAATTTGGTAAAAATATTCAAAGTGTAGATATTCGAATTTTAGGACGTCTTTTTTTATATTTAATTTTAGAGTTATGTTAGATCTATATTATGTAAATACCCCGTAATGTAATTTCCAAAACCATACAATATGTGATATTGAATCTATAAAAAAAAAACGTTTAGAAGAATTAAAATTGTCTATTTATTTAACAAGGGAGAACTACATGTTTTGCGTACTACTTTCCATATTGTAAGAATTGTTTGTTAATGTTAATTACTTACTTAGCTCGCCTCGGCTTTTGTGCATTGTCTGAGCCAAATTTTAAAATTGAACAAGTTATTTCGATAGCACCCTGTTTACTTACGTTTGTTACAGATGACAAACAGTAATCAGTTCATCTTGCTTCGTGAGATTAAAGGTAAGATAAGTGTAATTTTTTTTAATTTATTTTTGAGTGGGTGGTTTCAGCCAAGGCTGCTCTATCAACCCAACTCACTATACATTTACAAATATCCATGCCCGAACCCGGATTCGAACCAGGGACCCTTAGCACCACATTTCAGCTTTAACTGAACTGCGCCACATGGGCCGGCTTTGATGAATTTTCACCTTTGGAATGAAAGTGCCAACCTTCATAGTTCATACACATACTATTTTGTATACATAGCTTAGATGGCTTCAAAAATACTTAACGTTCACTATTTACCTACTAGTTAATACCTAAGTGCTTTTGAACAGTTTTAATGATTGACTTAGCAATAATTTTTTTAGTTAATCCAATCAGACAATGTCTAACTGATCTTTTTAAATGGCTAGCCTTTGTACTACGACTGAACAGATTAGCGGCTGTATCACGTAAGCCCCTTGTAAAATACAAAAAACACTGTACCAAAAAGACTAATTGATGTTTTCACCTAATTGATGCCAACAATTGATGATACTTGGGATTCACCACGACACCACTTGACCTAATTTACAAACTACATGTGAATTCTTGTAAATTAAATACGAGCAGAAATTTATCTGTACATCAGGACAATTGCAGGGTTTGTTATAGATCATTTAACAATAATAATCTATCAAAAAACTAAAAATATTTTGTGTACCTACTACAAAAGTTACAACCCCTGCAAAAAATACATATATAAATGTGTGAATTTTCAAGAAAACTACAGAAATTTAAAATGAGGAGTAAATTCAGATATACAGAGCATTTTCAGGGTTGGATCTAAATTATTTAAACATAATCGATCTAAATATCTGATGCACTGCAAGTTACAAAAACTGCAATTGACGATTGCGCACTAAAAGTAAGAGATAGCATGCAAAAGAATGGAAAAACAAATGTGGCAAATATTTAAAGAAATAGTACCATCAACAGCGGTCGAAGCGTGTGGAACAATATTGATAAATAAAAACAGAAAACAAACAAGATGGTGGAACTAGGGAATGCAATAACGGGATCGCGGGATCCCGAAATACCGGGATCCCGCAGCATTTTTGCGGGATTAATCCCGCACATAAATGGATTTGCGGAACTGAGGAATTTGGCGATCAAGGGGACGACTCTGTGTACTTTGTTAATGAAACGCATAACTGAGATGTTAATTTTTAAATAATTGTTAAACTTTTTTCGTTAAAAATGTACTATGATTTTTGAGGCACTTTAGAAGTTCACCTTTTCTTTGAGTTCTAAGTTAGGCTGAAAGTACTTTTTTGTTAAATATTGTGATAATTTGCGATTTATTTTAATACAGAAGTTAACCGCACAGAATTGCTTATTTGCAAATTTATTTAAAGTTTTGCGGGATACCGCAAATACCGGGATCCCGCGGGATTAACATCTAACAATCCTGCAAATACCGGGATTGAGATTTTGCTGTGGGATTGCATTCCCTAGCTGTAACTTTTGAACTAGTAGCCCAATCTTGGAACTGTTTGAAATTATGGATTCTACAGGCCACATTTTATAAGAACATTATTTTTCCGGGTCGATCTGAGACAATTTTTTTTTCGGGGCTCAAAAGAAGGCAGTGTTTAACCTTCCTTTTTTACCAAAAATCGACTGCACCAAAATTTCTCGGGAAAACACTTTTTCTTATTAAATTTGGTGCGTAGAATCCAAAACAATTCGTACTTTTTCGATCAGACTTCTCAATCAAAAGTTATAGACTAGAAACCAATTTCGAAAAAAATTCAAAGGGCTGTAACTTTTGAACTAGTAGCCCAATCTTGGAACTGTTTGAAATTATGGATTCTACAGGCCACATTCTATAAGAAAATTTTTTTCCGGGTCGATCTGAGACAATTTTTATTTCGGGGCTCAAAAAAAGGCAGTGTATAACCTTCCTTTTTTACCAAAAATCGACTGCACCAAAATTTCTCGGGAAAACACTTTTTCTTATTAATTTTGGTGCGTAGAATCCAAAACAATTCGTACTTTTTCGATCAGACTTCTCAATCAAAAGTTATGGACTAGAAACCAATTTCGAAAGAAAATTCAAAGGGCTGTAACTTTTGAACTAGTAGCCCAATCTTGGAACTGTTTGAAATTATGGATTCTACAGGCCACATTCTATAAGAAAATTTTTTTCCGGGTCGATCTGAGACAATTTTTTTTCGGGGCTCAAAAAAAGGCAGTGTATAACCTTCCTTTTTTACCAAAAATCGACTACACCAAAATTTCTCGGGAAAACACTTTTTCTTATTAATTTGGGTGCGTAGAATCCAAATCAATTCGTACTTTTTCGATCAGACTTCTCAATCAAAAGTTATAGACTAGAAACCAATTTCGAAAGAAAATTCAAAGGGCTGTAACTTTTGAACTAGTAGCCCAATCTTGGAACTGTTTGAAATTATGGATTCTACAGGCCACATTCTATAAGAAAATTTTTTTTCCGGGTACGATCTGAGACAATTTCTTTTTCGGGGCTCAAAAAAAGGCAGTGTATAACCTTCCTTTTTTTACCAAAAATCGTCTACACCAAAATTTCTCGGAAAAACACTTTTTCTTATTAATTTTGGTGCGTAGAATCCAAAGCAATTCGTACTTTTTCGATCAGACTTCTCAATCAAAAATTCTAGACTAGAAACCAATTTCGAAAAAAAATTCAAAGGGCTGTAACTTTTGAACTAGTAGCCCAATCTTGGAACTGTGTGAAATTATGGATTCTACAGGCCACATTCTATAAGAAAATTTTTTTCCGGGTCGATCTGAGACAATTTTTTTTTCGGGGCTCAAAAAAAGGCAGTGTTAACCTTCCTTTTTTACCAAAAATCGACTGCACCAAAATTTCTCGGGAAAACACTTTTTCTTATTAATTTTGGTGCGTAGAACCCAAAACAATTCGTACTTTTTCGATCAGACTTCTCAATCAAAAGTTATAGACTAGAAACCAATTTCGAAAAAAAATTCAAAGGGCTGTATCTTTTGAACTAGTAGCCCAATCTTGGAACTGTTTGAAATTATGGATTCTACAGGCCACATTCTATAAGAAAATTTTTTTTCCAGGTCGATCTGAGACAATTTTTTCTTCGGGGCTCAAAAAAAGGCAGTGTATAACCTTCCTTTTTTACCAAAAATCGACTACACCAAAATTTCTCGGGAAAACACTTTTTCTTATTAATTTGGGTGCGTAGAGTCCAAATCAATTCGTACTTTTTCGATCAGACTTCTCAATCAAAAGTTATAGACTAGAAACCAATTTCGAAAAAAAATTCAAAGGGCTGTAACTTTTGAACTAGTAGCCCAATCTTGGAACTGTTTGAAATTATGGATTCTACAGGCCACATTCTATAAGAAAATTTTTTTCCGGGTCGATCTGAGACAATTTTTTTTGAGGGCCTCAAAAAAAGGCAGTGTACAACCTTCCTTTTTTACCAAAAATCGACTGCACCAAAATTTCTCGGGAAAACACTTTTTCTTATTAATTTTGGTGCGTAGAATCCAAAACAATTCGTACTTTTTCGATCAGACTTCTCAATCAAAAGTTATAGACTAGAAACCAATTTCGAAAAAAAATTCAAAGGGCTGTAACTTTTGAACTAGTAGCCCAATCTTGGAACTGTTTGAAATTATGGATTCTACAGGCCACATTCTATAAGAAAATTTTTTTTCCGGGTACGATCTGAGACAATTTCTTTTTCGGGGCTCAAAAAAAGGCAGTGTATAACCTTCCTTTTTTTACCAAAAATCGTCTACACCAAAATTTCTCGGAAAAACACTTTTTCTTATTAATTTTGGTGCGTATAATCCAAAGCAATTCGTACTTTATCGATCAGACTTCTCAATCAAAAATTCTAGACTAGAAACCAATTTCGAAAAAAAATTCAAAGGGCTGTAACTTTTGAACTAGTAACCCAATCTTGAAACTGTTTGAAATTATGGATTCTACAGGCCACATTCTATAAGAAAATTTTTTTTCCAGGTCGATCTGAGACAATTTATTTTTCGGGGCTCAAAAAAAGGCAGTGTATAACCTTCCTTTTTTACCAAAAATCGACTGCACCAAAATTTCTCGGGAAAACACTTTTTCTTATTAATTTTGGTGCGTAGAATCCAAAACAATTCGTACTTTTTCGATCAGACTTCTCAATCAAAAGTTATAGACTAGAAACCAATTTCGAAAAAAAATTCAAAGGGCTGTAACTTTTGAACTAGTAGCCCAATCTTGGAACTGTTTGAAATTATGGATTCTACAGGCCACATTCTATAAGAAAATTTTTTTTCCGGGTCGATCTGAGACAATTTTTTTTTCGGGGCTCAAAAAAAGGCAGTGTATAACCTTCCTTTTTTACCAAAAATCGACTACACCAAAATTTCTCGGGAAAACACTTTTTCTTATTAACTTTGGGTGCGTAGAATCCAAACAATTCGTACTTTTTCGATCAGACTTCTCAATCAAAAGTTATAGACTAGAAACCAATTTCGAAAAAAAATTCAAAGGGCTGTAACTTTTGAACTAGTAGCCCAATCTTGGAACTGTTTGGAATTATGGATTCTACAGGCCACATTCTATTTTTCGATAAGACTTCTCAATCAAAAGTTATAGACGAGAAACCAATTTCGAAAAAAAATTCAAAGAGCTGTAACTTTTGAACTAGTAGCTCAATCTTGGAACTGTTTGAAATTATGGATTCAACAGGCCGCATTCTATAAGAAAATTTTTTTTTCCGGGTCGATCTGAGAATTTTTTTTCGGGGCTCAAAAAAAGGCAGTCTATAACCTTCCTTTTTTACCAAAAATCGACTGCACCAAAATTTCTCGGGAAAACACTTTTTCTTATTAATTTTGGTGCGTAGACTCCAAAACAATTCATACTTTTTCGATCAGGCTTCTCAATCAAAAGTTATATACTAGAACTTGCGGCAATCCAATCGTCATCAATTGCCCCGGCGCGTCTCACTTAAATATTCCTCTGCTCTGCTTGTCTTCTAGTCGATCACATTGCCATCATAACCCCGGGGGATCTGGGAGTATGGAAACCAGTACACGAAGGTTTTATGACGTAATGGACTTTAAATCCCTTTCGTTTTCCTCGGGGGTTATTCCATACACCCAAGATCCCGCGGTTATATATTTTTTTCCGCACCTTTACCACGTAACATTAGCATTTTTGGAAAGCGTCCTTATAGCTCAACGTTTTGGGGGAGAACCTATTACCCGTGGGCCTCGGGAGTATGGAATTCATTTCCTTCCCCCTCTCCAGGAGCAAAGGAAAAATTCCTTGCATTTATCATACGATCTTCTGGAGGCTGGGGGGTGTGGATACCTCCGACGCCCTCCGGTTCTACGTTCAGCTATAGACTCTTTCCAAAAATTATAGTGTAAATGATAGGGACTCTCTTAGGGAAGAATGTAGAACCGAGGGGCCTGGGGAATTTGGAATAGCCCCCAGGAGCAAATTTTGATTTCCTTGCGCAAGTGGGTACCGAGAAAGGGAAGACTCAAGAGGACTTAATACCCTTTATGGGTTCTTTAGAAACTTTTAAACGCCCTTCTTGTGCTTTAAAAGTATTGAATAACCTTTATGAGCGGACAAATCTCTCCCTCCAAAGTATCAATTGAGTCTATGCTTTTAGTTGCCTTTTATGTTTCTAATAAGCGTCTGACAACCTTTTAAAATCTTAAGGGTTTTCAATGGCTATTAATCTTCAACAATCATTTAAGACCTTGTACAAAGTCCGAAGTGCATTGGAGATCGGGTAGTCTTGAATTTTTAAAGTTTCCATGTTGTTCAATTACTCAACGGGGGGGTGTGAGTAACAGTTTACAATCGGCATGAGTGACGGCGTGCCCCTCGCACACCCTAGAAATCTTCCCAATCTCATCCCCGAATTTTAATATAATCTCCAAGGGTGAAGAAGAAAGCAGAATAAAGTCTTCGAGCGTTTACAAAAGCCAAAAGTCTTAAAGAGTCGTTCATAAAATGTTCTTGTCTTAAAACTTAAGAGTAAGCTTTCAACGTTTACGTAAATTTTTGAGAGCTGCCAATAGTCTTAAAGGAACCTTTACGGGTTTCTATTGCAAGTGCCTAGGACATTTTTCTTGAAGTATTTTTAAGTGCCTTTATAGAACCTTAAGGGTCTTTAAAGTAATTTACGAATCTTTAAAGGTGGAAAATGCCTCATGCGTTTTCAGCGGTTACAAAAAGTCTCCAAGAGCCTTCCAAAAGCTTTTAAAGTCCTTGGGATTGTTCCATTTTTTTAACACCCGAGTATTTAAGGGTCTCCATTTTTATTACGTGTTTATCATTTTCCAAAAGCCCTTCTCTATTTTTATTTCCCTGATTTATTATTCGTATTCTATCTGTCATTGCATCTTTATTTCTTTGCATTTTCTGTTCTCCCCTTTCTTTTCCATTTCTATCTGTATCTGTATCTGTTTCTTCCTTTCCGTTCACTTTCTCTTCCTTTCTTCATTTCCCTTTATTTATTCGAAAGGCTGTAGATCAAATTACCTAAACGTCGTCCGAGTTGTGTGTTATTATTGCCAACACCAACATTTCTGAATATTTAAAAAATATCTCCCAAGTTGGAACGTATAGCTCAATACCGTCATCTAGGTACACCAAACAAGTTTTCCATGGGAACTCTTCCATTAAGCACTCATAAGCCGCAGGGGCGTTCCTTAACCCAACCGGCATAACTTTAAACTGCCATCAACCCGAACCAACGTTGAATGCAGTCTTTTGTCAATGTTGAGGTTCGAGCTCAACCTGCCAGTACTTCATATCTAACGTTGAAAACCATTTAGTTCCGGTAAGCTTATCTAAAATGTCATGCATTCTTGGTAACGGGTAACAGTCCTTCTTGGTAACGTTATTCAATTGTCGATATTCTACACCAAAGATTTTTTACCAACATGTCCACGGACTGGTAGACGGTTCAATGATGCCTTTTTGCGCCATATCCTCCATGACCTTCTTAGCTTCTTCCCCTTCAATCTATGGTAGTCTTCTCGTGTTGGGCCACGATGCTAATTTTATCCATTATACCTTTTCTTGAAGAGAACACATCTTGATAGCTGTGAATGAGCTGTTGCGGCATGGTTCTTTGAGCCTTGCCGCATGTCCAACAACGTAATTTCTCCATCTTATATCGACGACGATCACGTCTACCCTTTCTATTAATTTTCTAACCAGTTCACTTATCTTTCTTAGCCATCTCTGGTCAACAGCAGGAATTCCCGACGCAGTTATTCATATATCCGTTCGATGTAGTCTGAGCTGGGCAGCATTCGATTTTGTAAATACTTTTTAGTACTTATTCAAATCCTTTAAAGTATTCAAATACTTTGCAATTAAATACTTTTATGGAAGCAGTATTTGTATTTGTAACTCAAATACTTTCACAAATATTTAGTATTCGAATACTTCGCAAGGTATTTGAATACTTTGAGAACTATTCGAATACTTCGCATAGTATTTGAATACTTAACCTTCCTTTTTTACCAAAAATTGACTGCACCAAAATTTCTCGGAAAACACTTTTTCTTATTAATTTTGGTGCGTAGAATCCAAAACAATTCGTACTTTTTCGATCAGACTTCTCAATCAAAAGTTATAGACTAGAAACCAATTTCGAAAGAAAAGTCAAAGGGCTGTAATTTTTGAAATAGTAGCCCAATCTTGGAACTGTTTAAAATTATGGATTCTACAGGCCACATTCTATAAGAAAATTTTTTTCCGGGTCGATCTGAGACAATTTTTTTTTCGGGGCTCAAAAAAAGCAGTGTATACTGTGAAGTGGGGTAAGTGTAATCAAAATAACAATAGATGCATTTTAATCTCTTATAGCAAGAGAACCAAAAGAGATAGCGGGTCCGTTTTGTTTTTAAAACACAGCTTGATTCAGCGCTAAATAGTTATTGTATCTACCAATTTTTTACTAGCCTTAGTTGTTTTTGGAAAAAATAAAATAAAAATAAATGTCCGCTGATTACACTTGCCCCGGAAAATGGGGCAAATGTAATCACGGCTTGGCATCGCCATATGCATACTGTGCATATCGATCTGGGGCAAGTGTAATATAGAATGAAAAATTCTGGTTCGAACAAAACCAAAATGTGCATGATATCTTGATTTATAAGCAAGCTATGAACTTTTTTGTGGGGCAATGATGAGAAATAAAACTCAAATAGGTTTGTACGAATAGTATATTATGCGGATATTTGAACAAAATAGAATGGAAAACTATATTTTTTTTTATTTTACATTATATGAGGCAAAGGATATTGGAAAAATTAGTTCTCCTCTTCGTCCCAAAGTGGGTTCAGGTAAAACTATCTCTATATCCGATCCAGCTACTGTGTGATGATCCTCTTGTTCGGGCCATTGAAAAACTGAATTTTGCGACTTTCGGTCTGATTTTTTTAAAAACATAATGGTGGGTTGCGATTCTTCATCCAGCGATGTTATTTGGCCAACATAGAACATTATACTTTTCTTTCCTTTAAATGATACTAAAACCCAGCTTCCAACTTTAAGAGTTTTTGGTCCTTCATCTTCTTTTAAAGATTTCTCATCTTCCTCCAAACTTTGTACAAAGTCCTCAAAGGTGCCTTCGTCTGATTCACTGACTTAACATTTGCAGTTCATCTTCATCTGAAGAGCTCGATAAAATGGTAGTTTTTGCTGTTCTTTTACTGTTTTTTTTACTAAATCTTTTGCTTTCTGATCTTCATTTTTTGCTTTCTGTTCTTCATCTTTTGCTTTCTTTGCTTCATCTCTTGCTTTCTTTGCTTCATCTTTTGCTTTTTTTTCCTCTTCTTTTTCTTCCGCAGCTTTTTTCTGTCTTTCAATGTTGTCTTTCGCTGTAATAATTTCAGCTCCCGGAGCTACCCTTCTTCTTCTTTCTTTTTCATGAGGGCGGGGTGATTGTCTAACGGTATCTAGTAACAATTCCTCAAATGATACACGACAATGGTTACTTGGCCCTGCTATTTGTTCTGGTTGCGTTGCTGATGGTGCTTGCTGCAAATGTTGGTTGGTCTCTTGATTGGTCTTCATTATTACTGGGCTCATTACAATGTTCTTGTGTGGCAGATTGGGGATTTTTCATTTGTTCGTATCTTCTTAAAGCTTCTGGGTCGTATTTCGAACGATCTATAACGGATCTATTAAAAGGACAGATACCTCCTTTACGGAAGCCTGATGTTAATAAACCTGGTTCGGTATCTTTCCATATAGTGCTCACAAGTATCGAAAAATCTTTCTTGGGTATTTTAAGGCCTACATGTTTTCTCTGGTATTCTGCTAGTTTTGAATCCCACCGGGACTTAAGACTTTTGAAGACAGCTAGGTCCATGGGCTGCAATAGGTGACTCGAATGTGGAGGTAATTTTAGAACAATTATATCATTTTCAACTGCCGTCGCGATTAGTTTCTGATCTAGGTGCGTTGAATGTCCATCATACAGAAACAGGATTGGCCTTTCAAGTACTGCTTTGGGAATGAAAGTTTTTGTAAAATAATTTACAAAAATTTCGGTCTCCATCCAGCCATTTGGCGAGGCCGCGTATGAAGTGCCAGGAAAGGTGTATTCAGCGGGAGCCATCCAGGTATCCCAAATATGCTTCCCTTTGAAAACTATTAACGGAGGCAACTTATCACCATTGGCGTTGCCACCCATGAGTACTGTGGTACTTTCTCTTCCTGGTCCGGTAGTTATTCTTGAGGAAGGCGCATTTTTCTGTCCAACAATTTTAGTTTTGCCAGAACCAGTCCTCACCGGGGATGCCATCTTTAAATGGTGTTTTTATCTCATTTTTCTTAACATACTTTCCCACTAACTCTTGTCCTTTCGGGTCAGCCCCCAGCCCCACTTCTCCATAGTTTTTATAGCTTTGGCTAATTTTTCCTCATCAGCAGAAGGTATTGCGGTAGGTCTTCCTTTGGAGGTGGTTTTTGACCCTCGGGTTCCTCGTAGGTGTTTTTGCAGAGTAGAAAATGGGATTTGATACCTCTTGGAAGCACTACGAATACTGTTCGATGTTAGTAAGCGCCTCTTTTAAAAGTTCAGCACTATACGAAGGATCTAGTTTCTTTTTCTTGTACACTCTTACCATTTTGAATAAATAACTCACTAGAAACACTGTAACACTACAGTCTTGAGTCTTTGGTAAGTATTTACACTAATGGTTTAAACACTGCGGTTACTGCTCTTATAAGCGAGATTCAACAGACAATATGAGGTTATGTATAAACTGAAAGGTCAATGTGGGCGTGGAGACTGGGGCAAATGTAATCAGTGATTACATTTACCCCAGTCTCGTGATTACACTTACCCCATATGCGCATTTTGGTGGGGTAAATGTAATCGCTGGTAAAAAAAATCAAAATCAAAATGGAAATGCATTTCTGACGGCAGAATCAGATTCCTGGGCAAAAATTACCTAAGAGAGCAAACTATCACAACTATATTGTAATATATGCGGTAATAACAGGGAATTAAAAATCGTAGACGACACTCTCAAAATGAGTATAAATGCAGACACAATAAAAATGTTGTAAATATTTCTAAACTGGAACTAAAAGAGCTTGATAAAAAGTAATAAGGGTATAAAAAGGGTGATATTTTCGAATTTTAGACAATAAAAGTTCAAAATATTTATTTAAAAAAATACAGATCGCCTGATTACACTTGCCCCATGATTACAATTACCCCACTTCACCTGAAGTCACTTGTTTTTCTTCTGGTTCCTGATCAAGCCCCGACGCCATCCGGTATCTTTCGAATCTTTTAAACCATTTTTAACCTTCCTTTTTTACCAAAAATCGACTACACCAAAATTTCTCGGGAAAACACTTTTTCTTATTAATTTTGGTGCGTAGAATCCAAAACAATTCGTAATTTTTCGATCAGACCTCTCAATCAAAAGTTATAGACTAGAAACCAATTTCGAAAGAAAAGTCAAAGGGCTGTAACTTTTGAACTAGTAGCCTAATCTTGGAACTGTTTGAAATTATGGATTCTACAGGCCACATTCTATAAGAAAATTTTTTTTCCGGGTCGATCTGAGACAATTTTTTTTGCGGGTCTCAAAAAAAGACAGTGTTTAACCTTCCTTTTTTACCAAAAATCGACTACACCAAAATTTCTCGGGAAAACACTTTTTCTCATTAATTTTGGTGCGTAGAATCCAAAACAATTCGTACGTTTTCGATTAGACCTCTCAATAAAAGGTTATGGACAAAAAACAAATTTCGAAAAAAAATTCAAAGGGCTGTAACTTTTGATCTAGTAGCCCAATCTTCAAACTGTTTGAAATTATGGATTCTACGGGCCAAATTCTAAAAGAATATGTTTTTTCCCGGTCGATCTCAGACATTTTTTTTCGACCTCAAAAAAAGGCAGTACTTTTAAGTTAAGTATTCAAATATTTGAGAACTATTTAGAAATGTTTAGGAAAAGTTTCCATTGTCACAAAATCAAATATAAAAATCCGATACATCTGAATACCGAACTCGATAGTCTACATAACTTAAAAACAATAGGGACCTTTCTTATATCCTTAAAACCATGTGTACCAATTTTCAAAGCGATCGCACGTTTCTAAACAAGTTATCATGCACACGGACAAACGGATGGTCAAAAATGGATCTGTTCCAAAATCGCTAGGATTAATTTCAGAAAGGCGTACCATGTGCACGACGCTTTGAAAACTGGTACACGATTTCTTAAGGATATAACTGGTATAAGAAAGGTCCTGGTAGGTACCTCCTATATAATAATATAATAATAATAATACGCTTTTGCTCCCTTTAAATTTGTATATAACAATAGAAATATAAAAAAAGCTAACTCCATACAAAATATAACTTAATTTTTTAAATAGTATTAAGCCTTTTATCTAGAAAATTATTTTAAATTTTTAATGTATTTGAGTGAGTATACTTTTTACTGTATTCGAATACTTTTCAAAGTATTCGAATACTTTTGAAAGTATTCGAATACATTCTAAAGTATTTCAATACTTTTCAATGTATCTGTATCTAGTATTCGCTTGTGCTGGACGTAAAAGTATTTAGTATTCAAATACTTTTTGAAAGTATTCTGCCCAGCTCTGGATGTAGTCAATCAAAAAACAAGGTTTAACTTGACCATATTTCACTAAATTAAGTGTTCGCCGGTAAACATTTACTTTTTCAACTAAGGTTAATGCTAGAGCGGATTTTCTGTCAACGAATGAGACGAGACCTCCCTATTTTTTGCGTGAAATTCTTATCAAAATTGTGAGAGTTCTCAAACTAGGTTAATTTGTGCGACCTTTTCCAACAGACAGCTGCACGAATGCTCGATCAAAATTCTCGCCGAATTTACAAATTAAGACACTTCCACGTTTTCCCATGGGATTTTGTTTAGAGTTTTAGACTAAGCGCAGTCAGAAATATAACGAACGACTTTACGGCGTCTCGAAGACGGATTTAAGTTAATGGCCCGAGAGTAGTTCGACAATCTTGTTTACGTTTACGAGATCCATAACGTACGGGATGCTCGTATGGGTTAAATTAATTTCAGTTAGCTTCGTGCCTGTGAAATTTAATTAAGTTCGCTCTAAGACGTTACAATCCGTTTCGCTTTAAAAACCATAATCTCCAGCGCGTTGATGATTTGGCCGGATCAATACCACTTGCGTTTTCCAAATCCTCTGCGAGACGTGTACCTATAAAGTCGATAGCGCTAAAGAAAATATTAATGCGGCATGTGTTTCAAGTCACATCGTAGACAATGATGGCCTTTATTAAATAGGCCAAAGACATATGGAATATTTATTAGTGGAGACTAATGAATTTTTATAACGACGTTCGAGTTAATAACCACTTTGTTATAGTATCATCAAATTACACGTTTCGACGAGGAGGTTCTCTATCGGTTTACGAAGTTCGTAGAAAGTTTCGATTGAGTTTTATTAATTTTTAAAAAGTTGTCCGACGTTTAACTCGTCGCTTGAAAAACGGATTGTAGTAGCAAAATCGGAGACAGGTACTTACCATACAAGTTGATTACATCTAGATATTTTCAATGGACCAAATGTTGAAAAAAAGGTACTCGTTTTGGTACCCTCTACTTTTGTCACCAGTGTTGGGAGTGGGGGAGGAGATTCCCATCCGTCTAGGTGAGGTTTACCCACTAAAACCATCGTACTTTAAGAAGCTAGGTGACGTCGAGGGCCCCTCGCTCGAGAGGTAACTCGGAGACAGGTGGTTTATCCACGTTAATCCGCGTCGCGTCTCTGTCTCCCGGGCCCTCGCTCTTCCTTCTACTTCCATCACCAGTTTCTTCACGGCGTTCCACTCTTCCGGTGCACTGAATATCATGGGGACCACCGTTTCCATTGTCAGGCGTTCCCCTACTTCTACTTCGGCCGCGAGTCTGCGCGCGTGCCATCTCTCGCACTGCGTGTCCTGACTGGTCCAGATTTGCGCCGGATTGATTTTCCCGTTAAGGCAACTTGCATCTTCGCTGTAGTAAGGCAGAAACTGGGTTAATTCATTCCCTGACAACCGTTATCAAGGTGCTTGTCCTAGGTTCTCGCTTCTCCCATCTCTCCTGTAATGATCCCATCAAACCGCCAACGTCCCAAGTCTCCCCTCTCGCTTTCGCCGTGATCCCATCTGCTGGAGGTGCTTGATGTTGTTCAAATTTGTGTCGAGCATTATCCCTAGCACCTTGATATCGCACCTCTACCGTACCTTGCCTCCCCCCGTCCTCATCGCCACTTTTGGACTACCTTCAATTTCCGATATCTTGAAATATCGTGATGGCCAGCATTTCGAGCATTTGCGGCATTAAAAGCTTCTGATCTTCTGATCGATTCGATGTGAAAAATTTGGGTCAGCGGTACCGACCTGTTCATATTATACCTTCGATACTGCAATCATTCTAATGGAAAGCTCTTTGACATTAAGAATGGGATCGCTGCACGAAGTTGTACAGAGAAAGGAAAGAAAAATGAAAAAAAAGCGCGCGTTGTGTAATGGATTAGTTTTTCTCAAATTATTAAAATCGCTTCTACCTAACCTTAAATACAAAACATTATTTTCTGCCCGAGTACTTACTAAAGCAAATCGATCCCTTTTCAATTGTCATTTTTGATTATCAGGTTGAACATCGCTTATTATTAATATTTTAATAATTATTTTAAATTATTTATTATTATTAGGCAATATCATATTCAAATTACATTTATTACACGCCGGAGCCTCTATATTTGCCAGTTACATGACCATGATCCTTAACCCTGTATATCATTTCTCAAACTGTTTCTCGAACTTGTATAAATCACTATCAATTATTTATATGTAATGAAAACACGTCGTTCCCACCTATGCATAATGCAGGTGTTTCCCTTAGGTGGCGAAAACGGAGCATAACTCTACAGCAATTCCTCGGGCCTGCAATTTTCCATTGCACTATGTGTTGCAGATCGAGATCGCTGTCCTGATTCTGCCAAAGTGTTGCGGCAATCCAATCGTCATCAATTGCCCCGGCGCGTCTCACCTGAATATTCCTCTGCTTGTCGACCACATTGCCAACATATCACCGTGTGTCTGGGAGTATGAAACCCAGTACACGAAGGTTTTATGACGTAATGGACTTTAAATCCCTTTCGTTTTCCTGGGGGGGTATTCCATACACCCATGATCCCGCGGTTATATATTTTTTTCCGCACCCTTGCCACGTAACATTAGCATTTTTGGAAAGCGTCCTTATAGCTCAACGTTTTGGGGGAGAACCTATTACCCGTGGGCCTGGGGAGTATGGAATTCATTTCCTTCTCCTGTGGGGTTTTCCATACGCCCAGACCCCCCCGTTATATACATGTTTAGCACCCTTACCACATAACATCATGAATTTTGGGTTCTTATAGCTGAACGTTTTGGGGGTGAACATATCGCCGGGGGGATATCGCCGGGCTCTCGCTTTCGCCGTGATCCCATCTGCTAGAGGTGCTTGATGTTGTTCAAATTTGTGTCGAGCATTATCTCTAGTACCTTGATATCGCACCTCTACCGTACCTTGCCTCCCCCCGTCCTCACCGCCTCCTTTGGACTACTTTCAATTTCCGATATCTTGAGATGGCCATCATTTCGAGCATTTACAGCGGCATTAAAAGCTTACTTTTTTAAATCGATCCCCCTTAGGGCCACACATTATATAATAAAAATAATTCCGGAAAAATTAGCTTAAAAAAATAAAATTTTGAGGGTACAAAATTTTCTTTAGCCTAAATTTTAGGTTAGGAACAAGATATCGAGATGCGGTTTTCGCGAGCTTGTTTAAGCATCATTTAGCTACTTTTTCATGAAAAAAAAGCAAACCAACATATTTAATTTTTTTGAGAAAATTAACCATTTCTGTCGGAATGTTGAAAAAAGCCCTCAAGCGGCGATATGTGAAACTAACAAAACTTCAAATATTATAATATTTGTAGCCGAAGTATAACTCTTTTCAATTAACCCGAGTTTGTTAAAATCGGCTCAGTCGTTTCGAAGATACAGGGTGTTCTTTGCGGAAACCTTTGAATACCCACCACTTCATTTTTAGAGATACAGGAAAAATTGTCAAACAAAAAAGGTTCAAATTATCGTCAACTTCAAAGACCGGACATTTTTTTGTTAGGTTAATATAGCGGAATTCACAGAAAAATCAATTTTTTAGATTCCAGATTGCAGTTACGCCCCCTAGCGGCCATTGCAGAAGCTTAAAAATATTTTCCAGGTTTTTCTCGTGGCCGTTTTAGTAATAAATTTTTTTACCGCAAGCCTCTACGATGGACAGGTTCCCAGATACAGTACCTCGCATCCTTATTTGGCCACCCTGTACACCTAACTGGTCGAATGCGGCCGCTCGCGCGTTCCTTGCACGGCTAGGTCGTACACGTCCTTGCTGTTACTAATGTTTCTCTGAATCATTTCCACCATTGGTCGCAACGGTATCTGACTCACGTTATCCTCGCACAAGTTGTTACCCCGTTGCTCGCCATCGCTATGTTACGCCAGTGCCGCTTGCATCTTCGACATGTGGCTTCCACTCTACAGTCCCACGCGCAGTGTCCGGAGTTCCCGCAGTTAAAACACTAGTCGCTGCGGTCCACTCCTTTACATTGGTCCGAGACGTGTCCTGACTCACAGCATCTATCTGGTCCACGTTGATTTTCACCCCGCATGAGGTCAAGCCCAAGCCTGCATACTACCTCGGCTGCCTCTCTGTTAAGGTAAACAGATGCTGGCCCCTCCCTACCGTGGTCACATTCTTTATTCTGCACCTGGCATTGGCGGTTCTAGTGTACTCTCAATGAAGATATGCTGTACCCTGCGTCGGCTCCTTTGAGTACCACCCTTGCCTTAAGTAATTCATGCTCAAATGCCAGCCTTCTGGGTTAATTTAACCTGAAGTGCCGCTTGTCGTTCTTTTGTACTGCTTCAATAAATAAAGCTCCTTGCGGTAGCTTCCTGCGACAGGGCGTTATCCTGGTCCGCTGAATCCTGTATTTCGACCCTAGTCGTAAACGTTTCGACCTTTTTTGTTGGTTTCGGGGCGGAGTGGGCGATTATTTTTACCGCCTGGGTGAGGGAGGTCGATGAGGATGATTTGGCGTTTCTCCACTCGTTCTTTCAGGGAGGGAGGGGTCCGTACTGTCATCGAACTACGGGTAAAAACCTGTCTCGTCCTTGCCTCCCGTGTTCTTGTATCAAGTATAACGTCACACTAAAACAAATCAAAATTGTTGAGGATACTTCCTTTTGTTAACGGATCCAGTTAGTGCCGGATTTGTAGGGGGGAGGGGGGGGGGCTGTTAGCACCGACTGGGCTGGGGAAAATACTGAATCACTATTTATTGTCCTGTAACGTGAACTGGGGGAGGGGGAGGGATACTTTTTCTGCGTAACTTTGGATTTCAACTCATAATCGATTTTGTACCGTACAGATTGGTTGCATCTAGATACTTTCCCGGTCTTGTTTCCAAGAAACCGAGCGCTAGCGTAAATAATTCTTCCTAGTATTAAGTAATTTGTGTAATGAATACCTTACGACGACTACAGATTCAAAGAGTCAAAGATTCAAAGATTCAAAGGGCTGTAACTTTTGAACTAGTAGCCCAATCTTGGAATTGTTTGAAATTATGGATTCTACAGGTCACATTGTATAAGAACATTTTTTCCGGATCGATCTGAGACAATTTTTTCTTCGGGGCTCAAAAAAAGGCAATTACCTTCCTTTTTTACCAAAAATCGACTACACCAAAAATTCTCGGGAAAACACTTTTTCTTATTAATTTGGGTGCGTAGAATCCAAATCAATTTGAACTTTTTCGATCAGATTTCTCAATCAAAAGTTATAGACTAGAAAAGAATTCAAAGGGCTGTAACTTTTGAACTAGTAGCCCAATCTTGAAACTGTTTGAAATTATGGATTCTACAGGCCACATTCTATAAGAAAATTTTTTTTCCGGGTCGATCTGAGACAATTTTTTCTTCGGGGCTCAAAAAAAGGCAGTTATTACCTTCCTTTTTTACCAAAAATCGACTACACCAAAATTCTCGGGAAAACACTTTTTCTTATTAATTTGGGTGCGTAGAATCCAAATCAATTTCGTACTTTTTCGATCAGACTTCTCAATCAAAAGTTATAGACTAGAAAAAAATTCAAAGGGCTGTAACTTTTGAACTAGTAGCCCAATCTTGGAACTGTTTGAAATTATGGATTCTACAGGCCACATTCTATAAGAAAATTTTTTTCCGGATCGATCTGAGACAATTTTTTCTTCGGGGCTCAAAAAAAGGCAGTTAATTACCTTCCTTTTTTACCAAAAATCGACTACACCAAAAATTCTCGGGAAGATACTTTTTCTTATTAATTTGGGTGCGTAGACTCCAAATCAATTTGTACTTTTTCGATCATACCTCTCAATCAAAAGTTATAGACTAGACTAGAACAATATTCGAAGGGCTGTAACTTTTGAACTAGTAGCCCTATCTTGGAACTGTTTGAAATTATGGATTCTACAGGCCACATTCTATAAGAAAATCTTTATCCGGATCGGAGACAATTTTTTCTTCGGGGCTCAAAAAAAGGCAGTGTTTTACCTTCCTTTTTTACCAAAAATCGACTACACCAAAATTTCTCGGGAAAACACTTTTTCTTATTAATTTGGGTGCGTAGAATCCAAATCAATTTGTACTTTTTCGATCAGACTTCTCAAACAAAAGTTATAGACTAGAAAAAAATTCAAAGGGCTGTAACTTTTGAAATAGTAGCCCAATCTTGAAACTGTTTGAAATTGTGGATTCTTCAGGCCACATTCTATAAGATCATTTTTTTCCGGATCGATCTGAGACAATTTTTTCCTCGGGGCTCAAAAGAGGGCAGTTCCTTTTTTACCAAAAATCGACTTCACTTACGTAATAAAAACTTAAAATGAAAAAGCTATAACGAACGTAGGCCAGTTTGGCATTACGTGCGCGTATCTGATACAAACCCGGTTCAAAGCCTCCTTTTAGAACCTTCCCCGCTTTGTTACAGAGCAAATACCACTGAATAGATGAAATGACAGGCAATTTGTAGCGACAGATAGGCCCACGAATGCTTCCTTTGTTACATAAAGCGGGAAATGTCGATATCTTGAACGGTTTTACCGTCCCAACTGACCGCAATCTTTTGTTTCAGGAATTCAGATGACTCAACGAGAATGCGGTCCGAGCGTCAGGTCTAGGTGATCCCTGCTAGCTATGGCGACGCGGCGCTCAAGCCTGAGCCCGCGCGCTTACATAGCAAAGGGGCCGACCCGCTAGTGGTCATGTTTCGTGCGAGCGACACCTCTACTATGATCATACTCAGCGACGCCGACGACGACACGGAACTCGTGTTTACGCTGGAGTCCCTCACACAGGCCGGAATCATCTTCATCATGGGCATCGCGATCATCGTCACCAACGTTCTCATAATCGCCACGTTTCTCAACTTTAGAGGTGAGTGCGAGTGAGTCCATCCGTCACCGTCGGAGAGAGGTTTAATGGCTAATCGATCGGGGAGGTCGCGTGATTTGGCAATTTTTGTTCGCGGGGACGCTCGTAAATATGCTCACTTGGACCGTAACGTTCGTGATGATGTCCAAATCAACGGACACGCCCTTAACGTCGACAAACGTGACCTTTGATTTTAATTAATTTGGACACGAAGACGACTCACGCTAATTAGTTGTTGTAGCTTGTCGCTTTGAGTTAGACAAGCTCGATTAACAAAGGCAGTCATCCGCGTTCCAATTTGAAATGCTGTCTAGAACGAAATCCTGCTTAGTATCGATCGGGTACGGAGAATCCGGTGCTCGTAATTCAGCTATTTGTTTTCATAAACGGCGTGGGGATTTGTAAGGATTAAAATTTGTGCAATCGAACTTTGGCACGAAAATAAAAGTATTTTTTATCTTGTCCAATTTATTTTAAATAATCCGGATTTGCTGAAATTTATTCCTATACTCTAAAATTTTAATGGAAGAACTCTAACTTACCGAGGTACTTCACTTCGTGCGTTTTCTGAATGAAAATCCTGAGAGCCGCTTTTGCAGGATTAATTTTAAATTTTTTCTGCTAAGCACCACCGTTACTTTTAGGGGTGCAAATGAAGTGAAATAATTTTTGTAAGGTGGGGGGCACTCCTCCAAAGTGGAGGAGATGGAGGACCTCAAAATAGAGCAAATTTTGGCCTTCTTGACGTGTTTAATCATTTTTTCTAATTTAAAACTTTCGACTCAGTTAGAACATTCTCACTATTTAGTATTAAATTCAGAAAAAGAAAACAAAAAATTTATTTTTTTCTAACTGGGTTGGACGTAATATTGTGGGAAAATTCCCTTTCCCGTTAAGGTAGAATTTATCTTTACAAAAATACACGACAAAACTCTAAACCATCAAATTCCACAAAGGAAGCGGTATGTACTAATTACAATGGGAAGAAAAACTGTATACCTTATGTATGCAGCATTAAAACTACCCTTAGTTTCGTTCAATCTTGTGATTATGGGTCGCCTCCAACGCACAATGGAAATGAGAAGAGCGGGTCCGGAATTTTGACCCTTAAAAATCTGCTAACTTTTAAAAATCTAGATAATTTGACACTTCTCAGAAAACAAACAGCCTTAAATGACGCAAAAATCTGCAAAGTAGCTTTAAGGCTCTCCCCAATGTTCGTTCAATGTATAAAACTCGATTGCCTAAGCTTGTCACAAATCGGGAAAGAGATCCCAGTCGGTCAAACCACTAACGCCTTTCCCCCACCAGAAATTCTACGCTCTTAATCGCCTTGTACAGCGCGTAGTGAAAGAGGTAAAGAAAAAGAGACAGAGGCAGAGCTGGCCATATTAAAAACTAGGCTATTTTTTAAAAAAATGACAAATTATCCATTTCTAATTTTACAAGGAAGAAAAGCTAAATCGTTCAAGCAAAAGTTTTTCAGCTTTTCATTTAATGTCTAAGAATGTGTATACCAAATTTGGTTCAGTCGTTTAGCCGAAAATGAGAGCGCAGAGCGACAGACTGACAGATAGACCGACGGACCGACAGACATAATTGGGATTTTTGGTCCTTTAAACGTTACCCTTGGCCCCCCACTGAGAGATTTCATAGTCGTATTATTTTAAAATGAATGCGCTCGTTATGCGCTCATATGCGCCACCGATAATAACTCTTGCGCCATTATCGTTTTTTAGAAATCCGAAAAAACATTGGGGGGGGGCAAGTGAACGTAGCCCCCCCCAGTACGTATTTTGTCCCTTGTAACTAGGTCACCTGATACATTTGGTTATGCGCTCAATTGCGCCACTTGAATTAAAGCTAGCGCCATTACGGTTAAGCCATAAAAAATTTTTAAAAAGTGGAGGGTCTAACTTAGCGTTTTCAAAAGTTATTTCCGGAAGTGCGTCCATTTTGAAAATATTTTACATCGATTCGGCCTTCGGAGTAACTCCTAAATACAAATTTTTAAAAACCTACCTATTTTACTTTCTCAGAATCGTTTAACTAAAGCTCCCAAAAAAACACCCTGTATAGTGTTTCTGAAACACTATAATGGCGCCAAGATTTTTGTTTACGGCGCATTTTAGCGCATGATGAAAGGTACGATGTAGTAGAAAAAACATGTTAAAAAACGTAACTTTTGAAAACGTTAAGTTAGCCCCCCCCCCTTTTTAAAATTTTTTTATGGCTTAACCGTAATGGCGCTAGCTTTAATTCAAGTGGCGCAATTGAGCTCATAACCAGATGTATCAAGTGGCACAAATACCGGTAGCAAAATGCGTTATGGGGGATTCCGTTCACTTGCCCCCCCCCCCAAATATATTTAAGGATAACCAAAAAACAATAATGGCGCAAAGATATCTTTTTACGGCGCATTTCAGCGCATACCTGAGAGTACAATTTCGTATGAAAAGATGTTAAAAAAAAGTAACTTTTAAAAACGTTAAGTTGCCCCCCCCCCACTTTTTGAAAATTTGTCACGGCTTAACCGTAATGGCGCTAGCTTTAATTCAAGTGGCGCAATTGAGCGCATAACCAAATGTATCAGGTGACCTAGTTACAAGGGACAAAATACGTACGGGGGGGGGCTACGTTCACTTGCCCCCCCCCCCAAATGTTTTTTTCGGATTTCTAAAAAACGATAATGGCGCAAGAGTTATTATCGGTGGCGCCTATGAGCGCATAATGAGCGCATTCATTTCAAAATAATACGACTATGAAATCTCTCAGTGGGGGGGGGGGCAAGTTAACGAACCCCCCAATGCAATACCTCTCGTAGCAAAAACGGCATGCGAAATATTTATATCAGTCTCCTTGTTGTCACCAAAAACCCCCGTGTTCCATTTAAAACCCTAAAGGTCATAAGGGCAGAAAACTACGTGAACTGTTGTGCCCCTAATACAGGTACCACGGGCACATAAGCCATACACTTCCTATCGCATTGTCAATCCTGATAAAAATATGGTTTAGAGATTGTTGTGTGAAAATCACAGATACAAATTAAGAAAAATGCTGTTCTCCTGATAAACACCTTGAAAACTGTTCGATTAAGACCACATAAAGGTAAGGATGTTTATTAAATTCCATTGGCCCTTCGGTTACTTCCTTCTGACAAATTTTGGTGTAAAAACTATTGTAATCCTGTTAAACAAATTGCTATAAATCGTGGTATCAAGACCACGTTTATTGTGTTAGGGGAGGAGCTGTTAATGAAGATGCTTTTTCTTTCGAATGCGTTGGCGACAGTAGCGTGGTATTTGTTTCTGGTACACGGATAAAGTTTTAGTAGTAATAACTCAGTATCAGGAGCACATGTAAGTTCCAATGCCAACTGTCAATGAAATTGTCTTCTGTTTCAAATGCAATGGTGGCAGGAGCCTATAAGATACTAGAGGCAGGTAGGTATCACTACTATTGATGTGCTCCTGATACACGCATATATATGTGGAAACAATGTTAGTAAGAACATAAAGTGCCAGGAACGCATGTATGGGTTAGATCAGCTGCTAATAATAAATTGCCTTCATTTTCGAATGCGATGGTGACAGGAGGGTAAACAGTATGCTAGAATGTGCTCCTGATACATTTGTCGAAACAGTTTTAGTATAAAATTAAGCGGTTTAATATATAAGTTTGATGTATTTTCTCTTGATGTACACAACTATATTTTGTAAATTTGTCGAAAAAGTTTGAGTAGGAAAATAAACTACTATCAGGAGCGTATGTCTCCTTCTTGGTGCCTCCTTCACTTCCCCTTCAGATCTTTTTTACCCCTCCGCCAGGTTTCTCCTCATGTCTCAAAACAGACATAAATGTAGAGATGCCAAAATCATGTAGCAACGTAAAAACGTTCTTTACACTTCCTTCACTTTCCTTCCGGTTTCTTCTCACGCATCAGGTATTGGTTAAAGATCTTTCTTCGGTTTTTGAACCAAAGTCAAGGTCTACGGTTTTCCGGTTAAGTAAGTGAGGAGTGACCTTGTTTTGTGGTGCAAGTTCGTGGCCTGGATTTTCCTTAGCGACGTAACTAAGGAATGGCCCTGTTTGTGGTGCAAGGTCGTTCAAAATGAAGAAAAGGTTATTGCAATGAAATTAATTCAATTATATCTCACAGATCAAATATCGTGCGTTTCTGATTGCACAATATTTAAGTGATTTGATAAAAAAGAAGTGCGAGGGTCATAGGAAAAGAGCGAAGAACTAACAGAAAAAAAAGAAGGGGTTGGATCAAATGGGAAGAAGAAGAAAGGAGTAACGTCACAAACGAATGGCGAGTTCTAGAGAGGCAGTAGGGAAAATGATAAAATAAATACCATCAGAACTGGACAGGATGTAAAAAACGGCGTATCAGAGGAGTGGTCAGTGAGGACCAGAGGGGGCACAAAGAATAAATAAATGAAAGAGACCAAGGTTGTAAGAGGGCGAGGGAGCAAAAAATGAGCAAGGGGGCATAGTGTCACGAAAAGGCGAAAAAGAGAAAAACCGTTTCTATCCATTGGCGGAAAAAGGCAAAGGCAGAGCAAGGCGGGAGAAAGTACGAGCGCGGGAAGTGTATTGAAAATGTAATGAGGGAATAGAGGAGAGAAGGGCGTAAAGCATAAGGGAGGCGGAAGAATAAAAGGCGAGCGAAAAGAGTCAAAATCAAACGAACAAAGGAGAAAAAAGCTGAACCAAAAGGGGGCCATAGGGGTATAGAAATAGGGGATTAAATTAGGAGTACCAAAGTGGCAAAAAAATAAATGCGCCAGTGTGGCAGTAGAAAAAATGCCAAAAAAAGAAGAGGAGAGTACAGGGTTAAGAGCGAACGGCGAGCAGAAGAGGTAAAATAGGGGAAAACTGAAGATGAGCATTAAACATTAGACCAGTAAAGAAGGAAAAAGAAAGGCGCAATAGACATATTGGAGCAGAAGAGCAAGAGATGAAGAAAAGGAGACAAAAGTAGCAAAAAGTAGGAGGGGGAGAAGTGCGACATAGTACAAATAAAGGTCTAAAACGAGTCCAAAAAAAAAACCATAAAAGTGGCAATAATATGTGGACGTGGGCCGTACAGAAGAGGGTGAACGAGAAGTGGACAGGATAAGAAACCGAAGAGAAGAAGGATAAAAAAAGGCAGTTCCAAGATTGGGCTACTATTTCAAAAGTTACCGGCCTTTGAATTTTCTTTCGAAATTGGTTTCTAGTCTATAACTTTTGATCTACGCACCAAAATTAATAAGAAAAAGTGTTTTCCCGAGAAATTTTGGTGTAGTCGATTTTTGGTAAAAAAGGAAGGTTAAACCCTGTCTTTTTTTGAGGCCCGCAAAAAAAATTGTCTCATATCGACCCGGAAAAAATTTTCTTATAGAATGTGGCCTGTAGAATCCATAATTTCAAACAGTTCCAAGATTGGGCTACTAGTTCAAAAGTTACAGCCCTTTGAATTTTCTTTCGAAATTGGTTTCTAGTCTATAACTTTTGATTGAGAAGTCTGATCGAAAAAGTACGAATTGTTTTGGATTCTACGCACCAAAATTAATAAGAAAAAGTGTTTTCCCGAGAAATTTTGGTGTAGTCGATTTTTGGTAAAAAGGAAGGTTATACACTGCCTTTTTTTGAGGCCCGCAAAAAAAATTGTCTCAGATCGACCCGGAAAAAAAATTTTCTTATAGAATGTGGCCTGTAGAATCCATAATTTCAAACAGTTCCAAGATTGGGCTACTAGTTCAAAAGTTACAGCCCTTTGAATTTTCTTTCGAAATTGGTTTCTAGTCTATAACTTTTGATTGAGAAGTCTGATCGAAAAAGTACGAATTGTTTTGGATTCTACGCACCAAAATTAATAAGAAAAAGTGTTTTCCCGAGAAATTTTTGTGTAGTCGATTTTTGGTAAAAAAGGAAGGTTATACACTGCCTTTTTTTGAGCCCCGAAAAAAAAATTGTCTCAGATCGACCCGGAAAAAAAAATTTTCTTATAGAATGTGGCCTGTAGAATCCATAATTTCAAACAGTTCCAAGATTGGGCTACTATTTCAAAAGTTACAGGCCTTTGAATTTTCTTTCGAAATTGGTTTCTAGTCTATAACTTTTGATTGAGAAGTCTGATCGAAAAAGTACGAATTGTTTTGGATTCTACCCACCAAAATTAATAAGAAAAAGTGTTTTCCCGAGAAATTTTGGTGTAGTCGATTTTTGGTAAAAAAGGAAGGTTAAACCCTGTCTTTTTTTGAGGCCCGCAAAAAAAATTGTCTCAGATCGACCCGGAAAAAAAATTTTCTTATAGAATGTGGCCTGTAGAATCCATAATTTCAAACAGTTCCAAGATTGGGCTTCTAGTTCAAAAGTTACAGCCCTTTGAATTTTCTTTCGAAATTGGTTTCTAGTCCATAACTTTTGATTGAGAAGTTCGATCGAAAAAGTACGAATTGTTTTGGATTCTACGCACCAAAATTAATAAGAAAAAGTGTTTTCCCGAGAAATTTTGGTGCAGTCGATTTTTGTTAAAAAAAGGAAGGTTAAGTATTCAAATACTATGCGAAGTATTCGAATACTAAATATTTGTGAAAGTATTTGAGTTACAAATACAAATACAAAGTATTTAAATACAAAGTATTTGAATATTTTAAAGGATTTGAATACTAAAAAGTATTTACAAAATCGAATACTGCTCAGCTCTGAGCACAGCTGGGGCAGAGGATTAGCAGGGTAATGCATAAAAAAATGGAAAATCAGGAAAAGAAGACAAGGAGAGAAGTAGTCGAATAGCAGGAGAAGAATTAATAGGGAAAACTAAAGGGACATAAAGTAGAAGAAATGCGGTGACCGGATGAACGTGAGAGGAGCTCAAAAAAAACAAACGGAAACGTAAAAGAATCAGTTAATAAGTGGACGTAGGAAAGAGAAATGGAAGAACGGGTGTAGAAGATTAATGGGGAGTAGGTGGATAAAGATGGCAGACCATTGTAATGAGAACTTTTTTAGAATTTTTCTCAACAAAACAGGTAAATTCGAGTTTTCGTGTTTTCAAGGGTGAACACCTATTTTAGGAATGTTCAGAGATCGTACACACAGAAAAAAAACTATTCCTAAAATATCCGTCGCATTCTAAATCTGACTATTCGTAAGCGTTACTTTAGATTGTCCGCGATCAAAAAAAAATTATTTTTCCAACCTTTCTAATTGGCAACCTTCCACGAGACAATTCAACTGTGTTGACGCACATTGACCAAAGATTAATTACTCACGACCAGCGAACGAAAGTCGCATTTGTATTTTTTTTAGGCATTTTTTTTCTGTTTACAGCCCACAATATATCATCCCCTCAAGACAACGCCCTAAATCTATAATATACTGCACTAGTTTCGCGCCGATGGGAAGGGCGGCTGTTTATAAATTGAAATTAACTAATTCTATTGAATGGAAACTCAGTAAGTTTGCAGGTTGGTAATCTAAGAATAGACTTTAATTTCCTCTAGAGTCTTTACGGGAACGCCATCGGTTTAGGAATGAATACAAATGGCGAATAAGAAATTGCATTCTATTGCCATTAAATTGCAAATAAATGACAATTTATTTTAGGATTAGTTCGAACTATTCAACCGATAATTTCTTCTTAGTTTATTGGATAGATGCGTCTCGCATATTTTAGACCTGATGCTTTGATTTTAGCATCGGAAACACACCCTGCCGGCAATGATGGGTTGATTAATTGCAAAAAGCAAACTGAGAATAGGAACATGGATCGTTATATCAAAAGTTAGATCCTCTCCTTCTATTCCTCTTCTACTATTCGACTTCGTGCTTTTTTCGTTTTTTCTTTTCCTGGTCCTCTACTTTTTTAATTTTTTATGCTCTAACATCTGGTGCCTTTTTACTCATTGCTAAGGTTGCTCGTTTCTTTTTGTGATGTGATCTATTACTCTTGCAATTTTCTGCAGTTCTTCTGCTCTTTCCCTTTTCCTCCCCGCCACTCGTCTGCTACACTTCTCGTTTACCCTCTTCTGCTCGTTCTCCGCTCCCTCTGTTTTTTGTTATTTTTTTACACTTTATGCTCCTGCACAATCGCTCCTCTCACCATACACTGCGCTTCCTTCTTTTTATGTTGTTTTTTGCTCTTTTGTTTTGCGTTATTTTTCTGTATACTTCTTCTTGTCTGTGCTTCTACTCCCTTGTCTCTTCTTTCAAACACTATCCTATCCCCTGCTCCTACTTTGTTTTCCACTCATGTGCTTTCCTGTCCATTCTCTGTTTATTCTATGCTCTTCTTTAAGCTTTTGCTTTTCTTTTGATTTATTTGTACCCTGCTCCTTTATTCTTGTTTATTTGTCCTATGACCCACATCCACTTTTCTTTTGCACGCGTCTTAGACCTTTATTTTATCTCTTATTGCGTCACCTTTAATGTCCCTCGCTTCTTGTCCTATGTCGCACCTCTCCTTTTTTGCTTTTTGCTACTTTCCTCTTCCCCTTGCTCTTTTGCTCCAATATTATGTCTATGACTCCTCCCTTTTTCATTCTTGACTGGTCTTCTAATTTTTAAATACCCAATCCTCTGCTCCAGCTCTGTTCATAATGTGCCATCCTCATCATCTGATGCTTTTTCTGGGCGTTCCTTTTGCTCCTCTGCCATTTACATTAACCCTCCTCCATCGCACGCCGTCTCCTCCACTACTTTTCTTTGCCCATCCATGTAATATGGTCTGATCATCTACAGCTTTCCGCTATTTTGCCTCTTCTGCTCGTCGTTCGCTCTTCATCCTGTACTTTCCTTTTCTTTTTCGGTATTTTTTCTACTGCTACACTAGCGCCCTTATTTTTTTGCGACTTTGCTCCTCCTACTTTACGCCCGTAAGTCTCTGCGATTTCTGAACCCCTTATATGCTCCCCTTTCGGCTCAGCTTTTATCTCCTTTCTTCGTTTGATTTTGACTCTTTTCGCTCGCCTTTTATTCTTCTGTCTCCCTTATGCTTTACACCCCTCTCCACTCTTCCTGTGTTCCCCAATAGTATTGTCAATACACTTCCTATGCTCATACAATCTCCCGTATTGCTCTTCCTTTGCCTTTTTCCGCCAATGGATAGAAACGGTTCTTCTCTTCTTCGCCTTTTCCTGACACTATGCTCCCATACTCATTTTTTGTGCCATCAGAAGCACACGATATATTTTTATCTGTGAGATTTTACAATTGACTCGGGAATTAAAGTACTCGGCCCCAAAGGACCCTCGAACTTCAATATTTTCTCGCCAGTAATGTGTCATTTTCCTGACTTATGTAAATAACTATTTCTACTCAAACTGTTTCGACAAATGTAGAAAATATAATTCTGTATCAGGAGCACATCAAACTTTTACTTATCGAGGAAAACTTTATCGACAAAAATGTTAACGTATCAGGAGCGCAACAATAGAAAACGATACTTCTCTACTCATATCGTGTACCTACCCTCTCACCACACTATCCAAAATTTCATGAAGAGGTACATGTGCTCCTGATGCCAAATTTTTACTGCCTATTTCCTACTACAACTTTTTCGACAAATATGTTTGTATATTTGATGCCCATCAATGGAAAACTATACATTCTTACTCATATCGTCTACCTCCTATCACTATCCTGTCACCATCGCATTCGAAATTGAAGGCAACTTTCTTATTATAGCAGCTGCTCTAACCCATACCCTTTATGTTCTTACTAAGACTCTTTCGACATATATATTCGTGTATCAGGAGCACATCAATGATAGTGATACTTGCCTCTTAGACACTCCAGCCACCATTGCACTTGAAATAGAAGGTAATTTCATTAACAGCTGCCATTGGAACGTGCATGTGCTCCTGATACTGAGTTATTACTATTAAAGCTTTTTCCTTAAATTTATCCGTGTACCAGGAGCAAATGAGAAAAAATACGTGTTCACTTATATTGTCTGCGCCACTGTCACCAACGCATTCGAAAGAAAAGACAACTACATTAACAACTGGTCTCCTAACACAATAAATTTGGTCATGTTGGTGTATGCCAATAAATTATAACTTGCATTTATCTGGTCTTGACACCAGGATTCAAAGGAGAACAGTTTTTACACCAAAATTTATGGCAGAAGGAAGTAGCCTAAGCGCCAATGGATTTTAATAAACTTCCTTATCTTTATATGGTCTCAATCGAACAGTTTTCAAAAGAGAAGTCTATCAGGAGAATGTTAGCATTTTCTGAGACAAATTTTGTATCTCTTTCACATCCTTTCCGCGCTTCTTTTCCAATGATTTACATCTCCTTGAACACATCCACCCCTTTACATTTCCACCACTCCCATATAACCTTCCTTTTTTACCAAAAATCGACTGCACCAAAATTTCTCGGGAAAACACTTTTTCTTATTAATTTGGGTGCGTAGAATCCAAATCAATTCGTACTTTTTCGATCAGACCTCTCAATCAAAAGTTATAGACTAGAAACCAATTTCGAAAGAAAATTCAAAGGGCTGTAACTTTTGAAATAGTAGCCCAATCTTGGAACTGTTTGAAATTATGGATTCTACAGGCCACATTCTATAAGAAAAAATTGTTTCCGGGTCGATCTGAGACAATTTTTTTTCGGGGCTCACAAAAAAAGGCAGTGTATAACCTTCCTTTTTTTACCAAAAATCGACTACACCAAAATTTCTCGGGAAAACATTTTTTCTTATTAATTTGGGTGCGTCGAATCCAAATCAATTCGTACTTTTTCGATCAGACTTCTGAATCAAAAGTTATAGACTAGAAACCAATTTCGAAAAAAATTCAAAGGGCTGTAACTTTTGAACTAGTAGCCCTATCTTGTAACTGTTTTAAATTATGGATTCTACAGGCCACATTCTATAAGAAAATTTTTTTCCGGGTCGATCTGAGACAATTTTTTTTCGGGGCTCAAAAAAAGGCAGTGTATAACCTTCCTTTTTTACCAAAAATCGACTGCACCAAACTTTCTCGGGAAAACACTTTTTCTTATTAATTTTGGTGCGTAGAATCCAAAACAATTCGTACTTTTTCGATCAGACTTCTCAATCAAAAGTTATAGACTAGAAACCAATTTCGAAAAAATATTCAAAGGGCTGTAACTTTTGAACTAGTAGCCCACTCTTGGAACTAGTTGCCATCTACATCTCTTGATCTCCACACTATTTCACATTTCCCCTTAGGAGGCAACTTCTTTAACAAATTCCTCATCATCCTCGCCCCAACTCTTCCCGATTGATAATAGTCTTGCGCATTGCAGAACCATTGTTGGCCATAGATATCCCTTGCCAGCCGCTACTATAGAAATCGAGTCGCCATTGAAGCGCCATCCAGTTCATAAAAGATTAGTCACCGTCGACAAGGAAGGAAAGTGGATGTGACGCGTTCTTACCGAAAAATGTGATGTGCCTACATCGCAGGAAATTCTCGAGAACATTCCGTGATATTTCTAGAAACCTTCTATATTGCTGTGAGCAACAAACGGTCAATAAAGTCACTCGCAACAATAATATTAAGATGAAAGGATCGTAATTTGTGCTCAGTGATACAAAACTGTTCATTTAAACACAAAACGAATTTATTCGATAATTGCTGCAATAAAAAGGGACAAGTACCGCGCATGCAAGCGCTCGATCTAAGTTTTCTCTTATTACACTTTATAATCACAAAAGTCTTTAGCATCTACATTCGAAAACCCGGAAGCAGTGCTATAACCCGCGCGCACCTGCTTAATTAACCTTTAGCGATAAGCGCAACTCTTATCTACGACCGGAGAAAAACATGAGATACACTTTTTAAATATTACGTGTATTCAAAACCAGCGACCAAAATTACGCCGAAAACTCGAAGATTCTCTTATGGACTTTACTTTCAGGTCACGCCGAAGTAATCAACTGTTACCTGCTGTCGCTGGCCGTCGCCGATCTGCTATGCGGACTACTCGTCGTGCCGCTTTCGGTCTACCCGGCGCTGGTACAACGATGGGTCTACGGGGACATCCTCTGCAGCCTCGTCGGCTACCTGGAGGTAACGCTTTGGGCGGTGACCGTGTACACCTTCATGTGGATAAGCGTCGATCGGTACCTGGCCGTACGAAAACCGCTGAGGTACGAGACGATCCAGACGAAGACGCGCTGCCAGTGCTGGATGGCGTTCACGTGGATTTCGGCCGCGATGCTCTGCTGCCCGCCGCTGCTCGGTCTGGAGAAGCCCGTCTTCGATCACGACGGTCACATCTGCATGCTGGACTGGGGTACGATGGCCGCGTACACGGCGACGCTGGCGATCCTGGTCCTCGGTCCTAGCCTGATAACGATCGTCTACACGTACGGATACATCTTCAACACGATGAGAAAGCTGCGGAACGGCGCCCCGCTGCACGACAAAGAATACGTGACCGCGTTGTCGGAGAATCTGTCGAATCCTAGCCATATTATGTCATTTGTGCTCGTTGTGACATTTTGGTTCTCGTGGACTCCGTATTTAGGTGTGAAGTTGTACGAGTATTTTACCGGTATCAAATTTCAAGTGCCATTTTTACATTTCGGTATCGTATGGTTGGGTTTTTTGAATTCGTTTTGGAAGTCGCTGATCTTGGTATCGCTAAGTCCACAATTCCGTCTCGCTCTGCGAATATTTTGCATGTCGATCTGCTGTCGGTACAAGGGGGGACGCATGCAGGCCGAACTGATCGGAATGGACGTCGACGACTGACTACTCCTCTCCTCCATCAGTACATACTTGCCGCGTTTCCGCATACCGATCACTGGCGTCGCGGTGACCGACTACGAATTCATCTTGGACAAAGTGAGGGAGCAGTTGACCGGAAAGTCGAAGAGAGACTCGAATGGACAGTAGTAAGTGGGACGCTTTTAGTGCGATCTTGTGATAATTGCTGAGTATCAGTATTATAACTGAAGAAATGCTTAGCGCGTGCTTGTATTCCCTGCGACATTCCAGTAGACGAGATGTAGCGTTCGGGGTCCTTTCGTTGATCTTCCACGACTTTCAAAACTATACCAGATCCATCTAAAATTGGGCTCCGCTAACTTAGCACCACCATTTCACATTTTTGACTAAAGACAGATTGCGCTAGAATCTCTATGGCTAGCGCCACTTTGAGTTCAGCTAGCGCCAGCTAGCGGCACAAATTTTAGAGCTAGCGCCACCCCCCAATAGTGCAGGGGGCAATTTTTCCTAGCACCACCATTTTGTTTTTTCGGGTAAAATTTTGACGTTTTGTGTTCTGCTGACCTAGCGCCAGCTAGCGCCACAAATTTTAGAGCTGTCATCAGCCTCCAATAGTGTGGGGGGAGGGGGCACCACCATTTTGTCTTTTCGGGTAAAAATTTGATGTTTTCTGTTCTGTAGACCTAGCGCTCAAGTTAACCTAGCGCAATTATAAATTTTGCAAAAAGCCACTTTTGGGGGTGGTTTATTAGCCTCTAACACCACCATTGTGCTCGATGACGACCAAAAGCAAGCGCTGCGCTGTGTTCTTTAAACGTAGCGCAGAGCTGGCGCCCAATCCCCAACATTGTGGGGGTCCTTTTTTTTTTATAATACCACCGGTTTGTTTTTTCGTGTACAATTTTGCTGTTTTGTGTTTTGCCGATATCTCCAGATAGAGTCAAAATCTTAAGAGTAGGCGCCACACCCAAGTAGTCTGGGACAGTTTTTCCTAGCTTTATGACTTGGCACCACTGAAATATTTTGGATTAATTTTCTAGTAAAACGAGTGGTGTGGTAGCTGAATCTGCGGCAAGTATTAAAATAAGGAAATACACTTCAATTATTATAGAACAGAACCATATTTTTATACGTTTCGCAGTAGAGACATTGGGACCTTGGTGTAGAGAAGCTCGAAAATTTTGTGGAATACCTGGGAAAACGCATTACCAATATTACTGGGGAACCCAGAGCTACCACTTACTTACGACAAATTTAAGTATTGCCATACGTGCAGGTAACGTGGCCAGTCAGTGTAATGGGGACCACGATCCCCATGGAAGAAAATTATCATTTATTAACGAGCTCCTAGCGAGTTTATAATTTTGCGGTGTCTGTCCGTCTGTCCATCCGTTAGCACGATATCTCGATAACGAATGGAGCGATTACGATAAAATTTTGTAGGTGGATTCTTTATCAAATTTGTAGATCGGAGTTCGTGAACTGGCAATGTAACCCAAAAAATAAGGAAGGCCCTTTCGACATCTCCGTGAGTTATGAACCGAATTGCATGAAATTCAATATGCGTATAGCTTTAGCCATATAAAACGCAATTCCAAAAATTGAGCCTAATCGATCAACATTCACAATGCTCTTTTCGCATTTCGACGATTTATAAACCGAATTGCAAAGTTTTTTTTTTATGAAGGATTTAAATGAAATTTGACACATAACCACTTGGAATAAAAGCAAATATAACACTAGTTTCAAAATTTGGTTTTGCGCATGCGCAGTGTTAACTTTCTTATTTATGGAGGCATTCAAATGAAATTTGAAACATAACCGCTTGGAATAAAAGTAAACGTTGGAAAATTAGTAGTAAGTTTTTCTTAAATATTTAAAAAAACTATACTATTTAGCGCGAAATAAAATAAATAATCTACAGTAAATTGCGAACAAAAATGGCCTCATATATAATCTTGCTAAATTGAACCATTCCAGAGTTACGGAGGGTGTAACAGTAGAAATTTTTCATCTTTTTTTTTTAGATTCTTTTGGAAAAAATATGAGATTATCACTAAGGAAACTATTTTTTTTGTTAAAACCGGTTAAAACAAATTGCGCTTTAGTGACCGGTGGTATGTTACTGATAAGTCCTTGAAGGAACGATAACCTTACCACCTTCTCAAGGGGGGCAATTTTTTCAAGAGACTTCCACTATGAGGGATAGTAATTCCTGGGGAGTTGTAGGATGTGTTGTTATTGCTCTCGAGTGTTCCACAATCTTGCATTCCCACTTCATCGGGTTCTTCTTCTCATGCAGCCACTGCTGCACCTGATGGTAAGTTCTAAATGAATGTTCTACCTGGTAGCTGGTGAAGTGGGGAGAAGCGAAGCCAACTTGAACGTATAGGATGCTTTGAAATAGCTTGCAAGTAACACTGGTAACGAAAACAAGCCAGATCTTCAGTGTTCTGTACTTCAAACATGATTTCATTTGTCCAGAAAATCGAAAAAATACGAAAAATGCCTACTTTTACACCCTCCGTAACTCTGGGATCGTTGACTTGAGCAAGATTATACACAAGACCATTTTTATTCACAATTTAATGTAGACTATTTTGGATATGGTACTTTTCTCGCCAAACCCCATAGTTTTCTAAATATTTAAGAAAAACACCAAAAACTACTAATTTACCAACTGGTGTAACTTTTTACCAAACAATATGTGGACTGTATAGAACAATTTGCAGTTAATGGGAAACTTTTACTTTTGATGTTTAGGTTAAGCCGTTTTGTCGACTAATTGCACCGTACTATAGTATGAATTTTTAATTTTAATATTTCCATATTAGGTACTGTTTCTTGTGAAATTTTTCTGTTTTGTGCTCTACTCACTAAACAATTCTTTTTGTAAGTCACAGTATTAATTTCACTACCACAGTATCGCGAGCTAAATCGTTTAGAACACAGCGCAGTGCAAAATTTGAAAATGTCAACAAACGTACCTACTCATAACCTATATAAAGTCGTTAAATCAATCAGCATATTTGTTAATTCTGCTAAAAAACAAAGAAGTAGTTCTTATATACTTATGTGTAATTTCCGTAGCTAACTAATTTTTATGGTGGAAATAAGGCATATGTATTTTATATGATTAATACACTCCATTAATATACGACCAATCAGCTAGGTGATTGTTTCAAATTCTAACCAATCAGATGATTTTTTATCTGATTAAACGCCACGTAGCTTTTTAACAGCGATAAAAATGCGTGTAGGAATGCGTAAAATATGTAGTGGTTGTAAAATTTACTGTCTTTAATTAATCTCCCTAAAATACACTCGATCTTGGTCAGGATAATTTTATTTTTAATTCACTCAAATTTTGTTGTCTCCTGGAGAAAACTCTCGATCAAAAGCATAATATTAATAAAATCGCTCCAGCTAAAACTGTCGCGATTTTCTCACACTTTTGGTTTCGAGTTTTTTCCGTTGCAACAAAACTTTCGTGTAAAAATAAAATTATGCGATTAAAAATCAAGCTCTTGTGTATTTACTCTCGATAAATTATATACCTATGTACGTCACGTGGACTACTATCTAAAGGTGTTTTTTTAACAATACAGATTTACCAACATTCACACAATTGACGCGCCTGTAAACCCTTGATGTGACAAATAATTTACAACTTTTGGGCATTCATAGAGGATTTAAGTAAGTTTGTACCTGCATACCTCACCGTCAGTTTACTTAGAAATGAAGGGTTACAATCTTGCTACTTTATATACAAATTTTAGTATGTTTATTGGAACTTTTTACTTTAAACAGAACGATCAATCCAAAAAGTAAAGGATTTCAAATTGAAATAATTTGATTATTATTTCCGACCCTAAGAGGGACAGATTTGCACATTGGGGTTTAAAAAAGGTAAAGAGTTTGACCATCCCAAATGCGGTGTCTGTCCGTTAGCACAATAGTTCGATAACGAATGGACCGATTACGATGAAATGTTGTAGTTGGATTCTTTATCAAATTTGTAGATCGAAGTTCGTGAATTGGTAATGTATCCCAAAAAATAAGTAAGGCCCTTTTGACATCTGCGTGAGCTTAAGCTATATAACACACAATTCCAAAAATTGAGCCTAATCTATCAACATTCACAGTGCCCTTTTCGCATCGACGTGTAAATAAATATAGAAAACGAGCTCCTGGGTATGGCTACAGCATGTGCAAAACCAAATTTTGAACTTGGTGTTAGTTTTGCTTTTATTTAAAGTGTATATGAATGAAATTTCATTTAATTGCTTCCATAAATAAGAGAGTTTTCAATCCGGTTTGTAAATGGTCGAGATGCGAAAAGAGTACTGTGAATGTTGATCGATTAGGCTCAACTTTTGGAATTGCGTTTTATATGGCTAAAGCTATACACATATTGAATTTCATACAATTCGGTTCATAATCACAGAGATGTCAAAAGTGCCTACTTTATTTTTTGGTCTACATTGCCAATTTACGAACTCCGATCTACAAATTTGATAAAGAATCCATCTACAGAATTTCATCGTAAACGGTCAATTCGTTATCGTTATCAAGATATCGTGCTAACGGACAGACGGACAGACACCGCAAAATTATAAACTCGTTATAGGTTACACACAGGTTAACTTGAGCGCTAGGTCTACAGAACAGAAAACGTCAAATTTTTACCCGAAAAGACAAAATGGTGGTGCCCCCTCCCCCCACACTATTGGAGGGTGATGGCAGCTCTAAAATTTGTGGCGCTAGCTGGCGCTAGGTCAGCAGAACACAAAAAGTCAAAATTTTACCCGAAAAAACAAAATGGTGGTGCTAGGAAAAAATGCCCCCCGCACTATTGGGGGGTGGCGCTAGCTCTAAAATTTGTAGCACTAGCTGGCGCCAGCTCTGACGAACACAGCGCTTGCTTTTGGAAATGATCGGACGCAATGGTGGTGCTAGCGTTAATATAGCACCCCCCGAAACTCAAAGGCTTTTTTGTAAAATCTATAATGGCGCTAGCTGCACTCAAAGTGGCGCTAGCTGGCGCTAGCCATAGAGATTCTAGCGCAATCTGTCTTTAGTCAAAAATTTGAAATGGTGGTGCTAAGTTAACGGAGCCTCTAAATTGTGCAGGTATGTGTAGAGTTGCATTCCTATAGTGTAAATTTAAGAATATGTAATTACAATTGCAGTCAATTAAAGTAGGTTGTAATCCCATATAGCGAAAATAAATTAGTGGGCATCGAGTATTGTTGAATTAACGATTAAGCCTCCATGTAGAGCTTATAACACCAAAATTTTTCAGGTTTGCATTTGTGCAAACAATGTATTATAGCTGATTACATGTTTTTTTATATATAGTAACTACTTAGATATGTAGTTGTAAATGCAACGAATGTAAGCGCGACTGTGGAAGGCAAACAGTCAATCGTACGGCTCGCTATTGGACAGAGATTATGTACCACGGAAGCAATATAGTCACTTTAACGCCGGTGTCACGACGGAGGTGCATAATGTAGCCGAGCGAAAAACAATCACACAATTTTTGCGCAAGTTTAGCCTTTATAATAGTATTTTTATATGGTAGGTAGAGTGTAAGTATAAGATTTCACTTATTAAAATAGCAACTATTTGACGTTCCATTATACTAACGCTTTTGTATTCTGATGTATCTATAACACTTTCAACGAGCATTTGTACGTTATGTCTTTAAGAAGTTCGGCCACGCACCCCCTGCGCGATAAGTGGTGAATTTTGTAAAATGTATTATCCATGTAACAGACGGCAAGCCAACGCAAATTGGCTACCTTTACGCCGTCTTCGTATATTTCTCTCGATGTCTGTTTTTTAAAGTTATATTGCTTATCAACGTTTAGGTTAGTCTAATTGTTCTAGCCGTTCGCATAATGCAATCCATTATTATGTATCCAGTTGGGTAAAGTATCCTGCTGAATCTATGGTGCAGGCGGCGATGTTTCCAAATGGCCTATTTTCAACAAGATGGTGTAAACTTGCTTGCAGATGCGTAATAACAGCTCGCTTGCTTTGTACAAATCACGTCTTTGTTAATAGTTATCCATTGGCGAGATTATTTTTGGTTTTGGATAATATTAACTATCGACGCCCTGGCCAAAAGTTGTCGACTGTTCCCTCTGCAAGTTATGCTTTCATTGTACGGATTTAGAACAGTATCTAACAATTGTTTACCTACTATTATAATATTGTACGTAGGTTATTTATAATGAATTATATTGAAGTTGGATGATGTGTGTAGTACATATATGATAATACTAAGGTTGTTATGCTCACGACAGTCTAATTTTGTACGTAGTTTAATAGTTTTGTATAATAGTTTTATATTATGAGTATATATTGAATTATTAAAAAGGTGTTCACGTTGTGTAGTAGCTTCAAATAAATATTTTCAATAAAAGGACAACAGACCTTGGCGTTATAATCTACAATGAACTGTTTCCCATGTCCCCACCCACTCCTTTACAATGTTGATATAGAATTTGGTTCTTCCGTGACAATGAATTACCGGTGCCGCATCGTGTACATTGCAATCTCCTCGACGGTAACACGAACTTTCAAATGTTGAAAAACTTCACGAAATACTGTCTTTTCTGGTGTATCCTTGCATTTTAAAAAAGTTACGAGCAAACCACAAATTAATACAACTGTTTGAATTTTGTTTAATGCGTGAATTAGGATGATTTTACGATTACGAACAGTCACATCTACACAGCATGGCGACAGTCTAAAATCAAATTCCACCTGTTATTTAGTTGTACCTAACCGAGGTTGTAACTATAAGGGGAAGAGCCGGCCCTGGGCCATAAAATATTTGTATGGAGGCAAGTCGGGCTAACTCAATGGCTTTGTCGTTACCTTTCGTTCCAACGTGCCCTTTGACTTATGCAAGTTCAAGCGTGTTGCTGCTTGCTCTAGGGGGAAACAAGTACCATTTTTGGTGTACACCAAAAATTCAAATTCAAAATAATTCACGTAAATTCAAATTAATTTACGTTAATTCAAATTGATTCACGTTAATTGACATTAATTCACGTTAATTCTAATTAATTCACATTAGTTCAAATTAACACAGGGGGGTACACCAAACATTCAAAGTTGTTTCCATGTAGAATTTTTCCAAGGCAAATTTTTACCACGACTAGAGTTTGGGAGTAAAATATTTCAACGGCGGATTTTTTCTGGGGACAAATTTTTTACACAAGTATACCAGGGAAAAATTTTCCAAGAGCAATTTTATCAATCTTAAATTTTCAAGACGAGAATTTTTCCAGGGCGAATTTTTCGGAGACGAGATTTTAAGTGCCAAATATCCCAAGGCGGCCTATTTTATTGGAGGCTAAATTTTCCGTATGCGAATTTTTCCCCGACAAATATTCCCAAGACGAATTTTGAGGGGATAATTTTTGTGGGTCAAATATTTCAAGGGCGATTTTTTTACGTTTCTGGAGACAAGTTTTCCACGCAAGTTTCTTGGGCGAGTTTCCATCCAACGCAAATTTTTCTTTGACGATTTTTTGGGGACCAAATATTCGAAAGATGATTTTTTCAACATTTTCTGTAGACGAATTTCCCTCGGAATTTCCATTTTTGGACGAATCTTTCAAGGGTAATTTTGGGAGCCTACATTTTCCGTAGGTAAATTTTTTGGAAGAGAATTTTTCCATAGTGAATTTTCTTTTCTTTATTCGGTAGGCGAATTTTTTAGGAAAGAAGATTTCCAGGAAGAACCCTCCCGAAAATTGTTGGGGGTGAGGGCCGGCCCGTGTGGCGCAATTCAGTTAAAGCTGAACTGTGGTGCTAAGGGTCCTTGGTTCGAATCCGGGTTCGGGTATGGGCTTTGAAAATGTATAGTAGGTTGGGATGATAGAGCAGCCTCGGCTGAAACCCCTCCCACTAAAAAATAAAGGCAAAATAAAACTTAAAAAAAAAATTTACGCAAATATTACGAGAGGAAAATTCATAGAGGCGAATATTCCCTGTATCAATTTACGGGTTGAATCTTGCACAAAAGCAACTTAAAAAGGCAATTTTTTCATAGCGAATTTGTCTTCGTAAGTCTTTGTGGGTCAAATATTCCAACGGAGCTTTTTTCTGGGGGCAAATTTTTCACGCAAGCATTCCAGGGAAAAGTTTTCCAAGAACGATTTTTTCGTGTTTAAATTTTCAGGACAAGAATTCCATAGCGAATTTTTCCACGGCGAGACGTGTTTTTAATGTTAAATATTCCAAGGGCGATTTTTTCGGGGCTAAATTTCCAGGACAAAAATTTGTTATAAAATTATTCCAGGAAAGAATTTTTCGGTGCGCATATCCCCAAGGCGACTTTCAAGCCTACTTCCGGAAGCGAATTTTTCCATAGGGAATGTTCCCAGAAGAAATTTTCCGGGAACATGTCTTCGAAGATCAAATACAATAGTAATTTTTTCGAGGCTACACTTTCAGGATGAGAATTTTTCTATAGCGAATATCTCCAGTGAGAAACGTTTCCGGGAAGAAGCCTTTAGGGATGAAACATTCCAAGGGCGATTTTTTAAGCGCAACCAAATTTTCTGAAGCGAATTTTCTGGGGATTTATAAGGACATTTTTTTCACGAATGGATGATTTTTTATAAACGAATTTGTCTTAAGGGGAACAAGTACCATTTTTTGTGTACACCAAACATTCAAATTCAAATTAATTTATATTAATTCATGTTAAATTACGAATTAATTAACAGTAATTCAAATTAATTCACGATAATTCAAATTCATTCACATTAATTGTAATTAATTCACGTTAATTCTAATTAATTCAGGCTAATTCAAATTAATTCAGAGGAGTGTACACCAAAAATTCAAAGTTGTTTCCCCCTAGTGCTTGCTACTTTTCTTGTCTCGACATGCGGGCTCCATTAGTTAATCTACCTTCTATTCTTAATAGTCCCATTGCATCCAAAAAAGGGTTTAGCGTCTCACTGCCCGTAGTTCTCGTGTTTCTCAAACCTCATTGCGACAGGCTGTCTTCTTCAACTTATTTATTAACCCTTTACCCTAGCCTTTCGGCTTTGGGGACCCTTAGGTATGTATAGCATAATATATGATACTAAGTAAGTTTCGGTAGAAATAAATAAACTTTCTATTGCATTCTAATCCAACAACATCAGAAATAGTTTACTCTTATTCCTCTCTTTTCGCTTCCTCTCTTCTCTGCAACGTCCTTCTCATCCAGTCGATTCCTCTTCCATCTTCCTGTAATGTTTCCTTTAACGTTTTGCTCGTCTTGGCTTTTGCTGCATCTGTATATCACGTGTTCTATCGTCTCTGTTTCTTCCTTACATAGTCTGTACTTTTCTCTTCGTTTTCTCCTGTTCGTATTTAACTGCTCTATATCCCGCTTCTATCCTCATCTTATCTTGTTTGGTTTCCTCCAGAAGTATGTAAGTTGGGGCCAATCCTAGGATCTATCTTAGGTATTTGTTTTGTATCCGCTCGATGTCCTCTATCTCCTTCCACCCCCATATTTCTGCCCCGTACATCACTGTGCTCCTGATCAGGTAGTCGCACATCATTTTCTTGATTCTATAGTTGTTTTTGAATTTTCTTTCTGCTATGCTCCATATCTGAACTGGTTGCAGAGGACCGTCCCTCTTATTAGGCCATGAGATGGCGCTTTGCTGAAAGTTCAGAGGTACGTCCCGAGGGTAACCGAGGTGATGGCTGTGTTGTACGGGCTCCCGGATGGCACGGACACCATTTTGAAGCGCCTCCAGAGGCAAAATCCTGGTTTCAGGACGAGTCTATGGAGGACGTTCTTTTGCAGGGAGGAGCCTGGTAGGATTCTCCTCGCATTTGGTGTCGATGAGACGTCCTATCAGGCACTCCAGCGACAGAACTTTCAGGCGCACGCGGGGTGCTCCGGCTGCGCGAGGTAAGGGAGAGAGCTCCACCGAAGCAGCGGGACCTAGTTCCGTTGCGACGGGGGAAGGACTCAACCTCGCAGTGTTGATCTCGAAGAGGCGGCGGGATTGCTCCCGGCGCTTGAAGAGATCGAGAAAGATGTCAGCGAGCTTTTGGCTCGTGTGGCGGTTTTTGGCTCCGACCAGGGGTCGGAACCGTCGGCATCGCTAACGGAGGAGGGAACCTAGTACATCAGTGATGGACAAAGTAACTTTCTTACAGAGCAAATTTGCAGCAAGTAAGGGGGCGACCTGTCTAATAGGTCGTCAACTTGCTGTAAAGCAGACAGGCGTATGCCTCATACAAGAACCTTGGGTTTACAAGGGACGAGTAAGAGGTCTGGGCCAGGTGGAGGACTCTCTTTATTATAAGAGGGACAGCCAACTGAACCCGAGGACTTGCATTTATGTCGATAGACGAATCAAGTCTTATCTAATGGCTGATTTTTGTTTCAGGGAGCTCGTAGCTCTACGACTTCAGCTGAAAGATGACAGAGGACGGGGCAGGCACTTGGTGGTCTGCTCCGCCTATCTCCCGTACGACTCAGAAGGGGCTCCACCAACCAAGGAGCTGGCTGAGTTGATAGAGTACTGTCGAAGTAGTGGTTGGCTGTGATGCAAACGCGCACCATGTTGTGTGGGGCAGCACGGACACGAACACCACCTTCTGAAGTACTTGCAAACAACTGATTTGAATGTTTTAAATCAGGGAGCAGCCCCTACCTTCGTCACAGCGCGGAGGCAGGAGGTCATTGATCTGACGCTGGGCTCCTTTTCAATAGCTCACATGATCACGAATTGGAGAGTGTCTGATGAGCCGTCGCTTTCGGACCACAGGCACATTCTTTTCCAACTGAACCTGGCATTGCACTGCGGGCCCTGTAGGTTTCGGAATCCCCGATCCACTGACTGGGACTGCTATGTGGCAAAACTGTCGGACCGGTTGGATAGACCACCTTTGCTCTGTCGGAAAGCAGGGCAGGTGGAAGAGGCGGCCGCATTAGTAAGCGACGCCATAACAGCGTCCTATGAGGACAGCTGTAAACTGCGTGCCTTTCGAAGAAAGAAGAGAACACCTTGGTGGAACTCAGACCTTGAAAAGGCTCGTAAGGAGGTTCGCAGGCTCTTTAATAGGGCCATGTGAAGTAAGTTACCTGCGGACTGGGAAGATCTTAAGATCTCTCGGCGCAGGTATAAGGACCATATTCGGAGGTCGAAACGAGAATCTTGGAGGACTTTCTGTGGTAACATGGAAGATCTTCCTGTAGTTCAAAAACTTCGTAAGATCCTTTTGAAGGACCCGGGGCAAAAAGTGGGGACACTGAGGCTTCCATGCGGCAGATATACGTCTACCGCGGGTGAGGCTCTCACATGTCTCCTGGAAACACACTTTCCAGGCTCTGGGGACTACTTGGGTCGGTGTAAGGCCGATCGACTGGAAGGTAGCTTTCCGGGTGGTTACCGAGGGATCTCTGAGATGGGCGGTCAGCACGTTCAGCCCATTTAAGAGTGCAGGACCGGATGGGATATTCCCGGCTCTTCTACAGAAGGGCCTGGAGCCGCTGCTCTTACACTTGTTGCATCTCTTCAGAGCCTCCCTGGCTTTAGGGTATATCCCCGAAAGCTGGAGGAAGGTAAGGAGTTGTGTACCTACCTAAGCCGGGTCGTGCTAAATATGACGTGGCGAAGGACTATAGATAGGCCCTTCAGCCTGTCATCGTTTCTTCTAAAAACGGCGGAGAAGCTGGTGAATGCATACATAAGGAATGGCGTATTGGTTAGTAGACCACTACATCCGTTCCAACATGCTTACAGGGCTGGTATGTCCACGGAGACGACTCTACACAGCCTGGTGTGCAGGCTGGAAAAGGGAATGTCTTCCGGGGAGATAGCTCTGGGAGCGTTTTTTTAGATATCGAGGGTGCGTTTAACAACACCACGTTCGATTCGATTAGTGAGGCTGCTGAGAGCTTTGGTATTGATGGGTCGATCGTAAGATGGATTCGAGCCATGCTCGAAAGCAGAGTCATTATATCCTCAATTGAGATGACGGAGATGAGCTCATCGGTTACTAGAGGATGTCCGCAAGGTGGGGTGTTGTCTCCACGGCTGTGGTGCCTGGTACTAGATGGGCTCCTCCGCACCTTGAACGAGGGGGGAGCGTATACACAGGGATACGCGGACGATCTCGCGATCGTCATAACTGGGAAGTTTTGAAACACCGTGAAAGAGCTCATGCAGGGTGCTCTTGAACAGGTGGATACGTGGTGCAGTAGCAATGGCCTTTCCGTCAACCCGGAAAAGACCGAGGTTGTTTCATTCACGAATAGAAGGAGAGCGGATCTTGCTGTGCTCGCTCTTCGAGGACGTCAACTGGGTCTGACCAGGTCGGTGAAATACCTGGGATGTTATCATTGACTCCCGCCTGACCTGGAAAGGGCACATTGAGCGCATAAGCAAAAAGGCCACTGGATGTCTATGGGCATGTAGAAGGGCTTTTGTTTGTACATGGGGCTTGAACCCTCGACTGGTATACCGGCTTTACACTGCAGTGATAAGGCCAATAATACTGTATGGTGCACTTGTATCGTGGCCTGCCATGCGCAGGGTAACCTACAGGAAGCAGCTAGGAAAGGTCCAGCGACTCGCCTGTCTGGGAGTCAATGGAGCCCTAAAAACCACGCCAACCTTGGCCATGGAGGCACTTCTGGGACTAGAGCCTTTACACTTAGCTGTGGAGGCAGAGGCTCGGAAAGCTTCCATACGACTAAACGATTGGAACGAATGGAAGAATCGAGGCAGCCTTGGGCACGGCCGGATCTGGGAGGAAGCCCTCAGAACCGATCCCCTCCTCGCAAGAAGGGATGTGATCCGAGCTATCTTGGTTAGACCAAAGCGTTATAAAGTCATTCTCCCGGGCAGGGAGCAGTGGCTGAACTCGGATTGCCCGTTCCTCAAACCTGAGGGGATCGTGTGGTTTACAGACAGGTCCCTAACAGAAAGGAGAACGAGCATGGGTATATATGCTGATCGACCGAGAGCCAGCGTCAGCTTCTCCCTTGGTCAGCATATAGCACCGTGTTTAAGGCAGAGATGTTAGCCATTATGACCTGTGCACAGGAAAACCTCCCTAGAGGTTACTGTAATAAGCATATGCAGCGATAGTCAGGTGGCGTTGAGGGCCCTGTCGGTAGACAGGTTCCGATCGGCTACGGCTCTTGATTGCAGGCGAACTCTGGATAGATTAGGCGAGTCTAATAGGGTAGGTAACCTTAATTTGGGTGCCAGCGCACTGCGGAATAGGGGGCAACGGAAGGGCGGACGAGTTGGCTCGCGAAGGCAGCGGTGGGGTCTTCGTCGGGCCCGAGTCTACCCTAGGAATTGCTCCCTCCGCTGTTAGGGCCAGGATTAAAGACTGGTTGACCAGTCAATTCCAGGCTCAGTGGCAACAAGTAACCGGACTCCGACAGTCCAAGGCCTTTCTAACCGGGCCCCTTGGCAAATCGGGATCTTCTAAGCTTCTAAAACTGAATAGAAGCCAGATTAGGAAGATCACCGGTGTCCTTACGGGACACTGGATGGTCAACTATCACCTGCAGAACATTGGGCTCGCGGAGTCAACGTGCAGGTTCTGTGGCGAGGCAGATGAAACTACCGAGCATGTGGTCTGTCACTGTGACGCTTTGATCAGAGACAGATATCAACTCCTTGGAGACAGATACCTGGAACCGAGGAGGGTGAAGCAACTTAGGCTAAACAGAGTCCTATCCTTCATTGAGAGGAACGGGCTCTGAACTCAGTTGCGAAGAATGGGGGTAGGCACAATGGGCCTCTGGTGTGCCTAAGTGCTGCCCGGTCGGGCTCCTCTGCGAATAGAATAAGTTAAGCCACGCCATAACAGCGTCATATGAGGACGGCTGCAAACTGCGGACTTTTCGAGGAACGAAGAGAACACCTTGGCGGAACTCAGGTCAATACATTCAGCCTATGTAATAGTGCACGACGGAACGGGATATGCCCGGCTCTTCTGCGGCGGGCCTGGAACCGCTGCTCTTAACATTTGTTGCACGTCCAGAAAAGACATTCATATACGAATACAAGGAGAGCACACCTTTATGGGTTCACTCTTCGAGGAGTCCCAATCCCACCTGACCTAGAAGGTGCATATATTGACCAATAATGCTGTAGGACGCACTTGTGTAGGTACGTATGGTGGCCTGTCAAACAGAAGGCAGCCTACAGGAAGGAGCTGGGTAAGGACATAGTGATGTACCATTGTTTATTAATGAATAAGCAATGGTAATAGGTACATATAAAATGGTAGGGTACAGACTTGCCAGTCTGGGAGTTACTGGAGCCAACTTTCGTCATATGGAGGCAGTTCTGGGGCTAGAGCTGTGGAGACCAGGCCTGGAATTGGTTTTCATTGGTTGTGTGATTGGAACAAGTGGAGGGATTGAGGCAACCTTGGTATGGGAGGATATATTAGAAAATAGAGAATACTACAGGCAACATAAATGTCAATGGCAGCTGGTTTCCACAAAACAAATACAAAAAATACATTTATTACAAACTAGTTATTAAACGAAGAATACAAGCAATCATTTCGACTTCTTCTTATTCTTACGTTTCTTCTCATTTGTCCTCAGTAGCTTTTTCTTCTCCCTTATTCGTCGCTGGTTCATCCAGACTGGGTAATTTCCGAACTGATCGCGCATAGTCTTACGATTAAACTTGCGCTCGTTTGTCTCCATAGAATCTTCGCCGGCCTTCTTCTGTGCGCCCCGGACGATGTTCTCCTTATCGACGAGGGTGACCATATCGGCTAAGCCGGCGGATGACTGTTGACTTTCCGACGTGGAGGGTTTCATGTCGACGTCGTTCGGATCTTTGTAAAGCGGGTCGTTTTGTAACGTCTTCTTCAAGCGTTCCAGCTCGACCTTTCCGTAACGCACACGTTTCACGGCTCTGCATTTTCTCCTCCACTTGCTACGAAGACTTTTTGCCATTTTTTACGGGTGAAACGTAGAGGCTGAACAACCTAAAACGCAACGTGCAAAAAAACACAGAAAGAGAGGTTATGTTAAAATTCGCGTTGATCATAATGATTATTTTTGAGGCTAAATCTCACTGACTATGTTTTACTGTTAGAGCTAAAAATATACCGCAAAATATGCATATCTGTTGTTCTTGTTGCATAACTGCTCTGTAGTGCTTAGTGACATCAGTAGTAATCTCCAAGTTTATTTCATATTAATTTTGGAAGCAAAACTATTGTCCTTACTGTATTTTTTGGTACATTGTCCTCTGTGCCTCCCAAAGTAGCCTAGTTTTTCTCACTTTTGCCACTTCTTGTGTCTGTAAATGCTGTACTCCTTGAAACCCTGCAATCCAAGGCTTCGAAAGCCTTCCTGTACCCTTGTAGGGCTTCCTAGAAACTTTCAAGAAATTTCTAGGCCTGCAGGTACTTTGTAAGGACTTGCAGATGCGGTAGAGGGGCCCTAGTGCTATCTCTAGAGTTTTACACTACTTCAAATTCTTTATTGTAGGTCCCTTATGAAGCTTTGTAAGATTAAACTACACTATCATTTGCTTATAGCAGGATATGGAGCAGACAAAAGATGTTTAAAAGCTCTATAGCACTCTAAAAGAACCAACAGGGGCTGCGCTGAAGGTTTATGGTTGCTCATCTAGTTCAACAAAGTACCTACATTAGCAAATTGCGTTTAAGGATCTGGAGAAGACTTAAAAACTCAATTAAACCGTAAAAGAGGGAGCTAGGCCTTCCTGAAGAGCCTTTAGTTGCTCTGGATGTCACTAAATGACTCTCAAAAACGACAGAGACATACACAAAGTCTTTCAAATGCTTTTCAAGGCCATTCTGGCGCAATAGAAAGCGTTTGTGCAACCTTGTTGAATTTTTTATAGCCTTTGAAAGTGTTTATAGATACTGTCAGAACTCTGTAGACCTTTTCAAGAGCTTTTACGTTATTTCAAGTTCTGTGTAGGTCCTTTTTAAGGTTTTTTAAGCTCAACTACATCAGCAAAGTGCGTAGAAGGAGAAAACCCAGAAGGGTTTATACCTGCTTTGTAAATATTAAAAAAAGCGAGCTGGAAATCGCCAGAAGCTTTTCTGAGCCTTTGTCGAACCTGGCATTTATAAGTATTTTCAGAGCTTTGCATACGGTTTCAAGCACTTTTCCCGTATTTTAGTTCTTTGATATAACAAGGACGCGAATTTTCGAACGTGACAGCATTATACTGGGTGATCAAAAATAGATTCACCTCGAGTCGCCTTTGGAAGTTCAATCTCCCACGTAAACAAAAATTCCAAAGGTGACTTGACAGCGAGATCGCACGCATAGTATAATAGTAATAGTAGATAGTAGCAAGTGCGAGGGTGTCAATATGTACTGATCGCTCCGGAATCATCTCAGCAATCGCCCTGGGCCACAGCCAAAAGCATCATGGTAATCTTAGAAATTGATCAAATTTTGCAACGGAGTCCTTGCAAACGCATGGAAAACCCTCGCCTTTTAACTATGGAAAGGAAGTCTACCCGATAATTTCGGCGGTTTTCTAATCTCCCTACATTTTAACATAACAACAATAGCTCACCACATGAAAGGAAGTCGGATAAACTCATTAATTAACACAACATCACTCGTAAATACCTACCTACCTACGCTGTATTTGTTTGGAACCCGTTTCGCTGTGATATGTTTAAGGTGCTCTTCTTGTTCGCGTGTTTAGCGCAAGGTAAATTCAATTTCCTCCTGTACCATGGTAAAATGGCACTTTACAGGTACGTTCGCACAGTCCTCGTCGTCGGATGGGGGTGGGACTTGTCAAAATGCGACGGGTAAGACTAAGGTTGGAGTGGGACTTTGTAATTGCCGCGGTTTTATTTGCAGAAGAAATTAAGGCAGGTTTAACTACACAAGCGCCATCTATTGTTGGTAAGTAGCGCTTTCTATCTTAGAGACGGCACTTGCTCTTTTGATTATTAGACCCGCTTCGAAGTGTTTCTAGCCTCCCTTTTGCCACAGGATATCACCTACTCGTTTTCTTTTCGTGGAAGTTAACACCCGGTTTTTGAAAAATAACGAAACCGCAAAGCTCATGATAACGTATACCTAATTGAGAACTGAGACCTTATCAATTCTGACTGATTTTTATCTTGCTCTGACGGATGAACGTATTTTTCGTTTGATTCCTTAACATCAAGTCGGCAGGCAAATGAGAATCGCTTCTAAACAAAACCCTTGCGGGTGTTTGGCTTGTCGGACTGCATCCCGGTAGGCTAGTAAGAATAATGGGATGTGTTCGTCTCAGTCATCTTGATGGCTATCATCAACAATCCGAGGATGTTATTCTAGGTCTTTGTTGAACTTTTACACCCTTCAACCATCAAACTGTAGATGTAATGGTGTTGAAAACTCTTGGACACTACATGGATCAATAGATAGATATTTTCTACGACTACTTTTTGGTATAGAAATAATCGGACAATGAACTTTCTATTTATATCGTCTGCTGTCAACTAGCTTTTCGCTTTCACAATTAAGTTTTTATTAACACTAAATTAAAATAAAAGGTTAAACAAGTCCTTTGTCTCTTTTAAAAGTTTCGGTTTCGAATTGGAATTTTTTATTGACCGAGCCGTCACTGTAACTTTGATTTATGCGCGGGAAAAGTTCACTCGTACCTTTATAGCTTTTCAATAGTTTTGGACACGCAATCGACCACACCGGTTTTACCGAATGAGTTTATTTTTACTGAATTTTCAGAACAATCCCTTCCTGAAACGGTTAATTAAACTTCTTACAAAAAGTCTGCTTTCGTGATATCACTTAATCCTTTCTGACTGTTGTTTATTCCATGGCGGCAAATAAATTTTCGCGCACGGGTTTATTATCTTGTAAACTTATTTTTTTTTAATTAAACATTTTTGTTCAATCGGCAAAACTTCAGTGTTAATGATTTTCAGGGCTCTTTAAATGGGATTACCTACAGCCATTCGAATTTTTCAGGCGGTAGTGCATTTAATCAATTCGCTTTCTTTGACGACCCACATCGAATTAATTTTTCGTTACCCGTAATGTGATCTCTTTGACGGCTCAAAACGAATTAATTTTTTCTTTGACGAAGGTCTTAATGTCAGTTGTAGGAGAGGTTGTAGGTAAATGAAAAAGGACTTTCTTTCTCCTAGGGGGTGTTCCATACCCACCCGCTCTACATTCCTCCTCAAAATGTTTTGTGCCCTTAGCAATCAAGCCATCACTTTTAGAATGAATCTCTAGGGCTGAACGTTTTGAATGGGAACATATCACCGGGGGGTCTGGGGGGTATGGAATACCCCCCAGCTCACGAAGGTCTTAATATCAGATGTAGGAGAGGTTGTATGTAAATGAAAATGGACTTTATTTTTCCTAGGGGGTCCATACCCCTCCGATTCTACATTCCTCTTTAAAATGTGTTGTGCCCTTAGCACTCAAGTCATCAATTTTAAAATGAATCTCTAGGGCTGAACGTTTTGAATGGGAACATATCACCGGGGGGTTTGGGGGGTAGGGAATACCCCCCAGCTTACGAAGGTTTTAATATCAGATGTAGGAGAGTTTGTAGGTAAATGAAAATGGACTTTATTTTTCCTAGGGGGTCCATACCCCTCCGATTCTACATTCCTCTTTAAAATGTGTTGTGCCCTTAGCACTCAAGTCATCAATTTTAAAATGAATCTCTAGGGCTGAACGTTTTGAATGGGAACATATCACCGGGGGGTTTGGGGGGTAGGGAATACCCCCCAGCTTACGAAGGTTTTAATATCAGATGTAGGAGAGTTTGTAGGTAAATGAAAATGGACTTTATTTTTCCTAGGGGGTCCATACCCCTCCGATTCTACATTCCTCCTCAAAATGTTTTGTGCCCTTAGCAATAAAGCCATCAATTTTAAAATGAATCTCTAGGGCTGAACGTTTTGAATGGGAACATATCATCGGGGGCTCTGGGGGGTATGGAATACCCCCCAGCTCACGAAGGTCTTAATGTCAGTTGTAGGAGAGGTTGTAGGTTTGCCCTTCCGAGCTTTTGAACTGTAAAATTCACTTCATCAGAGCATGGTCGATCTTTATCAGGGATTTCTGTCCGATTTTTGACAATGTTGCAACGTCTTCACAATCACGAGCAGATGTCTCAGGTGTCGCCCTTGCAGAAGTAGTCACAATTTTATCCTGACCTCCATTACTATGCCTCCAAGCCCGATATTGCTGTCATCAGTGTCGAAAATCAATGGAATCAATGAATCAATTACAGCTTAGTGCTCTAAAAGGCTCTTTCCAAGTTTTCGAACTTTAACTTTAACTCTAAAGGCTTTGGGGACTCTTAGCGGTAACGGTAGCGCCAACACGGCCCCATAACCTGAGGCTGTAGGGTAAGCTACAGCTGAATCACATCCAGTAGCTTATAAAGAAGCTGGTCAGCTTAGAAAAATTCTCCCAATTTTGCTGAAGTGTAGGGAAGACCAGTTGATAACGGGTAGAACCGCGGTAGAACGTGTTTAGCTGGTTTCGAGGGAAAAAATCGTTTTGAGCCGTCGAAGGGAGCTTACGACGGGCAATAAAAAATTAATTCGTCAACTAAATCCTCCACAATACAAGATGTGTGTAAAAATGTGATTCCAAAATTGCCTCGAGAACCACACCAAATCCGGTTAATCGCCATAAAATAATAACAATACTACAATTACACGGTCACTGAATTTTTAGTGATGAACACAGACCTGCTTTGTGTGTAAAAATTTCAAATGGTGTTAATTGATTACAACTGCTTTGATGTACCTCTTCGGTGTCTGAAATATTTATTATACTCTATAACTATGTTCTTCCAGCAAACCCATCCACTAGCAGCCGACCCACTTCAAACGATGATGGTAGGTACTTACTCCATATCAAAACCCCCTCAATTTACTACCCCTGTCTCGATTTCAGATGTTACCGAGTTATTGCAGCCACTAGTCCACGTTATTAACGCATCACTTGAAAGTAAGTATGGGAGATGAGCACACGCGTTTCAATGCGTATTTACAGATGAAACGAGCTCTGCTCAGAACCAAACCGATGATGAAAGCGGTAAGTAGGTATTCTTAAGATTAAAGACATGCTGCAATTGCATTTTAGAGTCCCACGCGAGCTTCCCCCAGTCTTACGACGATATTGTGGGTAAGTCCCCGGATCGTTTTCATTATATCTTCCACTGACTTCGCTTTTCCAACAGAATACCTCAAAAACCTGGGATACACGGGAACGATAGGTAGGTGTCCGAGTTTGTGACCAGTCTGATGTTGGAGATTTTCAGTTGCAATAACACTCGCCACCCTCCTGATACTAGCCATCGGAATTTTAACGTCGTACGTCTGCTGGAAGGTAAGGGTCTGCCGAGAGACAAGAAGCCGATACAACAGAAGGCCCAAGTACGTCTCAGTACCCGGCGACCAATACGTTTACGACAAACTCATGCACGAGCCAGAAGCCGAAGATATTTAACTTTTACCTTGTTTAATTCACATTTGTAAATACCATTTTTGAATAAAAAAAAAACCCACGTCAGATAACTTTATATTTACGATCAGTCTTACCATCATGTAACATATAACAATCGAAAACTTACCTAAAATATAGAAGTACTTTGGTTAACAGTCACTCGCAATACCCAAAAAGGAATTTGTGCAAAATGGAGCACCGTTACAATAATCTACGTTCAGGTAATGCAAATATCACTCAGTTAACAACAACTATCTTTGGAATGTGTAAAAGTTTAGGTACGAAGTGTTGGACGTTTCTTGGTTGATTGTCAAAATTTCGCCTTCGGGACGTTGGCGGTAAACTGCGACAGGATGTTGCCGCGCGGGCTGTAGTTCGCGACGACGTAGGTCTGTCCCTTGGAGTTCTTCGCCATACCGACGCCGAGCTCGGCGGTGCTCCTCCAAACGACTTGCGTAAAATGGAGCGTGCTGAATTTGGTCGATTCGGTACCGAAGACGTGGTCCTTGACCTCGTCGTACCACGTCTTGACAACGTCCTTCGCTAATGGCACGTGACTAAAGTCGGACGAATACATGTAGAAGATGTTCTCCCCGTAGGAATTGTTTGGACGGTGAGCGATGCTCGCGCTTTTCGAGCAGTGTTCGGCCCATTCGGTTGCCAGTGAGCACACCTGAAAGATCATTAAAAATGAGATTCTTAATTATTTGACAATGGGAGGGCTTCCGACAAGGTATGAAAGGTGGGTTAAAATTCACCCAATAACGTACGACGCTTCATCCGCAACTACGCAGCTGCTACATAGCTACAGTAACGACGCACCCAAGCCACACTATGTGAACTACGCGCTTTCCTCCTCAGCTCTTGATACATGCCAAAAAGAGGGAATTGGGTCTATACCAGTTAATGTAGTGTAGTTAACTAGCAGAGCTAGGCAGTATTCGATTTTGTAAATACTTTTTAGTATTCAAATCCTTTAAAGTATTCAAATACTTTGTAACTCAAATACTTTCACAAATATTTAGTATTCGAATACTTCGCAAGGTATTTGAATACTTTGAGAAGTATTCGAATACTCCGCATAGTAATTTTTATTTTTATTTTCTTTAATTTTTAATTTTTCTTATTAATTTTGGTGCGTAGATCAAAAGTTATAGACTAGAAACCAATTTCGAAAGAAAATTCAAAGGGCTGTAACTTTTGAACTAGTAGCCCAATCTTGGAACTGTTTGAAATTATGGATTCTACAGGCCACATTCTATAAGAAAATTTTTTTTCCGGGTCGATCTGAGACATTTTTTTTTCGGGCCTCAAAAAAAGGCAGTGTATAACCTTCCTTTTTTACCAAAAATCGACTACACCAAAATTTCTCGGGAAAACACTTCTTCTTATTAATTTTGGTGCGTAGAATCCAAAACAATTCGTACTTTTTCGATCAGATTTCTCTATCAAAAGTTATAGACTAGAAACCAATTTCGAAAGAAAATTCAAAGGGCTGTAACTTTTGATCTAGTACCCCAATCGTCAAACTGTTTGAAATTATGGATTCTACGGGTCAAATTCTATAAGAAAATGTTTTTTCCCGGTCGATCTCAGACAATTTTTTTTCCGACCTCAAAAAAAGGCAGTACTTTTAAGTTATTCAAAGAAATGTCACGTTGTGGAATTTTCACAGCGGAGGATTCCAATGGAAGCAACTTAACAAGATTGCTATTAGATTTTTGTTAACGCATTTAAATCACGTGTTGTGTTGAAGCTGAATGTTGCGTAGAAACGTGATGCGGGTTTTCTATTGATTTCAAAGACACGCTAGACGCAGCAATTGCGTTGGTTCCTTTTTCAATTTTATATAAAGAGCTAAACGCAATAACTGAAGGAGGCACTTTGTGTGCGTGTGAAGGTGTAATGTACGTACGCGAATTTAATAGCCGAGGGAGACGCTTATTTTTGTGAATGTGTACACATCTTCGTACATGTAAATCTAATAGTTGCGAAGAGATACGTAACGTTTTTGAAATTGCGTACTTCCGGGTGTATTTTGTTACGAAGCACCCGTGTTCCGCCTTGAAGGTCGCCAGCTTTAATGACCACTCGGTATCTAGAGGCACTTCGTGTGAAAATAAGTATGCTTCTTTTAAGAGTTGGAGATAGAAGGTGCAAGTAATTGCTTTAATTTGTGGCATGGTCGATACAGAATTCAAGAGACTGTAATTAATATTTTCTCAACGTTCTCTTCGCGACGGTTTTGGTTGTAAAATACGGGAGAAAGTGTCCGTGAAAGGTAATTCGCCAAGGAAAATCGTAGATCCCTTCGTTGTGCAGTAAAATTTAACGAGGCTGTAGTAGCAGTAGCAACAATATAAGCGCGGCGCGGTTGCCATTGTGACGATGTAACAAAGAAAAATTAGAGTGTGCATTGTATCGAATATCTTGACTTTGTGGTACGCTTTCTCTATCGCAAAAATTATTTAGAAACTTTCTATAATTACTGTGAACACTGGTGGTTAGTATTTAAGACCACAAGGACGAGTTGTTTTGCATTTTTAAACACACTGAAGTTTTACTTTAGCCAAGATACAAACCCAACGACGCTAGGACTAGGATTCATTTAACTTTAACCAATAAAAGAACCACTCAAGATTAAGTTATTCGAGTTCAAATGCGTTAGGGGATCATCTTCCTAATTGCATTGTAAAGAACTACCTTCTAATTTCGGTTAGTATTCAATCGTCTACAGACGCATTAACATTAGCGTATTAGTTTACTTGTTATTAAATGCAGATCAAAATAATATTACAATTAAATTAATTCCACAAAAAGATCCAAGATGGCCACCAAAGTGGCAGTATTCTACTATTGTTACAAACTATTGACTCTATTGTCAGAGAAGTTTTCCTGAGTTTCCACATGTCTTACTGTGCAAGGTCATTGCCAGGTCTCATCGACCGCTGAGACGCGACACATTGAAAAATAAAAATGATGACTTTACAAAAATGGGGTCATTGACTTTTAATGACCTTGGGAGGAAAATGTGACACTGCACAAAAAGGGGTTGTTGACCTTTGGCAACCTTAAAAGTAAATATGACAACATTGGCCTCCGATGACCTTAAAAAACAATGCCCTTGGGTTCCGTGATCTACTTTCCAGTGGCCGACGAATTTCAGGTTTGCCCCTGTTACGCTTCCTCCCACGTTTGTATAAAACAATTGAAGAGGTCTTGGAAGAAAAATTCAGGAAAGGGGGGGGGCACTCTATAGCTTTGGAACAGAGCATGGAGAAGATCCTGGCGTTGACGCGGGTTAAAGAATGACAAAATTGTAATTGAATTTTCTGATTGTCCCCTCGTGTATTAGGGGCTGAAAAACCTCCTCGCACATTATAACCTCCTGATACCAAATTGGAAAAGATTTAAAACGAAATTTGGCTTCGCAATATTTTTGTGGGGGATTGGAAAAAACCTCCTCGACTATTATGTTCTTCTGGTAGCCAGACAAAATTTTGCAATAATTTTCTGATTTACACTTTGTGTATTAGGAGCTGAAACACCTCCTCGCACATTATAACTTCCTGATACCAAATTGGAAAAGATTTAAAACGAAATTTGGCTTCGAAATATTTTTGTGGGTGATGGGAAAAGACCTCCTCGACTATTATGTTCTCCTGGTAGCCAGACAAAACTTTAATTGAATTTTCTGATTGTCCCCTCATGTATTAGGAGCTGAAACACATCCTCGCACATTATAACTTCCTGATACCAAATTGGAAAAGATTTAAAACGAAATTTGGCTTCGAAATATTTTTGTGGGTGATGGGAAAAGACCTCCTCGACTATTATGTTCTCCTGATAGCCAGACAAAACTTTAATTGAATTTTCTGATTGTCCCCTCGTGTATTAGGAGCTGAAACACTCCCTCGCACATTATAACCTCCTGATATCAAATTAGAAAAGATTTAAAACGAAATTTGGCTTCGAAATATTTTTGTGGGTGATGGGAAAAGACCTCCTCGACAATTATGTCTTCCTGGTAGCCAGACAAAATTTTAATTGAATTTTCTGATTGTCCCCTCGTGTATAAGGGGCTGAAACACATCCTCGCACATTAAAACCTCCTGATACCAAATTGGAAAACATTTAAAACGACATTTGGCTTCGAAATATTTTGGTGGGTGATGGGAAAAGACCTCCTCGACTATTATGTTCTCCTGGTAGCCAGACAAAATTTTACAAAAATTTTTTGATTGTCCCCTCGTGTATTAGGGGCTTAAACACCTCCTCGCAAATTATAACCTCCTGATACCTACTTGGAAAAGATTTAAAACGAAATTTGGCTTCGAAATATTTTGGTGCGTGATGGGAAAAGACATTCTCGACTATTATGTTCTCCTGGTAACCAGACAAAATTTTAAAAGAATTTTCTGATTGTCCCCTCGTGTATTAGGAGCTGAAACACCTCCTCGCACATTATAACCTCCTGATACCAAATCGGAAAAGATTTAAAACGAAATTTGGCTTCGAAATATATTTGTGGGTGATGGGAAAAGACCTCCTCGACTATTACGTTCTCCTGGTAGCCAGACAAAATTGTAATTGAATTTTCTGATTGTCCCCTCGTGTATTAGGGGCTGAAACACCTCCTCACACATTATAACCTCCTGATACCAAATTGGAAAAGATTTAAAACGAAATGTGGCTTCGAAATATTTTGATGGGTGATGGGAAAAGACCTCCTCGACTATTATGTTCTCCTGGTAACCAGACAAAATTGTAATTGAATTTTCTGATTGTCCCCTCGTGTATTAGGGGCTGAAACACCTCCTCACACATTATAACCTCCTGATACCAAATTGGAAAAGATTTAAAACGAAATGTGGCTTCGAAATATTTTGGTGGGTGATGGGAAAAGACCTCCTCGACTATTATGTTCTCCTGGTAACCAGACAAAATTTTAAAAGAATTTTCTGATTGTCCCCTCGTGTATTAGGAGCTGAAACACCTCCTCGCACATTATAACCTCCTGATACCAAATTGGAAAGATTTTAAACGAAATTTGGCAAGATTTCCTTTGAGGTTCTTCAAACCATGCTGTTTCCTCGGCGAAACGTTTAGTTGCCTGTTTTCCTCTTTCAATTAGGAACAGTCCCATAGGTACTTACAGCGGCCCATGGGCGTGGGCGAGCGTTTATTAATTTGGTAATTTAGTGAGTGGCCTCTTCCAATTTAGGGTCTGAAGTTGAAATTTTTGCGGTTGCGCGGTTTTCAAATTTGGCTCATGGATTTCTAAAAATTTGCAAGATTTTTGAAATTTTTGACTGGTTTACGCGGGTGAGTGATTTTAAGTACGGTTCTGACTTTTTAATTGGGCATCGAAAGCTGAAGGCGCCTTGGAGTCGTGAGACACGACGTGATTGTCTAGGTAACTTTCTGTTTGTACGCCGCATTCGACTAAGGAAATTGATCCAATCCATTGGATCATCATCAAATTAAGACATAAAAAGATTACACTAAATCAAAATCCCTTAGTAACTCAATTTGGTCATCTGATGATCACTTATAAGTTCTTCAAGCCGAATAAAATCCGACAGCAAGCGTCGATCCATTGAGACAGTGAGAACGAAATGCATACTAACCTCTTTGTTTAACTTTAATTCAGGTACGCCGTGCTTTCTTCTGTACTCATTGTGGACCTTCAGCATGTCGAGAGAAAATTGATCAAATGTACTTTCCGGACTTAATCTAACCCGTCGCTCCGGGCTTTTAACGACGTCATCGCGCGGAGACAACAGCGGAGGCACGTTCTCGCCGAAGTGGCCGAGGAAATTTCCGGCGGGATTGTAATTGGCGACGACGTAAATGCGGCCCTGGCGGCTTTTCGCGACGCCGACGCCGAGCAGCTCGCTCGTCCGCCACACGAGCTGCGTGAAGTGTCCCGACTTGAGGTTGTGCGGCTCGCGACCGAACGGATGGTCCTTGATCTCCTGGTACCATTGGTCGACGGGCGCGCGTCCCGTCAGCGTGAAGTTGGGGTCGGTCGAGTACATGCAGAAGATGTTCTCGCCGTACGAGCAGTTCTTGCGGTGCTCCAGGTTGTTTTTGTTCGACAATATTTGGGCCCATTCCGTACTGTACTTGCTCAGCTTTCTGTCGAGTTTCAGCGGAGGCACGCCGTGGCGCTGTCTGTACTCGTTGTGCGCGTTGAGGAAGTCGATTTCGAAATTGGACTGGGTAGATTTGAGGGTGAGGTTCGACAGTTTGGGTGTCAAACCGTTGGTGGTTTCGGTTTTGAAACCGCCGAGAGGAGGGACGTTCTTGGTGAAGCAACCGACCACGTTTCCTGCGGGAAAGTAATTCGCGACCACTATGTAGCGGCCGTTGGTTTTGGCAAAGGCCACTCCGATCTCGGTGCTTTCCCTCCAGACCACCTGGGTGAAGTGCCCCGATGATAAGTACTTGGGTTCCACTCCAAAGGCGTGCACCTTGACCTCGTCGTACCAACTCTTGACGGCGTCGCTTCCTTTCGGTGCAAAATTCGGGCTGCTACTCGTCACGCAGTAAATGTTCTCGCCATACTTGTCGTTCCTGCTGTGCTCCAACGAGTGCCTCTTAATCAACGTGTTCGCCCAGTTTTGGCTGACCGCGCATATTTCCTTGTTCAGTTTGAGGGGCGCCACCCCGTGCCTTTGCCTGTACTCATTGTGCGCGGCGAGGCACTGCTGTTGAAATTCCATTATCGGCGACCTTTTCTAAAGCAGACACGTTTAGAAGAAATTAACCCAACGCTTATGACCTACCTTAACCCCGTTAGTATTTTTGATCTGTTCCAGTTTGTACACGAATTCGTTTGGGAGTTGATTTTGGCAGTCCTTCTTTTCGGTGGTGAATTTACATTCGGTTCGTTGCCCTCTAAATGTTTCAATCGTTTCTCTTGTTATTGTCTCCAATTTTGGTTCCTGCAAATTAGGATTGCGATGAAAGTGCCCGTTCCTCTTTAGTGAGTAAATGACAATTTTTTGGGGTCTATTAAGCACACTTTCTACGAGGTTTTGTCATTATGTAAGCTCGTTTAGAATATACTAGATACTAGCATTTTAGTGTGTCTTATAGGAAGAAAAACTATCGTACAACAGAAAATTCCATAAACAAATAACAACAATTAATACGTTTGCCTTTTTTTTTCGAAATTGGTTTCTAGTCTATAACCTTTGATACACTGCCTTTTTTTGAGCCACGAAAAAAAATTATCTCAGATCGACCCGGAAAAAATTTTTCTTATAGAACGTGGCCTGTAGAATCCATAATTTCAAACAGTTCCAAGGTTGAGATACTATTTAAAAAGTTACAGCCCTTTGATTTTTTTTCGAAATTGGTTTCTAGTCTATAATTTTTGATTGAGAAGTCTAATCGAAAAAGTACGAATTGTTTTGGATTCTACGCACCCAAATTAATAAGAAAAAATGTTTTCCCGAGAAATTTTGGTGCAGTCGATTTTTGGTGAAAAAGGAAGCCTTTTTTTGAGCCTCGAAAAAAAATCGTCTCAGATGTTCCAATTGCCGGACACTTAATAGGAACACCTGTTAGTTACTGTACTAAACTGATTTCAAGCCCAGTCCAGTAAATCCCCTTGAAAGATAGTCAACCTCAATCCCGAATGATTTGCAATGATTGGTTTGGTCTAAAAAATGAAAGGAACTGGAAGAACTTTTCATACATTTTGACTTCTACAAAACTATTAGACTCCTTAAGACTCCTTGAGACTCCTTAAGGCTCCTTAGACTCCTTAAGACTCTTTAAAACTCCTTAAGACTCCTCAAGATTCCTTAAGATTCTTTAAAATTCTTTAAGATTCTTTAAGATTCTTTAAAATCCTTCAAGATTCTTTGACTTGATGAACGTTCTCAAAGTTACCAAGGATCTGTTCTCAAGGGTAAGAAAAGTATAAAACCTTCTGGAAGGCTCTGTTTGAGGGTCTTTAACGCACTTGGTTTTTAAAGGCTGTTACAGAGTTAAACACATAAAATATCTATTTTCCCCCAAAACGTGCGGCTATAAAGGCTCCTTCCAAACATTATGGTGTAAGTGCTAAGACTCAACCTCTTAGGGAAGAACGTTAAACCGTGGGGTCCAAATCAATCTTCATTGCCCAACAACCTTCAGAAGATATTCGAATACTGGGAAGTGTTCCGTACCTTGGTGGAACTCAGACCTTGAAAAAAGTTAGTAGGGAGACTAGCAGGCTCTTGTGAACTAAACTGCCTGCGGACTGGGAAGATCTCAAGATCGTTCAGCGCTGGTATAAGGACCATATTTTAAGGTCTAACCGAGGATCATGGAGGACCTTATGTGCTAGCAAAGAGGGTCTTCCTGAAGTTCAAACACTTCGTAAGATCCTTTTGAAAGATCCGGGGGAAAAAGTGAGTACACTGAGGCAGATATGTTTACTACTCACACATCTCTCCTGAAATCACGCTTTCCACGCTCTGGGGACTATCTTGGACTCGCCAAAAAGGAGTTATCTGGGTCGGTGTAAGGACTACCGACTGGAGAGTAGCTGCCCGGATGGAGTTTCTCATTATGTCCTCAATCGTGACGACGGAGATGAGCTTCTTGGTTACCACTGCTGGGTGCCTGGTGCTCCTCCGCACTCTGAACAAGGACGGAACGTATACACAGTGGAAAGTTTAAATCCCCTTGAAAGATAGTCAATCTCAAACCCGAATGATTTGCAATGTTTGGTTTGATCTAAAAAATGAAAGGAATTGCTAGCTGACGAAGAGGATGTGGGTTGAGATAAAGTTTTTGATTCTAAAATCCATCGTCTTCCATCGATTGGAAGAGCTTTTCATACATTTTGACTTCTAGAAAGCTATTAGACTCCTTAAAACTACTTAAGACTCTTTAAAACTCTTTAAGACTCCTCAAAATTCCTTAAGATCCCTTAAGATTCTTTAAAATTCTTTAAGATTCTTTAAGATTCTTTAAAATTCTTTAAGATTCTTTAAGATTCTATAAGATTCTTTAAAATTCTTTAAGATTCTCTGATTCTTTAAGATTGATGAACGTTCTCAAAGTTACCAATGATCTGTTCTCAAAGGAAAGAATCTCAAGAAGTATAAAAGCTTCTGGAAGGCTCTGTTTGAGGGCCTTTAAAGCACTTGGCTTTTAAAGACTGTTACAGAGTTAAACACACAGAAAATGTTTATTTTCCCCCAAAACCTGCACCTACAAAGGCTCATTCCAAACATTATGGTGTAAGTACTAAGGACTCAACCCCTTAGGGAAAGAATGTAAAACCGTAAGGTCCAAAATCTTCGTTGCCCAACAACCTTCAAAAGATATTCGAATAGTGGGAGGTATTCCTGTGCTGCGTTTTCCCTCGAAACGTGCAGCTATAAAGACCCTTTATAAATATTCTGGTATAAGTGCTAAGGACTCTAATCCTCTGAACGAGAATGTCGAATCGGGGTTTCTGGGAGATATGGAACCCCCCCCCCCCTCCCAAGAAAAGACCGAATCAATCTTCATTGGTCCGTTCGGCCCTAAAGACTCTTCTTAGGGAATAATGTAGAACGGAGAGGCCTGGAGTGTAGGAAAAGAGTCGAATCGATCTTCATTGCCCTAAAACTGTCATAATATATTCGTATACTGGAGGGTATTTCATGCCCACCAGACATACCCCCAGACCCCAGGTGTAAGCGCTAAGGGTTGTAAACCTCTTAGACTGCTTTGAGAATAATGTGGAACCGAGGGGCCAGGGAGGTGTAGATACCCGAGATCGAATGTTCATCACCCTACACCCTCCATAAGGTATTCGTATACTGGGGGGTGTTCCAAACCCCCCGGTGCTGCGTTCTCTCTCGAAACGTGCAGTTATGAAGACCCTGCCCAAACATTATGGTGTAAGTGCCGAGGACTAAATCTCTTAGGAAAGAATGTAGAACCAGGGGTGTGGGGGGTATAAGATACTCCGAGAAAAGTACCAAATCAATCTTCATTCTCCTACATACTTCAGAATATTCTTCTGTATACGGGGGAGGGGGGGGGGGTTATAATAGCCCCAGGCCCCCGGTGCTGCGTTCTCCATCGAAACGTGTAGCTATAGACTCTTACCAAACAGTATGGTGTAAGCAATAAGGAGTCTGAAGGGTATGAAATACTCCCCAATTGTCATTTGTATACTGGGGGGTAGAATGTAGGTGTAGAACATGTGACTCTGGCGGAAAAACAAAGGGACAAGGATGGCTGGGACACGTGCAAGAAAAAGAAGGCCAAGAATTAAATGAAAGCAAAAAGTTTAACAAGACCACAACAGAACTAGGGATACTTAGATAGAAATAAGAAGGGAATAGCAGGAACAAATGAAGAAAGATATCCAATAAACCAATGAGGCTTCTAGGTCTAGGGTGCTAATATCCATCAATCCACAAACATTTTTTTATTCTGAAAAAGAACTACCGAAATGCTTCCTCGGTCTTTTTAGCACATTTTTTAAAGAATTAATGCTAATGTTTGCGTTTTGTCCGTCCGCCCGTCCGTCCGGACTAAACTACTACTAAACTGATTTTAAGCCCAGTCCAGTAAATCCCCTTGAAAGATAGTCAACCTCAATCCCGAATGATTTGCAATGATTAGTTTGGTCTAAAAAATGAAAGGAACTGGAAGAACTTTTCATACATTTTGACTTCTAGGAAGACTATACTCCTTAAGACTCCTTGAGACTCCTTAAGGCTCCTTAGGCTCCTTAAGACTCTTTAAAACTCCTTAAGACTCCTCAAGATTCCTTAAAATTCCTCAAGATTCGATAAGATTCTTTAAAATTCTTTAAGATTCTTTAAAATTCTTTAAGATTCTTTAAGATTATTTAAGATTCTACAAGATTCGTTAAAATTCTTCAAGATTCTTTGACTCTTTAAAATTGATGAACGTTCTCAAAGTTACTTTTAAGGGCTGTTACAGAGTTAAACACATAAAATGTCTATTTTCCCCCAAAACGTGCGGCTATAAAGGCTCCTCCCAAACATTATGATGTAAGTCCTAAGACTCAACCTCTTAGGGAAGAACGTAAAACCGTGGGGTCCAAATCAATCTTGATTGCCCTACAACCTTCAGAAGATATGCGAATACTGGGAAGTGTTCCGTACCTTGGTGGAACTCGGACCTTGAAAAAAGTTAATAGGGAGACGAGCAGGCACTTGTGAACTAAGCTGCCTGCGGACTGGGAAGATCTCAAGATCGTTCAGCGCTGGTATAAGGACCATATTTTAAGGTCTAACCGAGGATCATGGAGGACCTTATGTGCTAGCAAAGAGGGTCTTCCTGAAGTTCAAACACTTCGTAAGATCCTTTTGAAAGATCCGGGGGAAAAAGTGAGTACACTGAGGCAGATATGTTTACTACTCACACATCTCTCCTGAAATCACGCTTTCCACGCTCTGGGGACTATCTTGGACTCGCCAAAAAGGAGTTATCTGGGTCGGTGTAAGGACTACCGACTGGAGAGTAGCTGCCCGGATGGAGTTTCTCATTATGTTCTCAATCGTGACGACGGAGATGAGCTTCTTGGTTACCACTGCTGGGTGCCTGGTGCTCCTCCGCACTCTGAACAAGGACGGAACGTATACACAGTGGAAAGTTTAAATCCCCTTGAAAGATAGTCAATCTCAAACCCGAATGATTTGCAATGTTTGGTTTGATCTAAAAAATGAAAGGAATTGCTAGCTGACGAAGAGGATGTGGGTTGAGATAAAGTTTTTGACTCTAAAATCCATCGTCTTCGATCGATTGGAAGAACTTTTCATACATTTTGACTTCTAGAAGTTTCATCAAAATTCCCCAAGATTCCTTAAAATACTTTAAGATTCTTTAAGATGCTTTAAAAGTCTTTAAAATTCTTTAAGATTCTTTAAGATACTATAAGATTTTTTAAATTTCTTTAAGATTCTTTGATTCTTTAAGATTGATGAACGTTCTCAAAGTTACCAAGGATCTGTTCTCAAGGAAAAGAATCTCAAGAAATATAAAAGCTTCTGGAAGGCTCTGTTTGAGGGTCTTTAAAGCACTTGGCTTTTAAAGACACACAGAAAATGTTTATTTTCCCCCAAAACGTGCACCTATAAAGGCTCATTCCAAACATTATGGTGTAAGTACTAAGGCCTCAGTCTCTTAGGGAAAGAATGTAAAACCGTGGGGTCCAAAATCTTCGTTGCCCAACAACCTTCAGAAGATATTCGAATAGTGGGAGGTATTCGTGTGCTGCGTTTTCCCTCGAAACGTGCAGCTATAAAGACCCTTTCTAAATATTCTGGTGCTAAGTGCTAAGGACTCTAATCCTCTGAACGAGAATGTCGAATCGGGGTTTCTGGGAGATATGGAATCCCCCCCCCCCTCCCAAGAAAAGACCGAATCAATCTTCATTGGTCCGTTCGGCCCTAAAGACTCTTCTTAGGGAATAATGTAGAACGGAGAGGCCTGGGGTGTAGGAAAAGAGTCGAATCGATCTTCATTGCCCTAAAACTGTCATAATATGTTCGTATACTGGAGGGTATTCCATGCCCACCAGACATACCCCCAGACCCCAAGTGTAAGCGCTAAGGGTTGTAAACCTCTTAGACTTCTTTGAGAATAATGTGGAACCGAGGGGCCTGGGAGGTGTAGATACCCGAGACCGAATGTTCATCACCCTACACCCTCCATAAGGTATTCTTATACTGGGGGGTGTTCCAAACCCCCCGGTGCTGCGTTCTCTCTCGAAACGTGCAGTTATGAAGACCCTGCCCAAACATTATGGTGTAAGTGCCGAGGACTAAATCTCTTAGGAAAGAATGTAGAACCAGGGGTGTGGGGGGTATAAGATACTCCGAGAAAAGTACCAAATCAATCTTCATTCTCCTACATACTTCAGAATATTCTTCTGTATACGGGGGAGGGGGGGGGGGGTTATAATAGCCCCAGGCCCCCGGTGCTGCGTTCTCCATCGAAACGTGTAGCTATAGACTCTTACCAAACAGTATGGTGAAAACGATAAGGAGTCTGAAGGGTATGAAATACTCCCCAATTGTCATTTGTATACTGGGGGGTAGAATGTAGGTGTAGAACATGTGACTCTGGCGGAAAAACAAAGGGACAAGGATGGCTGGGACACGTGCAAGAAAAAGAAGGCCAAGAATTAGATGAAAGCAAAAAGTTTAACAAGACCACAACAGAACTAGGGATACTTAGATAGAAATAAGAATGGAATAGCAGGAACAAATGAAGAAAGATATCCAATAAACCAATGAGGCTTCTAGGTCTAGGGTGCTAATATCCATCAATCCACAAACATTTTTTTATTCTGAAAAAGAACTACTGAAATGCTTCCTCGGTCTTTTTAGCACATTTTTTAAAGAATTAATGCTAATGTTTGCGTTTTGTCCGTCCGTCCGGACTAAACTACTACTAAACTGATTTTAAGCCCAGTCCAGTAAATCCCCTTGAAAGATAGTCAACCTCAATCCCGAATGATTTGCAATGATTAGTTTGGTCTAAAAAATGAAAGGAACTGGAAGAACTTTTCATACATTTTGACTTCTAGGAAGACTATTAGACTCCTTAAGACTCCTTGAGACTCCTTAAGGCTCCTTAGACTCCTTAAGACTCTTTAAAACTCCTTAAGACTCCTCAAGATTCCTTAAAATTCCTCAAGATTCGATAAGATTCTTTAAAATTCTTTAAGATTCTTTAAGATTTTTTAAGATTCTTTAAGATTATTTAAGATTCTATAAGATTCGTTAAAATTCTTCAAGATTCTTTGACTCTTTAAAATTGATGAACGTTCTCAAAGTTACTTTTAAGGGCTGTTACAGAGTTAAACACATAAAATGTCTATTTTCCCCCAAAACGTGCGGCTATAAAGGCTCCTCCCAAACATTATGATGTAAGTCCTAAGACTCAACCTCTTAGGGAAGAACGTAAAACCGTGGGGTCCAAATCAATCTTGATTGCCCTACAACCTTCAGAAGATATGCGAATACTGGGAAGTGTTCCGTACCTTGGTGTAACTCAGACCTTGAAAAAAAGTTAATAGGGAGACGAGCAGGCACTTGTGAACTAAGCTGCCTGCGGACTGGGAAGATCTCAAGATCGTTCAGCGCTGGTATAAGGACCATATTTTAAGGTCTAACCGAGGATCATGGAGGACCTTATGTGCTAGCAAAGAGGGTCTTCCTGAAGTTCAAACACTTCGTAAGATCCTTTTGAAAGATCCGGGGGAAAAAGTGAGTACACTGAGGCAGATATGTTTACTACTCACACATCTCTCCTGAAATCACGCTTTCCACGCTCTGGGGACTATCTTGGACTCGCCAAAAAGGAGTTATCTGGGTCGGTGTAAGGACTACCGACTGGAGAGTAGCTGCCCGGATGGAGTTTCTCATTATGTCCTCAATCGTGACGACGGAGATGAGCTTCTTGGTTACCACTGCTGGGTGCCTGGTGCTCCTCCGCACTCTGAACAAGGACGGAACGTATACACAGTGGAAAGTTTAAATCCCCTTGAAAGATAGTCAATCTCAAACCCGAATGATTTGCAATGTTTGGTTTGATCTAAAAAATGAAAGGAATTGCTAGCTGACGAAGAGGATGTGGGTTGAGATAAAGTTTTTGATTCTAAAATCCATCGTCTTCCATCGATTGGAAGAGCTTTTCATACATTTTGACTTCTAGAAAGCTATTAGACTCCTTAAAACTACTTAAGACTCTTTAAAACTCTTTAAGACTCCTCAAGTTTCCTCAAAATTCCTTAAGATTCCTTAAGATTCTTTAAAATTCTTTAAGATTCTTTAAGATTCTATAAGATTCTTTAAAATTCTTTAAGATTCTCTGATTCTTTAAGATTGATGAACGTTCTCAAAGTTACCAATGATCTGTTCTCAAAGGAAAGAATCTCAAGAAGTATAAAAGCTTCTGGAAGGCTCTGTTTGAGGGCCTTTAAAGCACTTGGCTTTTAAAGACTGTTACAGAGTTAAACACACAGAAAATGTTTATTTTCCCCCAAAACCTGCACCTACAAAGGCTCATTCCAAACATTATGGTGTAAGTACTAAGGACTCAACCCCTTAGGGAAAGAATGTAAAACCGTAAGGTCCAAAATCTTCGTTGCCCAACAACCTTCAAAAGATATTCGAATAGTGGGAGGTATTCCTGTGCTGCGTTTTCCCTCGAAACGTGCAGCTATAAAGACCCTTTATAAATATTCTGGTATAAGTGCTAAGGACTCTAATCCTCTGAACGAGAATGTCGAATCGGGGTTTCTGGGAGATATGGAACCCCCCCCCCCCCCCAAGAAAAGACCGAATCAATCTTCATTGGTCCGTTCGGCCCTAAAGACTCTTCTTAGGGAAATAATGTAGAACGGAGAGGCCTGGGGTGTAGGAAAAGAGTCGAATCGATCTTCATTGCCCTAAAACTGTCATAATATGTTCGTATACTGGAGGGTATTCCATGCCCACCAGACATACCCCCAGACCCCAAGTGTAAGCGCTAAGGGTTGTAAACCTCTTAGACTTCTTTGAGAATAATGTGGAACCGAGGGGCCTGGGAGGTGTAGATACCCGAGACCGAATGTTCATCACCCTACACCCTCCATAAGGTATTCTTATACTGGGGGGTGTTCCAAACCCCCCGGTGCTGCGTTCTCTCTCGAAACGTGCAGCTATGAAGACCCTGCCCAAACATTATGGTGTAAGTGCCGAGGACTAAATCTCTTAGGAAAGAATGTAGAACCAGGGGCGGGGGTGGGGGGGGGGGTATAAGGTACTCCAGGGAAAGTACCAAATCAATCTTCATTCTCCTACAACCTTCAGAATATTCGTCTGTATTAATACTGGGATACTGGGGGCGGGGGTTATAATAGCCCCAGACCCCCCGATGCTGCGTTCTTCCTCGAAACGTGTAGCTATAGACTCTTACCAAACAGTATGGTGTAAGCAATAAGGAGTTTGAAGGGTATGAAATACCCCCCCAATTGTCATGTGTATACTGGGGGGTAGAATGTAGGTGTAGAACATGTGAGTCTGGCGGGAAAACAAAGGGACAAGGACGGCTTGGACACGTGCCAATAATTAGATGAAAGCAAAAAGTTTAACAAGACCACAACAGAACTAGGGGTACTTAGATAGAAATAAGAAGGGAATAACAGAAACAAATGGAAAAGGATAAGCAATAATCTAATGAGGCTTCTAGGTCTAGGGTGTTACTATCCATCAATCCACAAACATTTTTTTTATTCTGAAAAAGAACTACTGAAATGCTTCCACGCCCTTTTTAGCACATTTTTTAAAGAATTAATGCTAATGTTTGCGTTTTGCCCGTCCGGACCCACTTCTGCCGTTTCGAAGTACTTGTAGGGTAGGTAGCCTATACCTTGAAGTGTGTGGGGGGGGGGGGGCACACACGTTCTACCCTTCATGGTATTGTAATGAAAGGTCTCACCGGAACACATTGGTTTGTACAAACTATAACTTTCCCGCGCAACTCATTTTCGAGATCAGCGGGTGATGGGCCTGAAGGGGGGGGGGGGCTAGAAATAAATGTTATCTTTCCTGATATTCTAATTAAAGGTTTCAACAACAGGAACCATTTTCTATCAACTAACGCCCTTCTTTCTGACCCCTGATCAAATGAGGGGATTGGAGGGGGGGGGGTTGAACTAGTTTTATCCTTCATGGTACTCTAATGGAAGGTCTCAACGAAAAGAATTAATTTATGCCAGCCATAGTCCTCCTCATCGTCCCCTTGTAGTTATCGGATATATTCCCTTATATCTCCGGAATGGATACTGATTACAAATATATAATATTAAATTCATTCTTTAATGACTTTTGCACTATTCATTTACTACATATTTAGTCAATTACACCAATTCCCTAATGAAAGCACTAAGACAACGTTAAAATTACAATAGAAGGTGCTTCTAATACAAATTAGGCAAACAAGTTCAGAAGTTTCTCGAAACTTTGGAGTTCTTGCACTGCTACGATTGTGAATTGGAGTAGAATAATTAATCAGTTCACCATCATGTTTTTGAGGAGTTTATAGTAAATAATAAGAGGAGGGTTGTAGGGCAGCGGTAAAAATGCAAAGGTCACTCACCTGTCCGTTTTGTATAGACGTAAACGTCCTCTGATCGGTCTTCCTTACCATAACAATCCTACTGGAACCATCATGGCCGTGTATATTTTTGCCCAAACGATGCAGGTCCGTCAGCGAGGCGGGAAATTCGGGTCTCCTTCTGTACAAAGACATATTACTAGGATAGTCTCTCATTCTGGCACAAGTCACAATATAAAAATGTATGAGCGAGTAAATTTAAGAGTCTCTTAATTTATAAATTGTTGAACAGGTTGTGTGCGATACCGGCACGTAATGTGCACGAAGTGCAAACAAAACACGTTGCCTTTCAAATCTTCGTTCCATTTTGGCGACCATGTGTGACAAATGGAGAGAATATTATTCGTTAACCTGTCCAACCGTGATTGTTCCTCTACATTTCATTATTGTTGATCGGTCGATCTTGAGGGACCCATCTCGATTTTGTTGGAACAAGCGTACGCACCTTATGAGAAATTTGAATTTGCGGCCTTCTCATTGACAATTTGCAGGTTAATTAGGCCAGAACTGAAATACAACGCGGGCATAATGAAGTTAATATCGTTTTTAAGGACGATAAGTATTACTTGAACCAGTGAAAGCTGGATGCTGACTTTAATTACTTCAAACAAATCTCATTTTTGGATTCGCTTCAAATTTTCCCAACCAAATTGTCCACCTTGACCATTTCGACCAATGAATCTCCCATGGCAATTTTACTTACAATTTTGAGTGATATCTTCTTTGTTTCAGAACCCAAGCACGATCACGCTACCGCACCTTATTTGGCAAGCGGTTGCCTTCCCTTTTTCCACCATAGCTTTATCGGTCTTGCGATAGCTTTAATCCTGATCAAACAATTAGCAATAGCGATAACGAAAAAACCCTAATTAGACTTTTCCTGTCTGTCGCAAGGCACTGAAACATTCCGTTAGTATTACGGTACCGAGCTATTGATCATAAGATAAACAATTTAATATTATTTGAAATTGCGTTAGGTAGGTACAACGTTTTTAAGTACTTACTAACAAAATTTAGGAGCGTAACCATAGATTGTGGTCATTTTCTGGTTCCGTATATACTTTGAACGTTATTACGTTTACTGTAAGTGAAATAGTTAAAATTTGTATGTTCAAAGTTCGGTTTTCGAAAATGGCCCCCAAAGCGGATGTAAACAAGTATAAATTGTGCAGAACTCTTGTGCAGATAAAGCGCATTTTTTTAAACGAAATAGCTTTTGTTTTGACAACACCAATCGCCTTTTGTGAGTACCCTCTTCCGACAATCCGCTCTTGAGGTATAAGGAAATATACCCGATCACGATAAGAGGTCGAGGAGGAGAGGTATGGTTGGTAGAAATTAATTCCTTTCGTTGAGACCTTTCATTAGAGTACCATGAAGGATAAAACTAGCCCCCCCCCTTTCCACCCCGTACTTTGATAGGAGGCCAGAAAGAAGGCCCCATCGCTCACTGATCTCGAAAAATAGTCGCACGGAAAAATTATAGTTTGTACAAACCAATTTATTTCGATGAGACCTTTCATTAGAATACCATGAAGGGCAGAACATGTGTTTAGTCCCCCCCTCCTATCCATTTTCTAAAGTTTAACTTGGCACCACTAAAGGCATGCGTATGCAAAATCTGAGACCAATTGGTTGTCGTATGTAAAAGTTATGCACGTTTTACTTTCCAAAGGGGGGGGGGGGGCGCCCTGAAGTACGGTGAACCCGGAGCGCACTTGAAGATTTTATGAATCATGCAAGAAAATGAACATTGAATCTTTGTTTCCTGGAGGATATTCCCCTCCCCCCCTCTTCGGAATGCTCTTTGGGAAATGGGGATTCGGTTGTCCTTTATGAGAAAGTATCCAGAGGGCTGCATGTTTTGAGAAAGGTAAAAGCACTGGGGTTGGGAACGCTAGATTCGGTTGTCCTTTATGAAAAAACTATAACCGACTCCTTAGGGATGAACGTTTTCCGTTTATTCCATAGCCCCCAGACTCCTCGGTTGAGATGCGGCGTTTAGAGGAAGAATGAAAAACGGGGGGGGGGGGGGGAGTCTGAAAGTGTGGAATGGTCCCACCCCGCTTTAGGAGAGATTCAATACCCACTCACAGTCGGGTATACTAAGGGGTCTGGAGGTTTGGAAACCACCCACCACAGTTGAAGGTTTTATAATACATGGAAGCGAATAAACATTGAACTTTTGATTCCTGGCGGAGGGGGGGATTCAATACCCGTTCACAGTCGGGTATACTAACCCCCCACCACACCGGAAGAGGTTTTATGATACATGGAAGCGAATAAACATTGAACTTTTGTTTCCGGGGGGAGGGGGGGGAATTCAATACCCACTCACAGTCGGGTATACTAAGGAGTCTGGAGGTTTGAAAACCCCCCACCACAGTGGAAGGTTTTATGATACATGGAAGCGAATAATCATTGAACTTTTGTTTCCTGGGGGGGGGGATTCCATACCCACTCACAGTCGGGTATACTAAGGAGTCTGGAGGTTTGAAAACGCCCCACCACAGTGCCACAGTGGAAGGTTTTATATTACATGGAAGCGAATAAACATTGAACGTTTGTCTCCTGGGGGGAGGGGGGTATTCCATACTCACACACAGTCGGGTGTACTAAGGGGTCTGGAAGTTTGGAAACCCCCCACCGCAGGCGAAGATTTGATGATACATGGAAGCGAATAAACATTGAACTTTTGTTTCCGGGGTGAGGGGGAATGGATCCTTCGGTTGAGATGCTGTTTCCTGATGGGCATTCCTTAACCTCCGGAACCCACGGTTGGGATTCTCCTTAGGAAAAGCAGATTCGGTTGTCCTTTATGAGAAACTATGAGTCCTTAGGGATGAACGTTTTGAGGGAGAATGCTACACCGAGGAATCTGGGGAGTCTCCCCACACCGCACCCGAAGATTTTATGATACATTGAAGGGATTAATGTTGAACCTTTGTTTTCTGAGCCCAAACCCCCAATTGTGACGCTCCTTAAGTGTACCGCCAGCCCACATCAACATTGTTTATACGTGCAAGGAACTGATCATCTAATCTTTGTTTCCTTGTGGGAGAGGGGGGTGGTATTCTGTACGCTTCAGACGTCTCGGTTGGGATGCTCCTTAGCAATGGGAGATTGGTTGTCCCTTATGGGGAGGTATAACACAGGCCACAGAGCTGCACGTTTTGAGGAAGAATGCAGCACTGGGGGATTCTGAATAGCTCGCAGCGCACCCGAAGATTTTGTGATACGTACAAAGCAATGCGATCTTTGTTTCCTGGGAGGGGGGGGGGTACTCCATACTCCCTGACCTCCTGTTGGGATTGGTCTCAAAAGGAAAGGGAGGCCCCATTGTCCCATATGAGAAAGTATAACAGAGTCGATAGGGCTGAACGTTTTGAGCAAGAACGTTGAACCGGGGGGTCTGGGGAGTATGGAATACTCCCCCCCCCCCCAGCGTGCCCGAAGATTTTATGATACGTGCAAAAAAATGAACATCGAATCTTCGTTCCAACTCACTCAGATCCCACGGTAGGGATTGAGCCCAAAAGGAAAGGGAGATTCGTCCATGTAAAGAAAAAAAAAGGTAAGGCTTAGATTATCGGTATTTATTTGCAGGGAGGCGAGCAGTGCAAGACATTACGAATCAGGTCCGCAGGTGTCGTTAGCTGATATTCTAAAATACGAATCGACTGAAGATAGGCCGCCTTAGAGAAATACAAAGACAATATGGATTTTACATTACATTGTTTGCTAGTATAAAGTTAATTATCTGGCCAGTAAGGGTATTTTTGTAATTCCTTTTGGAGCACGTGTAATTGTTTTCACTATTTAACCATAATAAATGTATTCAGTTTGAAACAATTTCTTTGAATTTTTATCACGTTAATATCTCTTTCAAATCAGAAGGCACGCTATGTTAAATGGGTGATCTGTCCAGATATGCTGGAACGTCAAACATCTGAAAAATTCGCCAATAAATTTGAGTTAATTTAATAGAATGTAATTTCTAAGTCTCCCTGAGCTAGCCTGGAAGTAAAATAAGAACGGTAGGTCTGAAGGCAGAGAAGAAGAAATTTTCAAGATAAATTTAATAGAAAGAACCACGAATCCGAAGTCTTTATCAGCAAATGTAACTTCTATTTAAAAAAGTAGGAGAAATTGACGCACGTGTTGATAAAAGCCGCGACAAAAGGAATAATGAACAGAATCGAACATTTCAATTAAGAATTATAGGGTTGGAACATTAAAAAAATCGTTCTTTCTATTCCGGGTAATTAATTAATTTGGGCGCCCAACGTGGGGCCGAAAAAGTCGTAATTCCAGGCTAAATGATGGTTAATGCTCAAATTTGTTTACAAGTTCATTGAAAACGGTTAACAATTTGCAATCGAATACATAACTCGCAAGATCACAATCAGTAGATATTGACCTCATTATGTGTTTGTTTTTCTTCGTTTCTGCAGTTATTCAAACGACTGAAAACATATATCTAGACTTTGGGTGATTTCATCTGCGCATTTTCCTTCGGTGAAAAAAAAAGTTACGCAGGTACTCGAGCAACGAGCGAGGCAATTATCCAAACGAGGACCCATATATTGCAGTAATATGAGTGACAAGAAGAACAGTAAAAAATAAGTACAATTACCTTTGCTCGTTTTTTAAGATCATCGAGTGAACTTATCACTACTAAAATACATACACAACTGCTATAAATAGAATAAAAAAAAAGTTAATATAAACATAACTAATGCGCGACGTGATAAGAAATTTAAATCCATTTTCTATTTAGCTTACAATGAAGGTCAATGGCGAGTTTGAAAAAGGCAAACTTTTGCCACGCAAAAGGAGTTTTGGGTTAAAACGAATTTTGAATGTTTAATTTGCGATAATTTCAGCCCTGACGTGGGGAAAAGTCGTACCTAGCCGGTTTCATCGAGGACATGTCTCCAGTTGATATTGATCGTATTTGGGATGCGACACCGCGGCTGCACATTTTGCACTCGAGGAGCTTGCGAAATTTCGTATTTCAATCACACGCGCGTACTACCAAAACACACGGGGGTTGAATTTCAGCCGCTTTCGGCGAGCGCTACCCCCTTTTGTTTTTGAGACATGCGCCTTTGATTTGCGAGCGCCGATTTTTTTACGCGGAACGTTTGCATTTGTGCGCCAATTAAAGTCACGTTGCTCGTGGCATTTGGCAGGTTTCGGCTTTTCCACAAGCCATTAAAGCGTTTAGGGTCTTAGTCGGTAGACGCAATTCATTTTTATGATTGATCGTTCCGCTCCCTAATGACAGCTTAACTTAAAAGGCCTCCCATTTATTACGTTCGTAAACGGTGTATCTTTTCTTGTAAATAAATAGCTGCGATTGAGTGAGAAAGTAGCACGCGATCGGGTGGAAATAAATCATTTAGGTACACCATTAATTCCGTGGTTGACACCGAAGACATACCCCCTTCAAGTTCCAAAATTTCTCGGGAAAACAATTTTTCTTATTAATTTTGATGCGCAGAATCCAAAACAATGCGTACTTTTTCGATTAGACTTCTCAATCAAAAGTTACAGACTAGAACCAATTTCGAAAAAAAATTCAAAGGGCTGTAACTTTTGAACTAGTAGCCCAATCTTGGAACTGTTTGAAATTATGGATTCTACAGGCCACATTCTATAAGAAAATTTTTTTCCGGATCGATCTGAGACAATTTTTTTTTCTGGGCTCAAAAAAAGGCAGTGTATAACCTTCCTTTTTTACCAAAAATCGACTGCACCAAAATTTCTCGGGAAAACACTTTTTCTTATTAATTTTGGTGCGTAGAATCCAAAACAATTCGTACTTTTTCGATTAGACTTCTCAATCAAAAGTTACAGACTAGAAACCAATTTCGAAAAAAAATTCAAAGGGCTGTAACTTTTGAACTAGTAGCCCAATCTTGGAACTGTTTGAAATTATGGATTCTACAGGCCACATTCTATAAGAAAATTTTGTTTCCGGATCGATCTGAGACAATTTTTTTTTCGGGGCTCAAAAAAAGGCAGTGTATAACCTTCCTTTTTTACCAAAAATCGACTGCACCAAAATTTCTCGGGAAAACACTTTTTCTTATTAATTTTGGTGCGTAGAATCCAAAACAATTCGTACTTTTTCGATTAGACTTCTCAATCAAAAGTTATAGACTAGAAACCAATTTCGAAAAAAATTCAAAGGGCTGTAACTTTTGAACTAGTAGCCCAATCTTGGAACTGTTTGAAATTATGGATTCTACAGGCCACATTCTATAAGAAAATTTTTTTCCGGATCGATCTGAGACAATTTTTTTTTAGGGGCTCAAAAAAAGGCAGTGTATAACCTTCCTTTTTTACCAAAAATCGACTACACCAAAATTTCTCGGGAAAACACTTTCTTATTAATTTTGGTGCGTAGAATCCAAAACAATTCGTACTTTTTCGATTAGACTTCTCAATCAAAAGTTACAGACTAGAAACCAATTTCGAAAGAAAATTCAAAGGGCTGTAACTTTTGAACTAGTAGCCCAATCTTGGAACTGTTTGAAATTATGGATTCTACAGGCCACATTCTATAAGAAAATTTTTTTCCGGATCGATCTGAGACAATTTTTTTTCGGGGCTCAAAAAAAGGCAGTGTATAACCTTCCTTTTTTACCAAAAATCGACTGCACCAAAATTTCTCGGGAAAACACTTTTTCTTATTAATTTTGGTGCGTAGAATCCAAAACAATTCGTACTTTTTCGATTAGACTTCTCAATCAAAAGTTACAGACTAGAAACCAATTTCGAAAAAAAATTCAAAGGGCTGTAACTTTTGAACTAGTAGCCCAATCTTGGAACTGTTTGAAATTATGGATTCTACAGGCCACATTCTATAAGAAAATTTTGTTTCCGGATCGATCTGAGACAATTTTTTTTTTCGGGGCTCAAAAAAAGGCAGTGTATAACCTTCCTTTTTTACCAAAAATCGACTGCACCAAAATTTCTCGGAAAAACACTTTTTCTTATTAATTTTGGTGCGTAGAATCCAAAACGATTCATACTTTTTCGATTAGACTTCTCAATCAAAGGTTATGGACAAAAAACCTCTTACATATTATGCAGTCAATTTAACTTCCAATTATAGCCTCCATATGAGAGAAGTGTGTCGATTCCATAACGAAGACACGTCAGAAACAATTACGGATACGTGTGTTTCCAAATTGTAGTCTTTAATTAAAAGTCGACAAGTGGAGAAACAATTAGAACCAGGTTATTGTGCATTGAGCTAAAGTTCTAATTTACTGAAAGAAATGGCGGGTGTGTCTCTAATTTGTAAGAACCTACAGCTGGAGATTATCTCGGAAAATTACCAACATACTAGGGTGTCCATAAAACCGTGACTGCAATAGCCATCCAACTCGATCTGGCAAACTAAAATGCTGCCACCATTTGGTGACCCCTAAAAATTACATTATGCTACTGTGTCATAATAATATGCGTAACCTAATAGTGTTTTTGATGAGCTATAAATATTGTTGATTGCTGTCGTAAACGGAATTCTGGTAAATCGTTCATTGCGTGTGTAATTAATCGAAAGGTTAAAAAACTAATAACGGCGCGTAGCACATTACCTTAGAAGACACATCTTATTGTCACTTTTTCACCAATCCCTGCTCCGTTGTGAAATACAATCCCACAATCCTCGTAAATACATTCCTGAGAGGTCACCACAGAGCTAAACTAGTTCAGACGCCCATGACTACCAAAATATCCCAGGATTTTCACATCTAGGTTAGCTATCGCTACAGGATGGCAAATATTCGCTCTTAGTTTCCAAGTGTTATGCTACGCGTTACTTAATAGATCTACTTGCCAATTATTACATTTTTAGATTCAATTAATCAGTGGTAAATGAAAAGAAATTGCCTTGCAGAACTGTAACATTAGAATTTACTCATCAATGACCCATGACTTGCACAAAGTTTAGTTTCCCAAAGAGATTTAAAAGTCTTTAAGATATTCTGAAAGTCCTCAATAAACTTATATAGCCGTCAAGAGCAGCATTGAATCTTTTAAAACTGTTAAAAATCTTTATTAGTTCTTAAGGGTTTGTAAAGATCTTTAAAAACCATTAAATCTTTAGATCTTTGGGAATGTGTGAGATCCATAATGAGTCTTCAATTGTCTTTCTTCTACAGCTCGCCCTGTAGCCTTTAAAACGTTTAATAAGTCATTAAGAGTGCTTAAGAGTTAATCTTCAAGGGTATTCATAACAAGTAACAGTAACCCTTACACGTAGGTAAAGTTAGGATTTTTTGAAAGGTTAGAGAAGTTCACAAGGTCGAATTTTTCAATAAATTATATTTTCTAGCACCTGGATTTTATTCTGTTATCTTAATTAGAGTGCTACGTAATTAAAATTGCGAATTCGGCACGAGGTCATCTATGGATTGTGTGAAATGAAACGTGACATATTTTATTATAAATGTGGGATTAGTTTATTACTCTTAGCTCTCATTTAATTAGGTCATAAACGAAAAAAAAACGAATCAGTTATTAAAGATGCCAGCTGACGTTAATTAGTAGCTATTTTCTAGGCATCAATTAATTCAGTAAGAATAGGAATGGGTTGACCAGAGATGTGACGAGAGGATAGGTAACACAGCTTACGTACGCATGGCGTGCAATTTACATAGCTGTAATTAGGAAGGCTCATTAGTGAAGCGGCTGAGAGGGACGAATGCCTCCTACCTGTTGAGACGGTCAAGTCCCCAACGCGGCCGGGGATGAGTCTAGGGAGTAAAAAGAAGAAAGAAGCAAAAGAGGAAGAGTGGTTCGAAGTGTTTAGATGGAGCAAGAAAGTTATAAGATCAACGGGGCAAAGGAAAGCAGAATCGTAGACAAAGGAGAGAGAAAAGCGGAATAAAAAAAAGCAGAAGGGTGGGGAGGAGAAAAGAATAATGTGGAGGAAGTCAAGGGGGAACCAAGAGGGGCCGCTAAAGAGACAATGATACAAATAGATCAAATGAACGAGAAGATGATGGAGGAAATAGGAGGATTATGGGAAAAAATTAAAAGAAGGGAAAAGAAATGGAGTAAAAAAAGAACTTATGAGAAGATTAGAAAAATTGAAGAAGAAAATGATAGAAAAAAAAGAGAAGATATAGAGATAACATAACGGTAAACAGAGTAGTGATGAAAAGAAAACCTACAAGTAGAAGCTAATGTAAAAGGGGCGAGGTAAGGGGAAATAAAGCATTAATAGCGGAACTAACATGGGAAAAGAAGAGGGAGGTTATGGAGGGAAAGGGAAAGCGGGAGTTTGTAAGAGGATATAATGTCGTGGGGATGGTAGAATCAGGGGTAGAACACATGAATTGGGAAAAACACACACATAAAGTTCAAAGTGCTGCAACTTTTGATCTAGTAGTCCAATCTTGGAACTGTTTGAAATTATCGATTCTACGGGCCAAACTCTATAAAAAAACGTTTTTTCACGGTGGATTTCAGACAATTTTTTTTCCGGCCTCAAAAAAAGGCAGTGTTATACCTTCCTTTTTTTCCAAAAATCGACTGCTCCAAAATTTCTCGGGAAAACACTTTTTCTCATTAATTTTGGTGCGTAGAATCCAAAACGATTCGTACTTTTTCGATCAGACGTCTCAATCAAAAGTTATGGACCAAATACAAATTTCGAAAATATATATATATATACACATAAAGTTCAAAGGGCTGTAACTTTTGATCTAGTAGTCCAATCTTGGAACTGTTTGAAATTATCGATTCTACGGTCCAAACTCTATAAAAAAATGTTTTTTCCCGGTGGATTTCAGACAATTTTTTTTTCCGGCCTCAAAAAAAGGCAGTTATTACCTTCCTTTTTTACCAAAAATCGACTGCTTCAAAATTTCTCGGGAAAACACTTTTTCTCATTAATTTTGGTGCGTAGAATCCAAAACGTTTCGTACTTTTTCGATCAGACCTCTCAATCAAAAGTTATGGACTAAATACAAATTTCGACAATATATACACATATATATATAATATTTGCGAAGAGGGACTATATAGAGGGAGAAGCAAGATCTACATGCACAAATACAACAGATGAGGGTGAAAATAGAGAGGGATGCGGTTGTAGTATAGTTATAATGAGCTAATGGATAGGGTGGCTACCAACATATTTGTGGGAAGGCAGGAAAAATATTAAAACAATAGCCAGATTCCAATGCCGAAATGAAGAGAGATTGCAAGAGAAATGGAAACAAGAAGAAATAAACAAAACGTAGAATGTGCGGTTAGGAAGTAGAGGACATGCTATGGTGTCAATAAACAAAGAGGCGTTAATACCAAACCAATTCCACCAAGTAATTATCCATCTCATTATCTTTATATAGAGGCCGTTGCGAGCGTACTCTAAAAGGACAGTCTGTTTACGAGGCACAGTGATATTTACTTACTTATGCTAAATTAAAGTTTGAGTATCTTTAAAAATAATTGTCGTAATTGGTAGTTGCTGATGAAGTTTTAACAAATTTGTCAAATACAACCTTAGTCTGTGATTTCTTAAAGATATCAACCTTTGGGCGAATCTGAAGCCGTTTTGTATTGCATGTGTTTTCTGGCTGATGAACTGATAAAATAAATCAGTTCAGACTCATATTTTTTGACTTCCGAGGTTAAATTTTAAGCCGAACAACATGTGTTCCCCATGGAAATTAAAAGACAGCCGTGGACGTATCGTTGAATATACGCCATAAAGGACGATTCCAAGGATAAATTTCTCTGTAGTGCAACTTTTTCCATTTTTGGAAGTTAAAAGTACTCTGTACCGATCAAAGCAGTAATATTATTGTGACAGTAGACAATAAACTAGTCCGTATTGTATGAAAACCATCGTCTCCAAAGAACACTATGAGGTACTGTAATTTTTGATTTGTACAAAATTAGGGGTTAATTGGAAAATAAAGGTATTTTATTGATCTTAGTATTAAAAAAAATTTTCGTAAAGTAGAAGGGGTTGTACGATCCGTGAGATGCGAAATTTCCACGATTTTCAAATTTTAGATCCGCACTTTGGTTTAGTCGCTATTTGGGTCACATTTTAATGTGTATCAGTACTTCCTTGATGCTTTTTATCTAATGCAAACTCGGAGAGGAAGTGTTTATATAGTAATTTTACTAGATACTTAACCGCAATATCCTTGTTGCGATTCTTTGCCCTCTACCCCTCCAAATTGGATGAAAATCGCTTACCGTTTGCTTTTACAAGTGTCCATGGCACTGAGACGTGTGGACTATCAATGTAGATCGCACAAATTTGAATTGAAACCACCCCGAAAATATGAAACGGCACTAAGCACGGCTTCCACTGAAAGAGTTACGCCGCGAGCAAAAGGCGAGGAAAATCCAAATAGCCGCTTATCACGTGCGCGCTCGTTACAATTACATTAAATAACAATAATAACTTTATGTCATTAACGCCCGACCTTCGCGAATTTTTTCAACAATTTTCATAAAAAATGTCGTAGATGCAATTGTATTCGGGGTTTTTGCGTCATCCTTATCAGTGAAGTAATTTTTCAAACAATAGCCCATAAAATTACCGGTTGAGCAATCGCGTATTTTACCTACATATTATACGGGGGCCGGCTCGATATATTTCCTCGTGAAACTCGAGAAAATTTTAAGGCAAGCGGTCCACAAAATTGGCCTATATTAAAACGTAACAAGATAAAAAAAAGTTGACAATTTTAATTCGAATGAGGCTTGCGTGACGGTACGATATTTTAATGATGGCGTGCTTGCCCTTGGCCTTGCTATGCTTCGCATTTGTTTTCGTGTGCGATGGTGGAAATTAAGGATATCCGCACGTTTTTGGTTTACTAAACGGCGTGTAACGAAATAATTGCAAATCGATTTAATGTGTACCTCACCGCTTAAGACCCAATCAAGTGCCTAATATCGATTTTGTCATCTGACGTAGGTCACTTAATAAACACCCCCAATTATTCAATGGTAATATTTGGACCAAAGTCCATAGTCATTTTGTAACTAAGTAGCCTCATGAGTAGCCCTTTCAGTTCATCTACAATGATCTTGATCATCAAGCAACCGTAATTGTCGTGTTCCAGATCTTGGCATAGCAAATCTCATACGTTTCCAGCTTTTCCTTGACCTTCCCGAACCTTTTTTCTAATGGCTCTAAAGCGACATCTACATTTGCACTTGTGAAGAGAAGATTTTTCACATAGTCTTATGATAACAATTAAAACTTCTTTAATTTAATTACTCAGCCTTTGTTATCTGGGACCTGTCTTGAAATTCGTGTTATTTGTGTGAGCTTTCAAGATACCAAACACGACCTATTTTGATAACGTTTGCTGCAACACAATTAATTAACTACGTATAATTATACATACTTAAATAGCCGGATCAAAATTCCTAAATTTGTTAGTCCTGTAAGGGCCAGTTGTTAATTGAAATTTAAAGAGCTATTTTTTTAGACGTTTGATTGGGCAAGTTTTCTCCCATTTAACCAAATTTGTATCTTTCACCATCTCTAGAATGCTTATAGTGGCCCTCCTTATCTCGGACACAGCCTTTGCAGAGCAGTCAATTACATTGCCAGAACCATTTAGGCTGCTTCTAGTACTACAATAAGCACAGTTAACGCATTTTGAGAACATTGCATATATTTTTTTAACTAGTCCAACAAATGGAAACGATGCACATTTACGATTTAAAACGCCTTCATGCTAATAAATACTTATCCTTTTGAAAGGAAAATCACCCTCTTTGTTGAATAAATGAACGTAATTGAACGTTAGAACGTACCAAAACCACACGCCTGGATCCCGCGATTCAAGTAGAACCGGAAAAAAGGTCGAAATTCAAAAATGCTGATGTGAAAACTAGCAATTGACGTGTGGTGGACTCCAAGCGCCAAACTGATTGTTCTTATAGACAAAACTTCCTGGGATAAGCCCTCAGCCCTACGTGAACTTCACCAGAATGATGTTCAAACTCCTATCCAAGATCAGAGTTGGTTGGTCCCGCTCCCCGGACTCGGTTATGGTTCGAAACACACGGACCGACCAGAATTCTGAGCGCGTGGCTTCTCGTTAAGTGTTTCTTCGATGTGGAATTGAAATTGGCTTCCCAGGTGGGCTTTGCACGGACCAGTCACAGAATCCTCTGATTGTAACCACCCCGGACCCTGCGCTGCCTACAACCCCTCCCACAGGATTTGCGACACCCGACCCACTGGGGAAAAACATCGTTGGATATGTAAGTGCCAAGGTGAACCATGCACAAAGTCGGTACCACGGCAATGAACCAGGGTCAAGCACTTTTACGGTTCGATCAGACGAATGACGAGAGGAGACGCTGGAATCGGACTACAGGAGTGGTGCACTGCACGGGAAAAACCTCGGCTCTAACACCGTCACTGAAGAACATGCGGAACATACCACTAGCTACCCTCGCATTCCACCCTTCCCACCCACAAAAATATTTCGAAGCGAAATTTCGTTTTAAATCTTTTCCAATTTGGTATCAGGAGGTTATAATGTGCGAGGAGGTGTTTCAGCTCCTAATACACGAAGTGCCAATCAGAAAATTATTGTAAAATTTTGTTGGCTACCAGGAGAACATAATAGTCGAGGAGGTCTTTTCCCATCACCCACAAAATATTTCGAAGCCAAATTTCGTTTTAAATCTTTCCAATTTGGTATCAGGAGGTTATAATGTGCGAGGAGGTGTTTCAGCTCCTAATACACGAGGGGACAATCAGAAAATTCTTTTAAAATTTTGTCTGGCTACCAGGAGAACATAATAGTCGAGGAGGTCTTTTCCCATTACCCACAAAAATATTTCGAGCCAAATTTCGTTTTAAATCTTTTCCAATTTGGTATCAGGAGGTTATAATGCGCGAGGAGTTGTTTAAGCTCCTAATACACGAGGGAACAATCAGAAAATTCAATTAAAATTTTGTCTGGCTACCAGGAGAACGTAATAATCGAAGAGGTCCTTTCCCATCACCCACAAAAATATTTCGAAGCCAACTTTCGTTTTAAATCATTTCCAATTTAGTATCAGGAGGTTATAATGTGCGAGGAGGTGTTTAAGCTCCTAATACACGAAGGGACAATCAGAATTTTTTTTTTTAATTTTGTCTGGCTACCAGGAGAATATAATAGTCGAGGAGGTCTTTTCCCATCACCCACAAAAATATTTCAAAGCCAAATTTCGTTTTAAATCTTTTCCAATTTGGTATCAGGAGGTTATAATGTGCGAGGAGGTGTTTCAGCTCCTAATACACGAGGGGACAATCAGAAAATTCTTTTAAAATTTTGTCTGGCTACCAGGTGAACATAATAGTCGAGGAGTTCTTTTCCCATCACCCACAAATATATTTCGAAGACAAATTTCGTTTTAAATATTTTTCAATTTGGTATCAGGAGGTTATAATGTGCGAGGAGGTGTTTAAGCTCCTAATACACGAGGGGGCAATCAGAAAATTCTTTTAAAATTTTGTCGGCTACCAGGAGAACATAATAGTCGAGGAGGTCTTTTCCCATCACCCACAAAAATATTTCGAAGCCAAATTTCGTTTTAAATCTTTTCCAATTTGGTATCAGGAGGTTATAATGTGCGAGGAGGTGTTTCAGCTCCTAATACACGAAGAGCCAATCAGAAAATTATGTAAAATTTTGTCTGACTACCAGGAGAACATAATAGTCGAGGAGGTCGTTTCCCATCACCCACAAAAATATTTCGAAGCCAAATTGCTTTTTAAATTTTTCCAATTTGGTATCATGAGGTTAGAATGTGCGAGGAGGAGTTTCAGCTCCTAATACACGAGGGGACAATCAGAAAATTCTTTTAAAATTTTGTCTGGCTACCAGGAAAACATAATAGTCGAGGAGGTCGTTTCCCATCACCCACAGAAATATTTCGAAGCCAAATTGCTTTTTAAATTTTTCCAATTTGGTATCAGTAGGTTATAATGTGCGAGGAGGTGTTTCAGCTCCTAATACACGAGGAGACAATCAGAAAATTCTTTTAAAATTTTGTCTGGCTACCAGGGGAACATAATAGTCGAGGAGGTCTTTTCCCATCACCCACAAAAATATTTCGAAGCCAAATTTCGTTTTAAATCTTTTCCAATTTGGTATCAGGAGGTTATAATGTGCGAGGAGGTGTTTCAGCTCCTAATACACGAGGGGACAATCAGAAAATTCTTTTAAAATTTTGTCTGGCTACCAGGAGAACATAATAGTCGAGGAGGTCTTTTTCCTTCATCCCACAAAAATATTTCGAAGCCAAATTTCGTTTTAAATCTTTTCCAATTTGGTATCAGGAGGTTATAATGTGCGAGGAGGTGTTTCAGCTCCTAATACACGAAGTGCCAATCAGAAAATTCTTTTAAAATTTTGTCTGGCTACCAGGAGAACATAATAGTCGAGGAGGTCTTTTCCCATCACCCACAAAAAAATTTCGAAGCCAAATTTCGCTTTAAATTTTTCCAATTTGGTATCAGGAGGTTATAATGTGCGAGGAGGTGTTTAAGCTCCTAATACACGAGGGGACAATCAGAAAATTCTTTTAAAATTTTGTCTGGCTACCAGGAGAACATAATAGTCGAGGAGGTCTTTTCCCATCACCCACAAAAATATTTCGAAGCCAAATTTCGTTTTAAATATTTTCCAATTTGGTATCAGGAGGTTATAATGTGCGAGGAGGTGTTTAAGCTCCTAATACACTAGGGGATGATCAGAAAATTCTTTTAAAATTTTGTCTGGCTACCAGGAGAACATAATAGTCGAGGAGGTATTTTCCCATCACCCACAAAAATATTTCGAAGCCAAATTTCGCTTTAAATCTTTTCCAATTTGGTATCAGGAGGTTATAATGTGCGAGGAGGTGTTTCAGTCCCTAATACACGAAGTGCCAATCAGAAAATTCTTGTAAATTTTTGTATGGCTACCAGGAGAACATAATGGCTGAGGAGGGCTTTTCCCATCACCCACAAAAATATTTCGAAGCCCAATTTCGTTTTAAATCTTTTCCAATTTGGTATCAGGAGGATATAATGTGCGAGGAGGTTTTTCAGCTCCTAATACATGAAGTGCCAATCATAAAATTCATGTAAAATTTTGTCTGGCTACCAGGAGAACATAATAGTCCAGGAGGTCTTTTCCCATCACGCACAAAAATATTTCGAAACCAAATTTAGTTTTAAATCTTTTGCAATTTGGTATCAGGAGGTTATAATGTGCGAGGAGGTGTTTCAGCTCCTAATACACGAAGTGCCAATCAGAAAATTCTTGTAAAATTTTGTCTGGCTACCAGGAGAGCATAATGGTTGAGGAGGTCTTTTCCCATCACCCACAAAAATATTTCGAAGCCAAATTTCGTTTTAAATCTTTTCCAATTTGGTATCAGGAGGTTATAATGTGCGAGGAGGTGTTTCAGCTCCTAATACACGAGGGGATAATCAGAAAAATCTTTTAAAATTTTGTCTGGCTACCAGGAGAACATAATAGTCGAGGAGGCATTTTCCCATCACCCACAAAAATATTTCGAAGCCAAATTTCGTTTTAAATCTTTTCCAATTTGGTATCAGGAGGTTATAATGTGCGAGGAGGTGTTTAAGCTCCTAATACACGAAGTGCCAATCAGAAAATTATTGTAAAATTTTGTCTGGCTACCAGGGGAACATAATAGTCGAGGAGCTCTCTTTCCCATCACCCAAAAAATATTTCGAAGCCAAATTTCGTTTTAAATCTTTTCCAATTTGGTATCAGGAGGGTATAATGTGCGAGGAGGTGTTTAAGCTCCTAATACACGGAGTGCCAATCAGAAAATTATTGTAAAATTTTGTCTGGCTACCAGGAGAACATAATAGTCGAGGAGGTCTTTTCCCATCACCCACAAAAATATTTTGAAGCCAAATTTCGTTTTAAATCTTTTCCAATTTGGTATCAGGAGGTTACAATGTGCGAGGAGGTGTTTCAGCTCCTAATACACAAGGGGACAATCAGAAAATTCTTTTAAAATTTTGTCTGGCCACCAGGAGAACATAATAGTCGAGTAGGTCTTTTCCCACCACCAACAAAAATATTTCGAAGCAAAATTTCGTTTTAAATCTTTTCCAATTTGGCATCAGGAGGTTATAATGTGCGAGGAGGTGTTTAAGCTCCTAATACACGAAGTGCCAATCAGAAAATTATTGTAAAATTTTGACTGGCTACCAGGGAACATAATAGTCGAGGAGGTCTTTTCCCATCACCCACAAAAATATTTCAAAGCCAAATTTCGTTTTAAATCTTTTCCAATTTGGTATCAGGAGGTTATAATGTGCGAGGAGGTGTTTCAGCTCCTAATACACGAGGGGATAATCAGAAAAATCTTTTAAAATTTTGTCTGGCTACCAGGAGAACATAATATTCGAGGAGGTCTTTTCCCATCACCCACACAAATATTTCGAAGCCAAATTTCGTTTTAAATCTTTCCCAATTTAGTATCAGGAGGTTATAATGTGCGAGAAGGTGTTTCAGCTCCTAATACACGATGGGATAATCAGAAAAATCTTTTAAAATTTTGTCTGACTACTAGGAGCACATAATAGTCGAGGAGGTCTTTTCTCATCACCCACAAAAATATTTCGAAGCCAAATTTCGTTTTAAATCTTTTCCAATTTGGTATCAGGAGGTTATAATGTGCGAGGAGGTGTTTCAGCTCCTAATACACGAAGTGCCAATATATGCTTTGGTCATGATTGCTCAGCATACACTATCCATGACAACATTATTCGTTATGCATGAATGCGGGTGCTTTATATTTATATTTAAATCCCTGAGTAAAGTTTAAGTGCAAAATACATTTCCAAAGTCATTATTAGAAAGATAAATATAGCAACCATTTTCCGGGGCGAACGATTTAGGGATCAACGACTGATCGAACAAGGCTTTTACTCCGAAATCACTACGTTGCACCGTAGAGGGGGAAATATTTAGGGGCGAATGACCGAACGGTGTTTCACCTTGACCTACTTTTCAAGGTTACCGCCAAGCGTCGAACGCCCTTTGAAGTTTATCTTGACCTATGTGGTACCGCAAGAAATGGGGTTGTTAACCTTTGGTAACCTTGAAAGTAAAATATGCCAACACAGAAAATCGACCTCCTCCTTCACCATGATCCAAGGTCATCATCGGGTGGCGAGCGGTCCAGGTTGAATATTGTACCATCCACAATACTCCCCAGACTTAAACCCTTGTAATTTTGACTTAATTCCTAAGATGAAGGAACCACTTCGTGACATTTTCAGAGATACTTTTGAGGGAGTAGACGCTACTGAAGATTATTTTCCGAAACATGGTGGAGGTAGCAAACAATGATGAGAGCTTCTGTGATTTTGTAAGAGAATTCGAAGTAGTGGGATTGGTGGAAACGTGGAAGAAATGGATTATAGAATGCCGAAAGGATTCGCATGGAAGAAGTAATTCTGAAGAAAGAGAGAGCAAAAAATACGAAAGGTGGTTATGTAGGAATGGAAAGATTTAAGGAAGAAATAAGAAATGTGGCGGAGAAGAAAGGGGAAGAAGGAATTATAAGGGTACCTAAACGCTTGAATACGGAATAAAAGAAAGTGGGTAGCGATGGGAAAAGGCAAACAAGAGCGAAGATTGCTATTAGAAATGACAGAAAAAGGAGGATGGAGAATAGTGAACGAAGTGTGCGATAGAGACGGACGATACACTTGGAGAAATATGGAGATCGATGCTGGATTACATTATAGTAAGTGAAAAAGTGTAAAAAAGCAAAAGGATTTATGACAGGAACGTGGACGGAATGGCAGAAGAAGATAGAATAAAGAAGGTTACAAAAGTCTGGACGAATGAAAGAAGAATACAGCGGAAGCTATAGCATTACAATACCATGGAAACAGATAAAAATAGGAGGCGAGAAAGAAAAAAAAATGGTGGGAATTATAATAGAAACATAGATGCAGCATAGTGATGGAAAAAGATAGAAGGCGAGTAATTTGAGAAAACAAAAAATGTACAAAAACATGTAAAAGATAAATGGAATGTGGAAGAATAGCAATGGAATCGAAGCAGAGAAGGATTTCTGGAAAATGACAAAGAGCAGACTCACTCGATAAAGATGCTTTAAAAACAGAACAAATTACGAAGGAAATCAAGGGAGATGAAAAAATTATGAAATAGCTGGCGTTTGATAGGGTAGTAAACTAGTAACATGGCAAACGAGCTTCTGGGTCAGTGAAAATTTAATCAGTTATCCTTGGGTGATGATAAACAAAATACTGAAAACAGAATTGGAAAATTCGAAACCGCTCGCGAGTAATCATGCACGCAGACGGACGGACAGAAAGTCCGAAGTCATAGACTCGTATAGTATATTGAATATAAAATATAATACACTAGGGTTGATAAGAAGTGGTCCAAAAAGCTTCAAAAAAATTAAAAAAGAATTGAAAAAAGGTTCGCCCACTTGCATAACTCAATTCATTCGATTTGTTTGTTGAGTTTATCTTTTTCTAGACGAAATTGGTACATAAAACAGTGCTGCTCAAAAAAGTAAGAGTGTTTTCAAAACTAGAGGTGAGTGACAAACGGAACGTAACATGAGCCGTCCTCGTATTCCATATTCAAACCACTCCTTCAATTTTACAGAGATTTTTTGCATTCGAATTTGGATTAATACCAGCGCATTCCAAGTATGTTCTGTAGTGAACAAGAGTTTAGATTTACGTTTTGGCTTAACCTCCCATTTACATTTCAGTGACCGTAATTTCCGCCTTCGTCATCCTGACCATGCCCCGTAACAAGCAGAACGTTCCACCCGAAGACGTCTTACATCGCAACGTGTTCCCATGGGTGGCCATCGCCTCCACAGTGTTAAACGTGCTGCTGGCGAACACTCTGCTTTCGGAGGCATGGTTCGGCGTCATAATGTGGCTGTGTGGCGGACTCGTACTGTTTTGCCGCTGCGATTGCTGCAACTGCGAAGGTCTATACCCATCGTCGAAGGAGCGACTTAGATTGCAGCCGAAGAAGGAGTGCGCCCAATACAATGATCACATCGACGCGGTGCTGATAACGAGATGACACAACTGCTGCTGCGACGTCAATTGTTCCGCGGACACTCATGACGTGTACGAATCCTACTATTTTTGCGAAGAAGACGAGTGAACCGGCCTCCTCGCCCACCGAGTGTGCCATTTGTTCATCTGTTAATAAAAGTATATTTTCGTGAATTAAAATTTAATGAATTCTTGCAGGTACTATAACAACATAATTTTGTACCACCGATCTTTAATAGATAAGTACTAACAATTAAAAATCTACTCAAAGATTAATATTATGGCAGTGGTTTATTTGCTATTAGGAATGGGTCCCTTCAGAAATCATGGCCTTAATACATCACGAATTAGAACCTTTTCCCTTCCTCCCAGGTCCTGTATTTTATTAAGATGTTTTCAATTTTGCCCAATCTTTACCAAAGCTCCTCTGGAGCTCACTTCTGAAGTCCATCGTTATATTTTCCCAACGTTCCTCTCAAATTCCCTCTATGAGTTCAAATTACTATCACGGTGACTGCTCAATTTCTTCCTCCATTTTTTATTAAGACTAAAGTCAGATCGGATCTGAGGTTTTCTTCCCAAATATTCGCCCGTGCCCAAGATTTCCTCGATCCTTTCATTCCAAATCCCAATCGTTTAACCGCACGGAAGCCTCTCCAGCCCCCGCATGCACAGCCAAGTGCTCTAGTCACAGAAGTGCTTCCATTGCCAAAGTTGGCGTGTTTCCAGGGAAATATGGAAGCCTCAGTGTCTCCACTTTTTTCCCCGGATCTTTCAAAAAATCTTAAGAAAGATTCTGGACTTCTGGAAGCTCCCTTATGTAGCCATCACTTATATCTGTGCTGAACGATCTTGAAATCTTCCCAGTCCGTCATCAGGCAGCTTATTTCGCGTAGTGCGAACCTCGTTACGAACCTTTTTTAAGGTCTGAGTGTTCTCTCCGTTCCTCGAAAGGTCCGCAGGTTACAGCTGTCCTCATATGACGCTATTCTCACGTCGTTTACTAATGCGGCCAACTGTTTCCAACCAAAGGTAGCTTATCCAACAACTCTGACGGTTGCGCCACATAGCAGTCTCTAGCAGTGGGTCAGGGCTTACGAAGCCTACAGGGCCCGTAGAGGGATGTCAGGATTAATTAAAAATGTGCCTTTGGTACGAAACCCTCTCCAACTTGTGAAAAGAAGCCTACCGCAATATTCAGTCTTCAAGCCTTCCATCAATTAAGCATTCAAAGTTTCAAGCCTTTAAACCTTCAGCTTTAAACCCCTCAAGCCCCCAAGCCCTCAAGTCCTCAAGCCCTTACGCTGTGAGGCAGTCAATCCTTCAATCCTTGAATCCGTCAAGTCTTCAATTTTTCAAGCCCTTACGCTGTCAAGCCTTCACGCCTTCAGGCCTTCTTGCCTTTTTTTGAGCCCAGAAAAAAAAATTGTCTCAGACCGACCCGGAAAAAAATTTTCTTATAGAATGTGGCCTGTAGAATCCATCATTTCAAACAGTTCTAAGATTGGGCTACTAGTTCAAAAGTTACAGCCCTTTGAATTTTTTTTCGAAATTGGTCTATAACTTTTGATTGAGAAGTCTGATCGAAAAAGTACGAATTGATTTGGATTCTACGCACCCAAATTAATAAGAAAAAGTGTTTTCCCGAGAAATTTTGGTGTAGTCGATTTTTGGTAAAAAATGTAGGTTATATACTGCCTTTTTTTAGCCCCGAAAAATTTGTTTCTAGTCTATAACTTTTGATTGAGAAGTTTGATCGAAAAAGTACAAATTGATTTGGATTCTTCGCACTCAAATTAATAAGAAAAAGTGTTTTCCCGAGAAGTTTTGGTGTAATCGATTTTTGGTAAAAAATGATGGTTATACACTGCCTTTTTTTTGAGCCCCGAAGAAAAAATTGTCTCAGATTGATCCGGAAAAAAAGTTTTCTTATAGAATGCGGCCTGTAGAATCCATAATTTCAAACAGTTCCATGATTGGGATACTAGTTCAAAAGTTACAGCACTTTGAATTTTTTTTCGAAATTGGTTTCTAGTCTATAACATTTGATTGAGCAGTCTGATCGGAAAAGTACAAATTGATTTGGCTTCTACGCACTCAAATTAATAAGAAAAAGTGTTTTCCCGAGAAATTTTGGTGTAGTCGATTTTTGGTAAAAAAGGAAGGTTATACACTGCCTTTTTTTGAGCCCAGAAAAAAAAATTGTCTCAGATCGACCCGGAAAAAAAATTTTCTTATAGAATGTGGCCTGTAGAATCCATAATTTCAAACAGTTCCAAGATTGGGTTACTAGTTCAAAAGTTACAGCACTTTGAATTTTCTTTCGAAATTGGTTTCTAGTCTATAACTTTTGATTGAGAGGTCTGATCGAAAAAGTACGAATTGTTTTGGATTCTACGCACCCAAATTAATAAGAAAAAGTGTTTTCCCGAGAAATTTTGGTGTAGTCGATTTTTGGTAAAAAAGGAAGGTTATACACTGCCTTTTTTTGAGCCCCGAAAAAAAAATTGTCTCAGATCGACCCGGAAAAAAAATTTTCTTATAGAATGTGGCCTGTAGAATCCATAATTTCAAACAGTTCCAAGATTGGGCTACTAGTTCAAAAGTTACAGCCCTTTGAATTTTTTTTCGAAATTGGTTTCTAGTCTATAACTTTTGATTGAGAGGTCTGATCGAAAAAGTACGAATTGATTTGGATTCTACGCACCCAAATTAATAAGAAAAAGTGTTTTCCCAAGAAATTTTGGTGTAGTCAATTTTTGGTAAAAAAGGAGGTTATACACTGCCTTTTTTTGAGCCCCGAAGAAAAAATTGTATCGGATCGACCCGGAAAAAAAATTTTCTTATAGAATGTGGCCTGTAGAATCCATAATTTCAAAGAGTTCCAAGATTGGGCTACTGGTTTAAAAGTTAGAGCCCTTTGAATTTTTTTTCGAAATTGGTTTCTAGTCTATAACTTTTGATTAAGAGGTCTGATCGAAAAAGTACGAATTGATTTGGATTCTACGCACCCAAATTAATAAGAAAAAGTGTTTTCCCGAGAAATTTTGGTGTAGTCAATTTTTGGTAAAAAAGGAAGGTTATACACTGCCTTTTTTTGAGCCCCGAAGAAAAAATTGTCTCAGATCGACCCGGAAAAAAAATTTTCTTATAGAATGTGGCCTGTAGAATCCATAATTTCAAACAGTTCCAAGATTGGGCTACTAGTTCAAAAGTTACAGCCCTTTGAATTTTTTTTCGAAATTGGTTTCTAGTCTATAACTTTTGATTGAGAAGTCTGATCGAAAAAGTACGAATTGATTTGGATTCTACGCACCCAAATTAATAAGAAAAAGTGTTTTCCCGAGAAATTTTGGTGTAGTCGATTTTTGGTAAAAAAGGAAGGTTGTACACTGCCTTTTTTTGAGGCCCTCAAAAAAAATTGTCTCGGATCGACCCGGAAAAAAAAATTTTCTTATAGAATGTGGCCTGTAGAATCCATAATTTCAAACAGTTCCAAGATTGGGCTACTAGTTCAAAAGTTACAGCCCTTTGAATTTTCTTTCGAAATTGGTTTCTAGTCTATAACTTTTGATTGAGAAGTCTGATCGAAAAAGTACGAATTGATTTGGATTCTACGCACCCAAATTAATAAGAAAAAGTGTTTTCCCGAGAAATTTTGGTGTAGTCAATTTTTGGTAAAAAAGGAAGGTTATACACTGCCTTTTTTTGAGCCCCGAAAAAAAATTGTCTCAGATCGACCCGGAAAAAAATTTTTCTTATAGAATGTGACCTGTAGAATCCATAATTTCAAACAGTTCCAAGATTGGGCTACTAGTTCAAAAGTTACAGCCCTTTGAATTTTTTTTCGAAATTGGTTTCTAGTCTATAACTTTTGATTGAGAAGTCTGATCGAAAAAGTACGAATTGATTTGGATTCTACGCACCCAAATTAATAAGAAAAAGTGTTTTCCCGAGAAATTTTGGTGTAGTCGATTTTTGGTAAAAAATGAAGGTTATACACTGCCTTTTTTTAGCCCCGAAAAATTTGTTTCTAGTCTATAACTTTTGATTGAGAAGTTTGATCGAAAAAGTACAAATTGATTTGGATTCTTCGCACTCAAATTAATAAGAAAAAGTGTTTTCCCGAGAAGTTTTGGTGTAATCGATTTTTGGTAAAAAATGATGGTTATACACTGCCTTTTTTTTGAGCCCCGAAGAAAAAATTGTCTCAGATTGATCCGGAAAAAAAGTTTTCTTATAGAATGCGGCCTGTAGAATCCATAATTTCAAACAGTTCCAAGATTGGGATACTAGTTCAAAAGTTACAGCCCTTTGAATTTTCTTTCGAAATTGGTTTCTAGTCTATAACTTTTGATTGAGAAGTCTGATCGAAAAAGTACGAATTGATTTGGATTCTACGCACCCAAATTAATAAGAAAAAGTGTTTTCCCGAGAAATTTTGGTGTAGTCGATTTTTGGTAAAAAATGAAGGTTATACACTGCCTTTTTTTGAGCCCCGAAGAAAAAATTGTCTCAGATCGATCCGGAAAAAAAGTTTTTTTATAGAATGTGGCCTGTAGAATCCATAATTTCAAACAGTTCCAAGATTGGGCTACTAGTTCAAAAGTTACAGCCCTTTGAATTTTTTTTCGAAATTGGTTTCTAGTCTATAACATTTGATTGAGCAGTCTGATCGGAAAAGTACAAATTGATTTGGCTTCTACGCACTCAAATTAATAAGAAAAAGTGTTTTCCCGAGAAATTTTGGTGTAGTCGATTTTTGGTAAAAAAGGAAGGTTATACACTGCCTTTTTTTGAGCCCAGAAAAAGAAATTGTCTCAGATCGACCCGGAAAAAAAAATTTTCTTATAAAATGTGGCCTGTAGAATCCATAATTTCAAACAGTTCCAAGATTGGGCTACTAGTTTAAAAGTTAGAGCCCTTTGAATTTTTTTTCGAAATTGGTTTCAAGTCTATAACCTTTGATTGAGAAATCTGATCGAAAAAGTACAAATTGATTTGGATTCTACGCACCCAAATTAATAAGAACAAGTGTTTTCCCGAGAAATTTTGGTGTAGTCGATTTTTGGTATGGTCAACAGCAAATAAATTCTAAATCTAAAAACACCCTCGGAAACACAAAATGCAGTTGAAAGGGGCCAATTGACCCCTCGTGGGGCCCGTAGGGAGGTAACAAAGCTTGGGTCTTCTAGTGTGTCCAAATTCTTGATATAAGCGATTAGTTTGATTTTTATAGAAAGAGATGTCATTAAAGTGGCAAGGAGTTTACATCACCAATAGGCAAGTTAGTTCTGCACGCACCCAGGCCCAACGTACTCAACTATTGACTGTTTGTTATAAAAAGTCGACCTGTAAGATGTGGTGCCTAACACTAGGAGTATGTCATCACATTTTTTTTTTAAATTCTTAGGGGATTTTGAAACTTTTATCTCAGGTACGATGGATTTTAAAATGATTTTTAAGGAAGGGTTCAATCAATGAATAGGAGACTTGTTCAATTGAAACGTCCTTTCGGATGGTGTCATTTTGCATCAGGACAATGCTCGGCCTGATGACATAGTAATGAAAAATTTGCAGCAAATGTGAAGGATTTTACAGCATGCGTCCTCGTCACCTTTCGATTTCCTGATCTTTGAGCCATTGACAAAGATGTTAAAAGGCAACCGTTTTCAGGTAGACGCAGAAGCAGAATTCTATAAGCAAAGTATACATACTGTAAATATGAGTTTTTTAATTAAAATTTAATTTCTTGCAGGTACTACTTAACAACATAATTTTGTAACATCGATTTTTAATAAATAAGTGCTAACAATAAAAATCGACTCAAAGATCAATATGGCAGTAGTCATAATCTATGATTAACAAATATCACAATGGAATCACTTAAATAAAAATTGCACTATAAGAGGAATGTCCGATCACAACGTTCACCACAGACCATCATCGGGTGCTTTACTCGGTTTCAGTCTTGAAATACTCTTCTGAATTGGTGACACATTGCTAGACGAGCCATTTAAAAAATTCCTATGGCAAGTCGCGGTTTCTTCGCCTATTTGGTACGGGTACCTCCAAGACGACTTTGGAGTGGATAGCTCGAAAGCGGGACTGTCGATTCCCTGCTTCTCGGACTCGCGCGTCTTGGAGGACAGGCGCCTGAAGCACGACGTTTAAGCACGCGACTGTGGTAACTCGCATACTTGCCTTAAAATCCGCGAACTGAAGCCGGTTGGTTCCTCCAGCTTGCTGTTGTTGCTCGAACGTTTCTTTTGGAAACGTTTGCCGTGACTATCCTCGATGATAATGTGCCGATCGTAGGGGGTATCATAGTTAACCTCGAGAATCGTCGAGAAGCTGTGCGGATACACAATCTCTATAATTGTGATGATAACCCCGGTGAAAAGGCAGACACTTCCTGCAACCGCACCATCAACTACCACAACTTACTCAAGATCTAAGCGATTACCTGCAATGAACACTAACCAAAAGCACCACCCTAAATGGAGATAAATGGCACTACCCTCGAGGTGAATGATAAGCGGCGCCTCCGGTAGCATGCCGAAGTATCCGCACGCGGTCGCTAAAAGTAAAATACCACAAAATGTCATTAACAAAGCGCCATAGCGAGGAACTACGAGTATCATCAAGTTCATCAGCAGCCACGTCACCAGGGAAGCCCTAAAAGTGGAAATGTACACCGACCACGATAACATTTGGACGAACCACAGCATTACGGATCCAAAATAACCGGCGGCCCTATACTGCCCACCCCAGGAGAGACCTTCTTGTCCCAAGCTAAAGTACTCGGCGACTGTCAGTATTGGGAAAGGTAGGCCTCGTTTAATCGCCTCCTTGAACGTCGTGCCCATTTTATCCGAAGTCAGCCACATGAATTGTTCGTTGAAGTCAATTTCATAGGATGAGTTACCGTGAAGAGTGACGTTCACGTGCCTCAGTCCGATGTGCACCCCCAAACTGGCGTTGATTTTCTCCTTCGAGAACGCGCGGTACGTACTCGAAATAGCGGTACACCCCACGTGCCAGGCGGATCCGACCATGGTCACTACGACTCACCTTTTAGCGATTTGCGAGTTTAAAAACCGACCGCAACTTACCGACAATCGTACCTCCGACGAACAGGCTAAGGGTGACGAAGAAAAACGTCGTGAATCTCTGAAATGATATCGTCTATACCGTCTCATCCATTGCGCCACCAAACCTCACTTACCTCTTTGCGTATTCCGGGAAAGACGATTAGGAATGCCACGTATAGAGTGCAGAAGATCGCGAGGAAGGTGATCAGGGTTACGTCGCCGGTGACGGCCGTTCGATTGTTAAAGTTGTAAAGCGTCGGCCCGCCGTCATATCGGAACGCGTCGAACCAGCCCCTCATGGCCGTGCTCTTCCTGAAATTTGAAAGCGATCTCAGTCTCAACGTAATGCTTTTGATTTAAGTAGTAGCATAGAGGAAATACAATAAGAGTTACACAAACAAATAGCAAAAACTGGCATTGCTAATTTTCGCTCAGGAGATGCTGTCATCTGCTTTTAAAGGGGTGTAACTAACCAGGGGTAAGAACCCCCTCTGCATATATTGTCCCTTTGAGGTCGACTTAATGTGGTTCTAAGGGAATTGATATTGTTTTAATTTGTAAAGTAAGCGGTCGGGCAATCTGTCAATGAAACTCGGTAGAGCAAAGTAATTAAAAATGAGCAATATTCTTTGGCACCGTTAAGGAAGATCGAATCTCAGAGTGTTGCACGGTAAATTCTTTTCATTTAGCATCCATTAATTGAATTAAATACATAATAATCGTTCGTAGCCTTTATTATTCCCGCAACATGCGTGTGGTCTAGTTGCTTAGAAATAAAAGCATAATGCAGCAATTGGGGGAGTGATTTAGGAATATGACTTAATGAGAGTTAAGGTTGACACAATTGTATTTCTGTACTTGTTTGTGCCCACACTTAACTTTGTCCGTGCTCTTCCTGAAATTTGAAAGCGATCTTAGTCTCAACGTAATACAATATTGAAAGCATTTTAGCACCCCAACGAAAATTTGTTTCTAAAAATATGTTTTTTTACTTTTTACAAAAAAAGTGTTAATACGGTTTCTTTTCTCCGAATTTGCTCAGATTTTAATTTATTTAGTAGTAAAAACATTTTTTATATTAATTAAATAGTGTAGAATTATTTCCCAAATTTGGTTTTTGTGCCCCTAAAAATTTGCCGCTATGGGCCCAGGCCCACATAGCCCCATGCCCAATCCGAGCCTGCACGTAGGTACGAAAAACGCGCTTTCTTTAAAGAGGTCTCAAGATAATGGAATAAAAAATGTTTCCAACCGAATGTGGTTTTCGCTTCAGGTGTTTCATCCCCAAAATGACCCTCTAGGCTGAAATTATCCGCGATTCGGCCCAACGTGGGAAGTTAAAGTAGCAAGGTGGGGGAGAGCAGTGCTATGTTGGCAGTTTGGCACCCACCAAAAACATCACTTCAACAGAGACACCTCTCAACGTGTTACAAAGCACCTAAAGTCCACCCCAACAAGTAGATGGAAGTGTGGCCCGTGTGGCGCAGTTCAGATAAAGCTGAATTGTGGTACTAAGGGTCCCTGGTTCGAATCCGGGTTCGGGCATAGATATTTGTAAATGCATAGTGGGATCGGTTGGTAGAGCAGCCTTGGGTGAAACCCTGCCCACTCAAAAAAAAAATAAAAAAAATAAAAAAGACTTTAAAGGACAATAGTTAGTTGTCCTAACGGATCAGACCTGAGGGCACCTTGGGGAGGCCTGTGGGCATCGCCCACATCGTCAACTTCAAGACCATAAGGAAACCGAAGACAATGAAGATGACTATGAAGCCTCCAATAGCGATTTTGACACCTTTCAGTCAAAATAGGCATCGAAATACTCCGTTTAGTTGATTTTGCAATAAAATCGGCGATTATGATATTGACATGCCTAGGCCCAAATGCATGTGTTCATCAAACATGCACCACTTCCCCGACGAAATCGGTGTATAAATAAAGACTTTGACACCTCTAAATATAAAAACCAATTTCCCGGATGCCTGAGGGAGGGGGGTATTTACGAACTAAGTACAGAATTGGTTTGTTTCGGTATTTCTCCAGTCTTTTAGAATTGCTTGTAATTGCGTAATTGATGATTTAATTCTAAAACGTGAAATTGCGTGTTACAACGTAGGCACATCTGGTCTTTTGCGATAAGAGGTTTTATTATTGGACGAGAATTATTAACGCGCGTGTTTTTCCGCTTATAGCAGAGGGTTGCAGGAATTCAGAAATGTGTGCAATAGTTGGGCGTAAGTGGGGACGCGTTCTGTCGAAGCTGGGGTTATCAAGGCTAATTACGAATGGCGCTTTATTGTGAAAACCGGAAGGAGATTAAGTCTTTGTGTAAGTAGTGTTTCCTACTATACCAGGAATCAACGACAGGCTGCTGATAGGTGGGTTGCGACGGTTGGAAAGCGTACGTTTTTTCGCGCTATTCTTATTCATGCGTTCCATCCTATTTCATTGATTGAAGACGTAATCCGTCATTAGAACTGGGTGCCTTCTTAGATATTGGGAGAGGGAGGGGGACTTTGACAACAGAGCAGTACACGTGGTAGTCTGCAGCTAGTAGTCCTGCATGTTTAAAAATAGAAATATCCACGCTGCTTGTTAACCAGAATACCGTGGGGGTACGCACTATGATGGGGTGCCCGAAGGGACGGGTGTTATCCGCGTGTATCATTGTGGAAATGAAACTAAACAGAGTGCAATAGTTGACCTGCTTTGGAATAATAGAAACCCTTCTAAACCTACCGCCGCTACACTCGGTATTAAGGGGTAATGCATTGAAACTGGTTAAAGATAAACTCAGAATCAAAGGTCTAAATACAATTCATTGGAAATGATCCCTGAATAAAACATCAAAGTGCCATGAGGATGAAGAACCCCCTCTGTATATATTGTCCCTCTGAGGTGTACAACAGGTCAATGCATGTGATCGCTTTCAGTATACGATTCGACTTAATGTGGTTCTAAGGGAATGAATATTGTTTTAATATCTAAAGTAAGCCGTCGGGCAGTCTGTCAATGAAACTCGGTAAGTAAAAAAGAGCAATATTGTTTGACACTGTTAGGGAAAATCGAATCTCACAGTGTTGCACGGTAACTTCTTTTCATTTGACCCTCATTAATTGAAATAAATACATTTGGCGTAGCCTTTATTATTCCCGAAACATGCAACTGGGGGAGTGATCTAAGGATATGCTTTAATGAGAGTTAAGGTTGACACAATTGTATTTCTGTACTTTTATCAATTCATGAACATAAATTGGAGTATTTGAAAGAAATATGTGCTAGTTTAGTAGTTGTAAAACGTTTACTGCAGCTGTCAGTAATGCCAGAATTGAGCCTTAAATTCTGGTTCTGTAAACTGCAGGCCATTTCACTGCAGTTGTCGTGGAGTCTTAAACATTGGTTCAGTAAACCGCAAGCCATTTCAACCCTTAATACCAGGGCCTTTTACACAGTCCTACGTCAGTTCAGCTCTCGTTTCAGTTCGAAAAGGGTATGTTTTACACGATCCGTTAGTTCTCAGTATTTTCAGCCGTTTCAGTTCTTTGTAGCCCTGAACTGAGTGCATAACTGACTGACACACTTGTTTATACATAGGAATTTTAAGAACTGAAATGAAACGAACAGGTCTATCCCTCCCGTCAGTTCTCAGTCTCCGAAATGTTATACGTGTATGGGCTTCATAGTGAAAGAGATCGGAACTAATATGTAATAGAATGAAGCGCTTTTAGGTAAGAAACGAGTGTGCAAGCAGATAAGGGTCAACACGCCACAGTGTTACTGCTCTTAAAAACCGATCTTACGCAGGCACGGCTTTTCTGGTACCACTTTACATGTATAAAAAAGTAGCGGAAGTTTAATTTGCGTTGGGTCCGTTTCAGGTTTTTGAATTGGAGTGCATATTCGGAAAAATTAGGTGGGAGAGTTAATGACACGTGTAAAGAATTGACAGACCTGGTGCAGCACAAGATAAACACCGAGAAAGCACAACCAATTAGACACTCACCTAGACCTCTTCCAGCTAGCAAAACTGGAGGAAGCGGAAGAGACATGGAATCTGAAGGTGTTATCGAGTCATCTAATAGTCCTTGGGCTGCGCCTGTGGTATTGGTTAAAAAGAAGGATGGGCCAATACGACTGTCGATGATGGCCGCTTCAATGGCGTGACAACAAAAGATGGCTATCCACTTCCACTAATTTGCGACACGTTGATACGATATCCGGTTTTTTTCGACTTTTGATTTAAAAAGCAGTTATTGGCAAGTGGAGATGGAACCAGAAGATCGGGAGAAGACAGCATTTACGGTCGGATCGGGATTATGGCATTTGACGGGCATGCCGTTTGGATTGTGTAACGCGCCCGCGACGTTTGAACGTCTCATGGAAAATAATATGCTAAAAGGGTTATCGTGGAAGTTTGTTTAATCTACCTGGACGACATCATCACCAAGAATCTGCCAGAGGCTTCGATTGGCCGAAAAAGTAACATATTTTCCAAAGTAAGGTTCAATATTTCGGACGTGGTGTTACTCTAAGAAGTCAAGAGCCGTTAGAGAATGGCCAACCCCAATTGATAATTGGACCTTGAAATGCCCCTACTCGACATATTGACATTTTAAGGGAGAGAAATTGAAACTAGGGAGTACAATAGACCAATTTGCACCGTATGTACCACACCGTTTGATCATTAGCGAGTTATGTGCCAAGTGGAATGAAGGTTGGATCCCTTCACTTTCAAGAAATTTTACAGAAAAGTGCTCCAAAGGGAAGCTTGAATAATTACAATTTTGCTTCCACGTCCTCTCAAAGCAGAACCTCAAAGATTATGTATCGCGTTAACCAGAGCATAAATTTACAAATTTTACTTATCCTCGAGAAATTTAATTCAACCGTACCCGCGATTATATAATTGGAGTAAATAATAATTAAACGGGAAGTCTTATGGGCCAAAATCCGCCGGGAAAGGATGCAAATAGGCCGAAACATAAAAAATAATTAATTACTCATTCCGGTGGCAATAAAAAATCCGGAAAAATTAGTATCGCATTAAAACTTACCCAATCTTTTCATTAATTACGTTTAATTACGAATTTCCAATCCTCGCACAAAAGTAAACGCAATAAGTAGTACAATACCGACACATTAGTTTGCTAACAGCTTGTGAGCAACTGGAAGTGGTGTAGCGTAATTTTTAGTTTTAACATTTTATTATTATGGCTAATAAACGTTCACTTTGTCTTTTAATAGAAACTTGGACACGCATCGCCGACCACATCCGCCTTATGATTTGTTTATAATAAATCTTAGTACCTATATATCTGCTATCACGATTTCGTTGCAATACAATTATACATTAGCAACACCCGCCTTGAATTTAGTTATAAAATTTGAAATAGTAGGCACTTTCTCATCTATTAATTACAATACAAACAACTAAATAGATTTTTACTGAAGATACCATGCAATAAAAGCAATGTGTAATCAATCGTTTTTAATAAATTTAGCCATCAACATCATGTGGCGTCTGACCACCGAAAATAATTACGAAATACCCTGTATATGTATATTTATTTACGATTAAGCAAAGAATTGGTATATTTTACTTGAATTTGTATTTCCGTATTTGCGTTTCGTTTTAGAATCGTTTGTAATAGTATAATTTTTATTTTTATTTTATCAGTGTTGTACATTGTTTATCTAGATTTGCTTATTTAATTGTAAAATGTAGGTACATCTGGTCATTTGCAATAAGAGGTATTGTTATCGGACCAAATTTAATTAACGTGCGTGTTTTTATCGCATTTAGAAGAGATAACGGATTATGATTGGCACTTTATTTGTAAATACTGGAAGAAGCAGATTTGTGGAAGTGGTGGTTTGTAATAAGAGTAATGTTTCAATTTGTAGAGCAGTTTTAACCGCTGATAAGGAAAACCTGATGCCGAACATATTTATTCAGTTTTCTAATTGTTTAATTTTTGCAGCCTTCGAAAGCTCTCGTACTTTGGAAAACGTGAGAAAATTGCATGATTTCAGTTCCCTTCATTCATTCATAACCGATTTTAGTTTCCGAAGCGAAAACTAGGAACAAAACTGCAAGATCGTCCACTTTATTTCCATATCGCAGACCTTTTGCGATTGACCTGAAATTCCATGTTACAATGGAAATTATGGGATTACCGAATTTTGGAATTTTAATCCGGCCATTTAACCGTAGTTAATTAATTGTGTTGCAGTACACCTCGTCTGATTAGAAATTAGAAATTTCATTCTGGAAATTACAATAATTAAACGTAATTAGTTGAAAAGGTTACAGATAACAGCCTTCCATTAAATTGAGATTATATCCGTTAGGTGCGCCTCTGAACTTGAATTTTGACACCGGTCCCGCATTTTTAAGACGTCTGGGAAAGACGTCATTAATTAAAGAAGTTGTAATTTTTGGATGTACATAACCGCTGTGCCAGTTGGAAAAACCGTCGTTCTCCCCTATGGCATACCAGAATTTTTTATAAGGTGCATGCTTGTCTGCTTCCTGCATTTGCTTTCCCGTAGAAACCGCTAACCAATTCGATTGTTTACTGTTCCCGCATGAAGTTTTAGAATTCACCAGTAGCCGCCCACCACTTGCCCTCTATAATTGACCGCCGTTCTCCATTCGAATTACCTGGAGCTTGCCATCGCTGACCGCGTCTTGTGTGGAAGCAAGAGAAAGCAAAAACTTTTGGTGGCGCCCGAAGCACTCCAGTTCCGCCATTCCCTGCCGCCGTACCGTTTATATTTTTTTATGTATAGAAGAACCGAATCCAGCGAAAGTTCGTGGGATCGCCTCCCCCAAAGAAGTATCGGATTGTCCATTCAATGGGTCCTCCTAGAAGAACGACCGTCAGGAACTACGATCGCAATCGAGCTGAATGTGCAAGATATTATGATATTGGTAAAACTGTAAAATAAGGTAATTCTATCTAAAAGTAGTGTTTCCAATCCATTATCGTACCTTTAAGGGCAAAAAAGAATTAACCTAACAAAATTAATATTGAACCGATTTATTATTATGTACCAACTCTACCCATATTACAGGTGCAAGCATGTGACTGTTCCAAGGCGTCTATTTTAACCTGAATAAATTATTTTCTACTATAAAGTGATTACTTTCCAGTCCACTAGCAAATACTAGAAACTAACAAGTCAAAATCTTTGGGACAATAAGGTAATAGGTGTACAAACTACTGTTTGTGGGTGTTACTCACAATTAGCATTTAATTATGGGCAAAATGATTGTTACAACATAAACATAAAAAGTTATTTGGAGTGTGAAGTGTCCAATGTCACGCACCTTGAACTTTCCTGTATTTTGCGAAAAAACGAACCTACAGTCTTGGTTTGAATACGACGAAATGACGTTACGGACGAAATACTAACAATCCGAGAACATTAATCATGGTAAATTCCTTTGTTGACATTGACACTCGCCGACTTACCACACCAAATGTTTTAAGTGAAATCTAATTTGACCTTTCGCTTAAAGAAAATTCGCTCGTACTCATTAAAGACCTATTGGGCCCATTCTCTACCTACGTACTAATACTTTGTTCCGTTGATCAATGGGTGTGAAACGATTTGAATTTAAATTAAGTCCGGTTCGTGAATTGTTTTCGTGGGTTTGCTTGTATAAAAAGCTATAATAAAAGAAAATGTAGTTGACTGCGATATTCACCTCTTTAATAGTTCATTCTGCTTTCCTTATTGGTATATTTCCTCCAAAGATTTATTGTTCATTACTTTCTCTCTCGTTTCAGGGTAGTATCGAACAATGCGATCGATTGCAGTTTTACCTCTGAGTAGTGCCCCATCTAAATTAATTTTGGTGTGTGGTTTTCAAGTATTATCTGGGGAGTGTAATTGTAATGTGGTGTGTTATCTGTTATAAGATTATGTTTAAGAGCTAAGTTTTGCTGCTTGATGATATCGATGTTTGTATTATTTGTGTAAACCGTGTACATACCGATATTATGCGTTAGATTGTTTTCGATCTTAAATTTGATAAAATGTATTAATCCTAAACCGAACGGCTTTTGAAAATATATTGTTGTGTAAGCAGTAAACGTCAATTAATAGTTATTTATTATACGAGACGATAAAGGGATTTTTTTAACCATTGAGTGAAAGATGTTAATTCTGATCTATCTGAATTTAATTTAGAGACGTCAAAAATAAAAATAAGAATGACAGATGTCTATAGAATGCACAATCATCTGTTTCACTTTATCTATCCTTACGGTTAAAAAACGGCTTAGCCTACTCATTCAATCCTATTAAGATGTCATTTTAACATATGCTATAAAATAAACGTTATTTTGATACTACTAATAAAATAACAAGACACCTTGTATAAGAGAATACACACGAAGTTGGTTTATTTTATTTGAATTTGTTGCCTCGGTGTCTGTTTTTTTAGAATGCTTGTAGTTGCCCAATTTTTTTGTTTAATCGCTTCAATCACCTTTGCAAATTGTTTTAGTTGGTGTATGTAATTTTGAAACGTGATCGACCCGGAAAAAAAATTTTCTTATAGAATGTGGCCTGTAGAATCCATAATTTCAAACAGTTCCAAGATTGGGCTACTAGTTCAAAAGTTACACCCCTTTGAATTTTCTTTCGAAATTGGTTTCTAGTCTATAACTTTTGATTGAGAAGTCTGATCGAAAAAGTACGAATTGTTTTGGATTCTACGCACCAAAAATAATAAGAAAAAGTGTTTTCCCGAGAAATTTTGGTGTAGTCGATTTTTGGTAAAAAAGGAAGGTTATACACTGCCTTTTTTTGAGCCCCGAAAAAAAAATTGTCTCTGATCGACCCGGAAAAAATTTTCTTATAGAATGTGGCCTGTAGAATCCATAATTTCAAACAGTTCCAAGATTGGGCTACTAGTTCAAAAGTTACAGCCCTTTGAATTTTGTTTCGAAATTGGTTTCTAGTCTATAACTTTTGATTGAGAAGTCTGATCGAAAAAGTACGAATTGTTTTGGATTCTACGCACCAAAATTAATAAGAAAAAGTGTTTTCTCGAGAAATTTTGGTGCAGTCGATTTTTGGTAAAAAAGGAAGGTTGTACACTGCCTTTTTTTGAGGCCCTAAAAAAAATTGTCTCAGATCGACCCGGGAAAAAATTTTCTTATAGAATGTGGCCTGTAGAATCCATAATTTCAAACAGTTCCAAGATTAGGCTACTAGTTCAAAAGTTACAGCCCTTTGAATTTTCTTTCGAATTTGGTTTCTAGTCTATAACTTTTGATTGAGAAGTCTGATCGAAAAAGTACGAATTGTTTTGGATTCTACGCACCAAAATTAATAAGAAAAGGTGTTTTCCCGAGAAATCTTGGGGCAGTCGATTTTTGGTAAAAAAAAAGGAAGGTTATAACCTGCCTTTTTTTGAGCCACGAAAAAAAAATTGTCTCAGATCGACCCGGAAAAAAAATTTTCTTATAGAATGTGGCCTGTAGAATCCATAATTTCAAACAGTTCCCAGATTGGGCTACTAGTTCAAAAGTTACAGCCCTTTGAATTTTCTTTCGAAATTGGTTTCTAGTCTATAACTTTTGATTGAGTAGTCTGATCGAAAAAGTACGAATTGTTTTGGATTCTACGCACCAAAATTAATAAGAAAAAGTGTTTTCCCGAGAAATTTTGGTGTAGTCGATTTTTGGTAAAAAAAGGAAGGTTATGCACTGCCTTTTTTTTGAGGCCCGCAAAAAAAATTGTCTCAGATCGACCCGGAAATTCAAACCTATTAAGATGTCATTTTAACATATGCTATAAAATAATAAGACACCTTGTATAAGAGAATATTTCAATTTATTAAGTAAATCTTACGAATATACACTAAGTTGGTTTATTTTATTTGAATTTGTTGCCTCGGTGTCAGTTTTTTCTTTTAGAATGCTTGTAGTTGCATATTTTTTTTGTTTAATCGCTTCAATCACTTTTGCAAATTGTTTTAGTTGGTGTATGTAATTTTAAAACGTGAAATTACGTGTTAAAATGTAAGATACCTCTGGTCGTTTGCGATAAGGTGCTAATAACGAAGACGCAAGTGTTTCGAAGAATTGCGCGTTATTTCTGTGTAAGTTGGGACGCGTTATTTTGAAGCCGGCATTATCAATTGTGATTAGCGGTGTCTTTGACCCATCTTATTGCAGATGTGGTGCTTCCCTAAATACTGAAATCAACGTAAAATCGTGGCTGCCGCTGCTAGTTCCGTGACGGTAAAGGAGCGTGTAAATTCGCTTAGGTTAAATCTCGTTTTGATGAAGACGCAGTTCGTCTGTTTCGAAGTAAAGTAAATAAAAATCTCAATAGAATATTTAAGTTATTGTCAAGTGTGAAAGTAAAAAGTTTTCTACCGCACGAGGAGCCAACGAAAATTTTTCTCATTTTATTTAAGATACAGTGCAATAAAAGCTGTGGGCGAGTGATTTCTGTCTTTGATAAGTGCGACTGAATTCATTGGATCATTAGAGGAAAAAATGTAAGTAATTTAACATTTTTATTTTAATTATCGACCGCCTGCATGCGGGGTTTATTTCCAAACAGGCTTTGTAAGTTTTCTTTCTTTCAGGGATTTTGTTTAAATTCTTTCATGTGTATCCAAACAAATTTGTGTCATTGCCGATCCTGTCTATGAATCAGATTTCTTCCTTCCCAACGAATTCTTCATGTATGACATTAGTAGCTAGATAAATCAATAAACACTCCTCAAAATCACGTTATTGGTTTTATTTAGCTGACATTAGGTCAGGATACAGTATCTAAAGCACATCACAATAAGGAGAATATTTCTAGGTCGCGTAATTAAATGTATTACAGAAATTAGTTGTACATTCCTTGCAATTGCTGATTCCTGTATTTTTGCTTTCTAATTCTTGGCACAACGTACTTGGTCCCTCTTTGGCACGACACCCTCTTAAATAACCTAAGTAACTTTAAAGTGTAAATATCATTAACATATTATCTTGGTTACTTACGGCCTGGCATATCCAGCGAAAAGCAGAGCACTTCATAACTTGACCCGCATGTTACTTTTCTAGTGACAGTTCCATCTTCACAAACAGTTGAATTATCGTTGCAACTTACGCATGTTAAATCTAACGGTAAATGAAGGTTTGCAATGAAATACCTAAAGCCAGAGGTACTTACAGTTCTGGGATGAAGAAGAACTCCATAATAGTGTAAAGGTTGCTAACAAAAGTTTAAAATTCATTACGTGGCGAAAATAATATACACCTATTAGGACGCAGTTCATACCTTTATATACCTGTTGGTGAGTAGGAAGATTAGATTGGGCGCTATCAGGTAAATGATTTTGGAAAATTGCTTACGAAAACGTTATAATTTAAATTGTTACCTACGTTTCCCCTACATGTAGTCAAATTGGGAAAAATTACGGTCAAAAATGCTATTTCTCCAATGTCTTCATAATTTACAATACACCATAAACGTCAAGATAAGTACACAACAACGTGGTCGAATTATCGGTAGTAAAGTATCGGTATCTGCATCTTATCGGTACTTAAAATCAAGTCGCAATTCCAAATAGTTCTTGGGGAAAAAGAACTATAGGTATGCATTAATAGATCCACACAGAACTGTAAAATTACGACCAAGAATGCAGTTCTAAATTTCTAGTCCAGCCTTTCGCACGTTTCGAGCGTGGCATGGAAAAAACAATAAACAAAAGCAATACATCATAAACAACACGATAAGGAAAGAGCGTGATCGAATTATCTGTACTAGATTTGGGATGTATAGGTACTCAGCTTTATCTTATCTCTAGTCAAAAATAAGTACCTAATCAGTATCGCAATTGGGAATTATTTTTGGGGTAAGCACTAACACTCATTAAATGATCCTCACCATACAATTAAATTCGCGAAAAAATACATTGCCGTTTCCCTATGGAGCATTTTACCTGGGACACACTGTATGCCGTATAATATCCACCAGGGTGTCCCATTAATAATGGTCACGGGCCATATCTATGGAACCGTTAATTGCACAGCTTCGGGAAAAAAATATGTTAACAAATGGGGCCAAGAGAAATCGCTGGAAATTATTTTCAAGTGTCTAGCTTCGCCGCTAGGGGGCGTATGATTCATGGTTAAGTAGACAAATGACCCAACAAACATGCATAAAAAATACATGCATAGCAATCTTGTATCAATTTTGCAGCACATATTGCTCTATCTCATAAAATATGACGGGTGTGGGAAGGGAAACGTCCCTTTAAGGAATTGAATCTAAAGAAATTATGATATTCGTAAAACTGTAAAATAAGGTAATTCTTTCTAAATCCATTATCGTACCTTTAAGGGTAAAAAAGAAACTAATTAAATTAATATTTAACCGATTTATTATTATGTACCAACTCTCCCCCATTACAGGTGCAAGCATGTGACTGTCCCAAGGTGTCTATTTTAACCTGGATAATTCTTTTCTACCCTAAAATGATCATTCTCGGTTTCAGTTTTGACAGAATGAGAAGATTCACATGCCTCGTTTATGATTGGCATTACTTTACAGTCCACTAGCAAATACCAGAAAGTAACAGGTCAAAATCTTACAAATCTTTGGGTTAATAAGAAATAGGTTACTCACAATTAGCATTTAATTATGGGCAAAATGATTGTTACAACATAAACATAAAAAGTTATTATTAGACATTATTTCTGGTATCACTCGTGTGTGTTTAGTTTATTTATTTAGGCAACTAACTACGTTTCGGGGAACACTCTTTCCACTTTTCAAGTTTAGATTGACAATGATGTCTAAATGAAGTACGCTATCTTATGATAAATTAATTAAATTTAGAACGATTTCGTGTAGGTAGGTTAATTTAGATGTCAAACTGGGAGAATCTTCATCTGGAGAATTGGAATTTTGAAGGGTCCAAATGGGATCTAATTTAGGAGTTGAGCAATCTTCATCTGCAGAATTTGAATTTTGAAGGGTATAAACTAGTTCTAGTGTAGATGTCGAAAAGGTTAAATCTTCATCGGTGATGCCTTTTATATATGGAAGAATTAAGGGAATTTTCTTTTCATTGTTTAAATTCGTCGAGTTATTTGAATTTTCTTGAATTTTTTCTTTTATTTTGTGGATATTTATAGAGGAGTACCCACTTTGGATTAAAATCTTAGTAAGTTTCTTCATTTCTAGAATCTTGATTTGAAAGACTATGTGATCGAAAGAGTAATGATTTTATAACGCTCTGTAGATGACAGGGACGGTGGTGAGAAAGAGCGTTGAGGTATCTATTCGTATGTGTTGGTTTTTTGTAAACACTATGAAGAAATTTGCCTTTAGGGAGTTTTGTTATTAGGGTGTCCAAAAATGATAAAGAGTGGTTCTTTTCGATTTCCATTGTGAATTTGATGGATTTATGGATTCATGTACGTACATTTCACGTACACGGTACGTCATTTTTGCAATACGTACATTAGATGTAGTAATGTACTTACACTTCGAATAGTACATAGTACGTACGGCAATGTACGTACTTAGTATGTACAAAGTAGTACAAAAATAACGCACCATGTACATGTTATACTATCACCACTTTTATACTAATGAGCAATGGCTCACTCGTACCGTCCAGCTACAGAAATTAGAAAACTAAGTAAGAAGAGGCGGTTTTGGGACCTAAAAGAGCAAAGCGCGTGCTCATGTCATGATTACATGCAAAATTATCAGTTGACCGAAATGGCCGGTGTAACATGTACGTACGTTGTACGTTGTAGAGTTATAGTTTGTGATCGTACACAACTGTACGTACATCAGACGTACATATTTGTCACATGGGCGCACATACGTAAAAAGTACCCATAAAGAAGCTTTAATTTTTGTCCAGATCTTCTGGATTTGGAAACACTGTGAGACGGCAGGGATCAAGCATCTCAGATCGGAGGGACGAACTCCAGGATCTGGCTCAGGGCAGTCTGAAAAGCAGCCCAGAGGTTCTGGATCACCAACCTATTGACAAGTCGCTGCGGGAGGCTCAGGGTGGTTACTGTTCCGGAGGTAGACATCACTGAGGCGAAGTTCGAGAGGGCGGGGATTAGGTTGAATTTAGCTGAAAGTGCAGAAGCATATCCCTAAAGATTTTGACTGTGTTATACGGGCTCCCTTTGCTATTGAATACAGATTTAGCTATTTGTACATTTCATAGTTTTTTTCTTAAAACTTAATGTCACCTTTTCTCATACTGATTGTAAGGAATAACTCTCGGAACAACCTATAGTCGAACCAAATTTTGTTTTGTGATAGTCATTCGAATTGTTGATTCTTTTTAGTATTGATTGCAGTTCTACGTATATGAATAACCTCTCGTGTCAGACGTTAGACATTGTTTATGCGATATATTGTGCAACGCGAATCATTACCCCTCTTATTTGTTTGTTTGTGTGTCTGTCTGTTTACAGATACAGCACCCCACATATTCACCCCGATCCATCTCTGCTTTGCCTGAGCGTACAATGTGCCTAACTAAGGTAATTTTGCCCCAAGGGGTCCGTTAACTTGGCCCCCCCACTGAGAGATTTCATAGTCGTATTATTTTGAAATGAATGCGCTCGTTATGCGCTCATATGCGCCACCGATAATAACTCTTGCGCCATTATCGTTTTTTAGAAATCCGAAAAAACATTTGGGGGGGCCAAGTGAACGTAGCCCCCCCCCCCCAGTACGTATTTTGTCCCTTGTAACTAGGTCACCTGATACATTTGGTTATGCGCTCAATTGCGCCACTTGAATTAAAGCTAGCGCCATTACGGTTAAGCCGTGACAAATTTTCAAAAAGTGGGGGGGGGGCTAACTTAACGTCTTCAAAAGTTACGTTTTTTAACATGTCTTTTCTACTACATCGTACCTTTCATCATGCGCTAAAATGCGCCGTAAACAAAAATCTTGGCGCCATTATAGTGTTTCAGAAACATATACAGGGTGTTTTTTTGGGAGCTTTAGTTAAACGATTCTGGGAAAATAAAATAGGTAGGTTTTTAAAAATTTGTATTTAGGAGTTACTCCGAAGGCCGAATCGATGTAAAATATTTTCAAAATGGACGCACTTCCGGAAATAACTTTTGAAAACGCTAAGTTAGACCCTCCACTTTTTTAAATTTTTTTATGGCTTAACCGTAATGGCGCTAGCTTTAATTCAAGTGGCGCAATTGAGCTCATAACCAGATGTATCAAGTGGCACAAATACCGGTAGCAAAATGCGTTATGGGGGATTCCGTTCACTTGGCCCCCCCCCCAAATATATTTAAGGATATCCAAAAAACAATAATGGCGCAAAGATATCTTTTTACGGCGCATTTCAGCGCATACCTGAGAGTACAATTTCGTATGAAAAGATGTTAAAAAAAAGTAACTTTTAAAAACGTTAAGTTGGCCCCCCCACTTTATGAAAATTTGTCACGGCTTAACCGTAATGGCGCTAGCTCTAATTCAAGTGGCGCAATTGAGCGCATAACCAAATGTATCAGGTGACCTAGTTACAAGGGACAAAATACGTACTGGGGGGGCTACGTTCACTTGGCCCCCCCAAATGTTTTTTCGGATTTCTAAAAAACGATAATGGCGCAAGAGTTATTATCGGTGGCGCATATGAGCGCATAACGAGCGCATTCATTTCAAAATAATACGACTATGAAATCTCTCAGTGGGGGGGCCAAGTTAACGGACCCTGCCCCAAGTGAACGTAACGCAATGGTTGAAACAAACGAAATAAGGGTTATAAATATTGGCTATCAACCGCCGCAAGGAGTTTCGCAGGGCACTTTAGTGGAGCCTCTATTATTAGTAGCTTGTTCTAGTTTGTTATGGTGGCAGAAACTGTCATCAAGCACAAAAAAGTAACAAAGAATGCGAGAAGCAATTTATTTAGATACTAACGGAAGAGATGAAAGTGAAAAATGCACAAGTGAAAATAGAACGGTCGATAAATGCGAGAAATAAAATATGCAAATTCCATTTCAATGGCATAACACATATACAGTAGCGGCTAATAAATATTTACCCCAATACTTCCGCCCGTAATATGCGTTTAAGTCGGTTCTTATGTCTTGCATTCCATAGTATAATTTTTCAAAGAAAAACAAATTTGAAAGTAAAATTCCGTTTATTTAACACAAATCTATTTAACCTGTTTAATTTTGCATAAGAAATTGTTGTTCTATAATGCAATAACCGCGCGACTCACTTCGCTGCGATGTTTCCTAATTTTTTTCTTTATAATAATACAATGGGAAATTAAGACACATTTACAAATATGTAATACTAATACATATTAATGGAGGAAGGTAATTTTTTGTTAATTAGCCTTAATGTTTACGTTAAATTGTTCACGTAAGTTTCGCTCGTATTGTTCAATCGATTTGCGTTGAGAAAGCCAAGGACTTTAAATGCATAAACGAGCAGGAAGCGGACCTTGTCAAAGTCGTCTGGTATAAGCTGATGGTCACCAGCCTTTGCTCACAGAGAATCTGACAAACATTTTTTTCAAATAAAACGAGGCTCCAAAACCCTTCGCTTGGGAGCAAGACCTAAAATTTGGGTTGCGTCTTAAATTTTTTGATCACTAAGTTAAAACTGGCTTTATCTAAGTTCTTAGGTATGTTCTTTTCCGTGTTGTAATAATCCTACCCCCAAGATGGTGCCCCTTAAACGGAGGTGCGAAGGAAACTTCTTTTCCATATAATCAAACAGTTAATATTTGTCATTTAAAAAATGCATATTGAAGAATGAACTAATAAGAAAGAAAAAAAGGTACATTCACGAATAAAGGTAATCTTGTAGTATTCAAAATTTAATTTTTTAAATTAATAAGTTCCGGATATATAACCTGATAGCCACAGCTCTTGCTCTACCCGGATATCCGAATCCGAACCGAAAAGTAACAGATGTCGTTCGACTACAATACAAAGGCATTTAGTAGAGACTGTACTCTAAAACTTTCTTAGAAATATTCTTGAGTCTTCTTAAAAACCCTTAAAGAACGCAAGATCAAGATTTGAGTATCTTTACTTACTCACGGACAACACCATAGCGTGCTCTTTGAGTTCCAGAGTAACGTACAGTAAATTTTAGTAAGTCGATTGTGGTGGTTTCGGTTACATCACGTTCTATCCCGTGGATGCAGCCAACTGATGTATATGCATTACCAGAGCTTTTCATCGTAGCAGTTTCACCGGTGGTTTGTGATAAAAGACTTTATCGCGGCGTGGACTAATTAGTTTCAAGATAAGCACGTGTTATCGTTGAAGTAATCGGGTGTTAGTTCATTCGAAGGCGCAATTGTTAGATAAGGAAGAAGGAACGAAAGTGAAAAAGAAAGGGAAATTGTTTTAAATAGAAGAGGACGTTTGAAAACGTAGCAGTATTTGAGAGTATTTGAAAGGATTGTCTTGTTTAATTTTAAAGCTGTATAGAAGCAAGCTAGAGAGTGTTTAAAGAATTTTCTTTACCTCGTGATGAAAGTGAACGTTAAGACTTGTATTCTCGCTTACGAAATTTAGTCGAAGTGCTGTAAGAACAATTTAATTTGAAGATGGTAGCTGAAACAGTTTTGTGGTGGTTTCTTCCAGTCGCTGATTTAACAGTGCATACGATTGGTCTCATTGTGTGTGGGCCGTTTCCGATTTGCTGGTCGAATCGGGTTTCACATAGGAATTCTAGATTTCTGGTTGGAGAACGCATTAAACGTGTTTCGTTGGTTCCCTTTCGGATTTTCTAGCCGGCACTTTGGCGAAAACGGTAAAAAGGAGAAGAAAGCCCCCCAAGCGTGAACGTCGTCTAAAAATTACTCGCAAAGCATTTTTACTCTCAAAAATGTAAGAGCGTTATTTATTTGGCGCCCAACGTTGGGGCACTGCATTATTCATTTAGCGCCGAAACGTGGTTTTTTCGTAATTTAATATGGATGTGTGCAGTAGTATGCTGAAGACAAAACAACCTTTAAATTTAGAATTGTAATCAATTTCCTCAAAGATGTCAAGCTCCCTGTCACAATGAAAAATCTCAATGTTGACTTTAAATTAAAAATTTGGGAGACGCAGTAGCCATAATCAACTTCCAAAATTTCCAAAGAATTAACTACACCTGACACCAAAAAAATCTGACATCAATTCTGGTCGCACAATGGATCAGATAAACACATAATTAATTGATTAAAAATGAAGAACCTTAAAACGAAATCCCTGCGAGAAAGAAGCGCTTACAAAGCTTGTTTGGACATATTACCCCGCACCAGACGGTCGACAAATAAAATAAGAAATCTTAAAAGTACTTACAGTTTTTTTTAATAATCCAAATAATCTGGGTGGACAAGGTTTGCGATATTCAGGCGCACTTAAACAACACACAAACGCTGGCAGGTTCTGGAAACACGATACCCCCGAACTTGATGACAAACAAAACTGGGTCGATGAATGATGACAAATTTTTGGTAGTTGTTCGGACCGTAGAAAACTTTTAGCTTTCTAGGAAGAGAACCTTAAAAAAAGGCCTCACTGTACCACCTTTTTCAACTTAGTTAACATCGCAACGGAACGCACCAAACGTTCCCACTTCTCCAAACGAAAAGCCCAATTTTTTGTAAAATCTGCATCTCCCAATCAGGACCGGAACACGTACGTTAATTAAATTTCGCCTGATAATAAAACACCTTATTGCAAATTGAAATATTCTCATATACAGGATATTCCGTCATTATTTTACACCGAAATAATATATATACAGGGTGTAACTTAAAAAACGCCGCAAGCTGTAACGCGTACAGTTTTTATCAGAATTTAATGCACCAAAAACCATTAATTAATTTAATGACTGCAAAAATACTACAAAACGACCAAGCCATGTTTCGAACAAATTACTTTCGACTAATTAAGCTGTTTGATACGAATCCAATCATATGCACTTGAGAACCTTAGCCGCAATGACAGTTCTTCTTCCATGAACCCATTCGTGATGCATCCAACGTGATCAGTTTACTCAAACAAATGTAAATAAAGTAAGTTCCCTTGAATATCAAACACGTACGTCGGCCATCAAGGTAAATGGGCAAAATAACTAATTCCAATGACTAATTGCGCATTAATTTTTACGTTAAACTAGCAACGACGATGTCAATCCATTGATCAGCCGTTCTACCGGTTGATAAATGGGCAATAATAATGACAGGTATTAAGTAAACCACAGCTACGCATTACTGTAATTAGCGTTACGCGCACATCTAACCCATATTTTATTAATAAAGACATGACGATTTCTTGTACATGCTTAACCTTGTCGCCGTTTAAATATACTGCCGCCCTTAACCCGATTCTGTCCATATGATTACCTAATTAATAGCCGTCATTGTGCAAAATTTTGATGCCAATATTATTATTAATAGGCGTGGCTGATTGGTAGCCAAATAGGGAAGCTATCAATTAACTTATTGATTGGATTAATTACCTTGTGACAGGTTTGATATTCACCGAAATATGCTGAAGGTAAGGAACTGGAACAGAATACATACATTCATTTATTTGATGCCTTTCGGCAAAACGCATGCACCGGAATGTAATTCAAACAAAAACTCAATTCCAACTCCTTCTGTTTTTTTCTTTTTTTTCCTATGTTCATCCTGGTTCTTTTTCTCATCCTCATCTTCGTCTCTCTCTCTTCTAATATTTCTTTTCTGCTTTACTTCGTTTCGCTGTCACTAAGTTTCCGTATGTTATATATTTTCTTCTTCTTTCGCCATCTTTCACTTCTTCTCTCTTCATTTCCATATCTTAACTTTTCTATAGTCCTTCTTTCCGCATCCATTATCACATCCTTTTATCTTATTCCTCGGTAAACTCCAGATGTTTTTTCTTTGTAGTTGCAATTGTGTCTTGATCCCTTCTTACTAGTATTTTTTCTATCCTTATCTCGCCACTTTCATTCGTTATTTTCATGACTTTTTTGTTTGTTATCATTTTAATTTCGCGTCCACCCTTGTTTTTCTTTTCAGGTTCAATTGCCACTCGTAATGGTTTCCTTGTGTTCCTTCCAGCTGCGCCACATTTCTTCCAAACCCACATTTCGGTTTCTATATATCAATACTTCTCGAGTGGTATTTTCTAATTAATTACTGCATTGTATTTTTCTTATTCCCCATACTCTCATTTAACACTAAGTAGAACAACCTCGTTTCTTTCTTCTACCTCGTTCCCTTTCCTATCATTGATGGGCTAAAAAACCGAAACGGAACCAACCTCCGTTGCAGCCGCAAGACTTCGGTCGCTTCCGTCTCGCTTCTTCACCAACCGCAATCTACCATTATTATCTGAAATCGTTGTCGGGATAAAAAAACAGTAACGGAACCAACGTAAAATTGACGACTCACGTCTATTTTTATCGCAGACCATGTTAACCCAAACCCCTCTGGCTGTCCCGTTTAAATCTACTCAAGATTTCTATTAGCATGAAGCGGGACATGCGAGTACACAATCGAAAAAATGTAAATCGGAATCAAATGAAATAAAATGAGCTCGCAGGTTCCCTTTACAATATTATTTCCTATATAGGTCTAAAGTGGAGAAACGTCTTAATTATCATCATATGGTTAACCGGCTAAAAAACCGAAACAGGATCGGCCTCCGTTAGCAATCGCAAGACTTCGCCACGCTTTTCCATCACCTGCAATCTACCCTTTTCATATGTAATAGTTGCCGGGCTGAAAAACAGAAACGGAACCAACGTAAAATTGACGACTCACGTCTATTTTTATTGCAGACTATGTTAACCCTCTGGCTGTCGCGTTTAAATCTACTCAAGATTCCAAATCGTATGAAGCGACACTTGTGAGATTTTACGCTGTCGTTCTACACAAATTTAAATCGGATTCAAATCAAACAAAATGGGCTCGCGAGATCACTCTCCACAGGGTGCTTTGTATATATGTCTAAAGTGGAAAAACTTCCTAATTATTCAAATATTTCAGTTATTTTAAAATAGAACAACCTATAATATAGCTCTAGCTGTCGCGCTTCTTCTTCTAACTTCTTTCCTTTCCCATCGGCGACAGGTTAAAAAACCGAAACGGAAACGACCTCCGTTAGCAGTCTTGGTGCTTCCGCCACGTTTTTCAATCAACCGTAATCTACAATTCTTAACAGTAATTTTTGCCGTGCAAAAAAACTGAAACAGAACCAACGCAAAATTGACGATTCGCGTCACCCATTTTTTTGCTTTTATTCATTTTCCAGTAAATACTGGAACAATTAAATAGAAAACCTTCATTAAGCAGAAAGCCGAGTCAATGAAAAATATAAATAATTATAAATAATAATCTAAATTTGCGTGAATCGTTTGAGAAACTTCTCATAGAAACTTTAGGTTGGGGCAAACCGAACAGTGACGGATATTTCTTTTAAAACATTCTCCGCGTCTTGGAAGCCATGGGAAATATTTAAACAATTTGTAAATTGGGATTCGGAAAATCGGCGCCGAAATTATGTCCCTCAGGTTGATTTGCCCCAGGAAAGTTCGCTCAGATAGTCTCGATCTTGGAATTGTCGCTACCGCTATTAGATTAAAGATTATTTATCACACACTGGTACACAATTTCTAACATGTACATTCGAAGAAAGAATGCGTCGCCCTCGCTTTCATTCCTTATCGTCGGTGACACTCTTTTATCGACTTGTTGGCGCCCCGATGTCTGGGATACTCGCTACAATATATTCGCTTACCGAAAACGATGAAGAACTTGAGGGAAGTTTAAACGACAAAAAACGACAAACATTTGGGAAGCTAGGGAGAGTAAGACGGATTTCTGAAGAATCTTTCATTGTAATATTATGTTATTATTATTGTGAATAGTTATGTTATAATAGACCTTGAAAGTCTTCTTATAAAAATTCAAGGTGGCGAAGAAGGGGAACACCAACTCATTACATCCTAGTAGCAATCCGTATTTGTCTAGAAGACGAGATTAATTTAATTTTCTACACGAACACGAGTGTTTACCAACTTGATCCTTGAGGAACAGCACATTTTTAATTTGGAAGATCGTAACGCACGCGAAATAGCACTACTGTATTATCTAATTGCGCTTCGTCGCCTCAAGAGATATTAACATCTCATTTTGTTATTACGTAATCGCAATAAATAGCGTTCGTCATTTTCTGAAATAACAAAAAGTTTAATGATACGATACGTAATTGGTTGTTAACTACTCTTGCGATACCGCAAAGAAAACAAACAGGGCGACGTTTCGTAACTTCAAACCGATTTGTTGAATTTAAATAACAAAGGGAACACTTCCGCCACCGGCAAAAAAAAGAAATTGTGCATATTAATACGTTTACAAAATAGAAAGTGAGGCGCGACCGTCAATCTTTTTCAATTTCGTGCGGATATTTAAAAAGTGTTTACACCTGAAATGCTACAAATGATTGCTTTACGATGTTGTTTTCCTTGCTCTTTATTTTATAATCGGATATTCAGAAAGGTGATGCTTTTTGTAATATTTGTTTATTTTTTTTATTATTTATATGCAAATTAGTTTTAACCCAGATGTTTGGTCTTGCATTACATCTTATCAATCAAATTTGAAAAAAATGTTTCCAATTTGCGTGCCAAATAGAATGGAATGCACCTAAGGAAGATGCTTAGCAGGATAGATAGAACCCTAGAAATAAAAGCTATGGAGAAAGGTGTCTACTAAAATTGGTAGGGGGATGAAAAGGAAAAGGGAGATGTATAGATTTCAAGGGTTTCTAAAAAGGTTTTTATGGTAGTTCTATATTTTCCCGCTAGAGATCGTGCAGATGTTTCCGTGGTTCAAATTTTCTTCTGCATACGCACTACTACAACTATTCCCTGGACAGAACAGATTCGATCATGACTTGAAAAGAGATACACACCATATTTCCTTCAACTTTGCATCTTGCTTTAAATTACTAAGGTTGTTTTCATTTTGCTGTATTTATTCTTGTGTAAACTACGTCACGTAGACGTTATTTTGGTTTCGACATCTTCAATAAGGTTAGGACACTTTTCAAGTATCTGGTGTGTTAGTTACGAATAAGCGCGGGCTTGGTTCATTTTACTTGCATCGATCGAAGTGATTCTAATGGCTTTCTCCTTCAGGGATTGCAACACATTAATTAAGGCAGTCGATCGTTGATTGAAATACGGGTATTTTGGCTCCTTAAGCGATCATCATATCAATGGCCAAGGGTGTTGCTCATGTCTTTTCTTTGTTTTAGAAGCATCGGAATAAAGCTCTCTTCCAATGCCGCCTGTTTGTTCATTAATGGAATACTCGAGGGGTTGGTCACGGAGATTTTTCATCTCGAGGGAAGGCAATCCGAGGAGATCCTCGACCTAAAATGTTAAATTTATTTAAAATTAGGACTTGATGATGGTTTTTTGCCCGAAACATGTCGCCTTTTATATAAAATATTTGCCTCTAAATAATTTTCATTTTTGTGGGGTGTATCGTTTTACCTCATTTCGAGTCTCTCGGATAGAATGGATACCCAACAAGTCAAGTATTGCTAACTGAAAATATATATAGGGTTATGTAAACTATATGGGAGTGTCGTTTCTCTAGGTTGAAACAGTTCAAAACATGGGAGCGAGTCCGCCCTGTAGTGTACAAATACGTAATTTCGTTCGGAAAATCGGAAATGGTAGTCGGGGAATTTGTTTAAATTTCAAATAGAAACAGAATAGGAAAGTGTTATTGAATTGTCATTTTAAAATGTTAATTTCTTATTGTAGATTTAGTCTGTAATTGTTTAAATCATTTAATTCTATTTGTTGTATTTAGTTTGTACCATAAAATTAAAATGGCAAACTTAGAGAAGATTTAATGGAAATTTTTACGCGAGTTTAAAGTTTTATCTGGTTAGTTGTTGATAAAAAGTTGTTATCGGACAAGAATTAATTGTTGCTTCGACAAACAATGTCACGTGCGAGATAACTGATGCAGGTGGTTATCAGTTTTGGTGAAGTAGATGGAATTTCGAGTGTCGTCGGAAACAAGGATGTGGTTTTTGTGTAAATAGTAAGAATTAAGAGTAGACCAGGCTAATTTTTGGTACCGGCGGCAGTCCAGTCGGCTGTGCAATTTTAAAAATAGAAAACGTAATCGTTCTCATATTAGATAAAAAATACAGAAACATAATGTTGTGATGAAGTTTTCATTCATGGAATTCCGAATTTGAAAAGTGTGTGTTTATCAAGAATGAGGAAATATATGATGTAGTAAAGTACAAGAAAATTCTTACTATCTGAACAGTCACAAAGTTAATTGTTATTGTCTTCGAGCCAGTTGTGGTGTTTTAAACGTGAGCTGTTTTTGTTTCTGAGAAGAATCTGTTTTAATCGTGAATGGTTTTCTTTTGACACATTGTTTTTGAGTGCGATCGCCATATTGAATTTTTGTAAATAGCAAAATAAGTCATGTGATACGGCATTAGAAACCTCCTGCTTTTCTGTTTCTTACTACCTTAAATGAATGGTTTTTTGACACATTATGGAATTATTGCCATAAGAAATACATTGTAAACATTGAGGCAAAAATGTAAGGTTGATTCCAAATAAAATACTAAGTGTTTAATATCAGCGGTTTTGTAATTTTTTTCTATCGAGTGGCGTAAAAATCCAACATAGCGTCCATTTAAAATAAGGAAGTTGATGTCAATATCTCGGAAACCGCCATTTTAAATTTTTTTTCTACGTTCATTGAATTTATCCCATCCAATCTTGCAACTTTTATTTGGAACGTTTTTCGATAGCTCTCTTTGTTACGAAAATATTCCAACTTTTTAAAAATGGCGATTTTCACTTTTTTGAATTATCTACGAAACGATTTATTTTTTTCAAAATATCGCATCGGAATATCCATTACCATCAAAAACAACAGAACTTTGCCATTAACCGAATCTGTAAGTATAATAATAACACAGATAGTCATGTTATCCTACTCGATTTAAGACACCCGGTGTTGTAATGGAACCGAATTTGCCCGCTAAAATTCGGCCGCAACGAAAGAATTCAAGATTCCGTTTTGTTTCGTTTCCGTGGTACACGTGTTTTTTTTTCTCTGCGCTCCATTCAAATGGGCCATAATTTACAATAAAAGTGTCAAACATAACGCTAGATGAGAAAAGTTAATGATCTATATCGACCGACGACTGGGCGGTGCTTTTGTTAAGGACAGTGGTAATTTTTACGTTTCGAATACCGAGTTACTGTGAGTGTCTCAACTATTATTCAGGTGCGTATTTTTTTTCATCTTTACGTTTATTGCATCCATCTAGTAATTTTATGATCGTGCCAAATTAACGACGTTCCCGTACAGCATGGACATTGTCATTTATAGCACATTACAAATACAAATTGCTCTTTTATAATTATGCTGATTATACTTTGAATTAAATGCGAGATTCCATTAGGGTTTTTACGTAGATATATTGTTTGTTTCAATTTACAGTATCCCTTTGTCCTAGTGCTGGTTTTACCTGCCAACCGGCAATATGAATGTCTGACCGATTTACGTGTTGGTTGATTCCAAATAAAATACTAAGTGTTTAATATCAGCGGTTTTGTAATTTTTTTCTATCGAGTGGCGTAAAAATCCAACATAGCGTCCATTTAAAATAAGGAAGTTGATGTCAATATCTCGGAAACCGCCATTTTAAATTTTTTTTTCTACGTTCATTGAATTTATCCCATCCAATCTTGCAACTTTTATTTGGAACGTTTTTCGATAGCTCTCTTTGTTACGAAAATATTCCAACTTTTTAAAAATGGCGATTTTCACTTTTTTGAATTATCTACGAAACGATTTATTCTTTTCAGAATATCGCATCGGAATATCCATTACCATCAAAAACAACAGAACTTTGCCATTAACCGAATCTGTAAGTATAATAATAACAAAGATAGTCATGTTATCCTACTCGATTTAAGACACCCGGTGTTGTAATGGAACCGAATTTGCCCGCTAAAATTCGGCCGCAACGAAAGAATTCAAGATTCCGTTTTGTTTCGTTTCCGTGGTACACGTGTTTTTTTTTCTCTGCGCTCCATTCAAATGGGCCATAATTTACAATAAAAGTGTCAAACATAACGCTAGATGAGAAAAGTTAATGATCTATATCGACCGACGACTGGGCGGTGCTTTTGTTAAGGACAGTGGTAATTTTTACGTTTCGAATACCGAGTTACTGTGAGTGTCTCAACTATTATTCAGGTGCGTATTTTTTTTCATCTTTACGTTTATTGCATCCATCTAGTAATTTTATGATCGTGCCAAATTAACGACGTTCCCGTACAGCATGGACATTGTCATTTATAGCACATTACAAATACAAATTGCTCTTTTATAATTATGCTGATTATACTTTGAATTAAATGCGAGATTCCATTAGGGTTTTTACGTAGATATATTGTTTGTTTCAATTTACAGTATCCCTTTGTCCTAGTGCTGGTTTTACCTGCCAACCGGCAATATGAATGTCTGACCGATTTACGTGTTGGTTGATTCCAAATAAAATACTAAGTGTTTAATATCAGCGGTTTTGTAATTTTTTTCTATCGAGTGGCGTAAAAATCCAACATAGCGTCCATTTAAAATAAGGAAGTTGATGTCAATATCTCGGAAACCGCCATTTTAAATTTTTTTTCTACGTTCATTGAATTTATCCCATCCAATCTTGCAACTTTTATTTGGAACGTTTTTCGATAGCTCTCTTTGTTACGAAAATATTCCAACTTTTTAAAAATGGCGATTTTCACTTTTTTGAATTATCTACGAAACGATTTATTCTTTTCAGAATATCGCATCGGAATATCCATTACCATCAAAAACAACAGAACTTTGCCATTAACCGAATCTGTAAGTATAATAATAACAAAGATAGTCATGTTATCCTACTCGATTTAAGACACCCGGTGTTGTAATGGAACCGAATTTGCCCGCTAAAATTCGGCCGCAACGAAAGAATTCAAGATTCCGTTTAGTTTCGTTTCCGTGGTACACGTGTTTTTTTTTCTCTGCGCTCCATTCAAATGGGCCATAATTTACAATAAAAGTGTCAAACATAACGTTAGATGAGAAAAGTTAATGATCTATATCGACCGACGACTGGGCGGTGCTTTTGTTAAGGACAGTGGTAATTTTTACGTTTCGAATACCGAGTTACTGTGAGTGTCTCAACTATTATTCAGGTGCCGTATTTTTTTTTATCTTTACGTTTATTGCATCCATCTAGTAATTTTATGATCGTGCCAAATTAACGGCGTTCCCGTACAGCATGGACATTGTCATTTATAGCACATTACAAATACAAATTGCTCTTTTATAATTATGCTGATTATACTTTGAATTAAATGCGAGATTCCATTAGGGTTTTCACGTAGATATGTTGTTTTTTTCAATTTACAGTATCCCTTTGTCCTAGTGCCGATTTTACCTGCCAACCCGCAATATGAATGTCTGACCGATTTACGTGTTTTTATTTATATTTAGATACAGTATGTTCTCTTAGAGATTATATTCTATACGAGTATACAGAATGAAACGATGTCATAAATATTATAGCGATTCTGCGGTGCTGTATTTGGAAACATCGATGCTATATTCTTAATTTATAATTGAATTTCTTGCAACGCGCTTCCTTTCTTTTGCATGAATATGTTACTGTTTATTTACGGGGTGCTTCCTCTGGGGGCGAGTAGTGTACATTATGTCGTTGATTGTTACATTTTTCACTTGGAATTGAGAACTAATTACTTTATACTAATGTTGTTCCACGACATGTTCCTTTGTTTGGTTGTAATGTGATACTCAACATTATGCTCCTATGTATTTGAATCGGGTAATAATGATTATTATTTGGCAGGGTGACTTGTTTCTAATATGTATTGTGCTATATTTGATACCGATATTTAATCGCGATTTGACGTAGCAGAGGGTGGTCGACAACTGACATACGCAGAGAAAGTGTCTTAGAAAAGAGCCATCTTGCCGATTTTGCTAATCAATTCGTCTAGCTGACCCTTGACCTTTTGTTTTCTTGTTGTATCCAATGGGGTATCCTTTTGGAGTAAAATGCTCTCTGATCTGATCCAAACTTATGTGCATTTATTCCTAATGGCTTAATGATTGTTTTTTTATGTTATGTGTGTCAAATATTAATTCTTTAGGAATTCCAGTAGAGCCTATGATTAGACATTCTATTAATTAACTAGAAAACCATCATAATATGCATTTATGTCATTACAGACAACTAATTTTGCTCTAAAGCTTAATATTAATTTGTTGGCTGGTTTTTTCTTGGTCAGTTCTTTTTTTCCCAGCCTATTCTTATATTTGTGCTCGGTGAAATACCATTTTTCTAAATTTAATCTTGCAATGCTAATTATTTTGATTAAATCCCCGTTTTAAAGCATGTATTCGTTTTATTTGTATTCGTTACTTGATCCTCACTCCGACAGACAACAAATACGTCGTAGCGACTTTTAAAAAAACACAACGTAGTAAGTGGTCCTGGTATTTTGTTATTAAGGTTAAGTAGCTTTCGAGGTAGCGTTGTTTAGAGGAGATGCCATGGGGTTCAGTTAGCTTGGGAGGGAAAGTTTGCTGGCTAGCCTGGGTACTTCACAATATTAACACAAATCTAAAGAAATCCCGAAATCCAAATGAAATCCATGGAGATACAGAGAGTATATTGAGATTCAGAGGAAATTCGAAGTGATCCTAGGAGATTCGGAGGAAATCCGAGGACATTTTACGAGAAATAAAGGTGTAAACAAATATACCATACGAGCTCCTGGGTATGGCTATAGCCAGGGCTATTAGCATGCGCAAAACCAACTTTTGAACTTGGTATTAGAGTCGCTTTTGTACCAAGTGCAGATGTGCCAAATTTCATTTAAATACCTTCATAAATAAAAAAAAGTTTGCAATTAATAGTCAAGGTTTGGAAATGACACTGTGAATGTTGAATCGATTAGTCTTAACTTTTGGCATTGGGTATTATATGGCTAAAGCTATTCCATATTGAATTTCGTACAATTCGGATCATAACTAATGCAAACAAGAGGGCCTCCCTTATTTTTTGGCCTACATTCGCAATTCACGAACTCCTATCTACAAATTTGATAAATAATCCAACTGCAAAGTTTAATCGTAATCGGCGCATTCGTTTTTGAGTGCTAACGCACGGACGGACAGACGCCGCAAAATTACAAACTCGCTAGGGGTTCGTTAATAATGTGTAGTGAATAACCCATCACTTTACATGTTATCATCCCTGAGGGCCGAGCTTGAGAAAAATCAGTGCCATAATCCACGTCACAGTGTTTTTCCGTTTTCCGAGCGGAATTGATGCTCAGTCTTGCGTTTCCTTGCAGAACTGTGATTTGAAACATCGCATCCATATACAAAAAGCATCATGTACGTTGCTGGAAATAATAATCTCCCCAGAAAATGAATAATAAAAAAGTGAAATTATTTAAATTACCTTTGAACGATTAGAGAACACAATTTAAGCGCAAAGCCATATGCATTAAAAAGAAATCTGTCGTAAAATTTCTAATTTATTTTGTAAATTCAATTTCACTCTCAAGAGTTAATTGAGTTGAAAATATTGGAATAATTTCCTCCGGGCCTATTTTCCATTTTTCGCAACTGGTCACCGCTTTGGAGACGTTCAAAAATTAATTTAGGATCAGTCATTGGCCAAACAAAGCGAGTTTACATGTACAATGAAACTCAAAAGCGATAGTGAATGTAATCGCGTGCATATGCAAGAAAATAATACTTTTAGATTGTAAGCCTTACCTGTTCTTCGAAGTGGCGAAACGTATCCGTTAATCCAAATAGACAGTGGACACACAGAAAAAATAAATCACTCCTAATCACTTGCGAGAGCCGATTCATTTAGAACAGACCCGCATTCCGCGACTTGAACGTATGTTTGGACGTCTTTGGTTGGCCGTGAGTTCAACATGCACACAGGAAGGAAGGTGTCGAGAAGGGAGAGAAGCTTACGGCAAGGTTATACATGGTCACTTTCTGAGATGACCTTGCGTCCATGGTTATCGAATTGATACGGAATCTCTCCGGGTAGTAAGCAATTAACCAAGACCGAAAACGGTCCTTTTTTTGGAAAATTCCGCGATTCGTCACGCCCGCGTGACGAGCTTGCGTACTCGCGTCGGTTCCCACGTAACGGTTACGATGGTGCATTAGGATTAGACGTCCAGCAGGCGGGCGAATATAATCGGTTTTAGGTCAAACGTTATAGACAAAGAGATTTGCGCCGTTGCGAAACTCGAAACGGAAAGATCTGACGGCGATCGCTGCCGTTGTGATTCATGCTTGCAATTTTGCAATAGGAAATCTGAGTTGGTTACTCTTCGAATTGTACGCTTGCACAATGACCCATTCGCAGCTGATGAATGTGCAAATCATATCCACCACCTTCATCCTGAGGTAGTCTTCATCTTCTAATTCCTAGTTTGAGTGTTGCAGGTCCTACCACTGTAACGGCCCATAAACAATTTTACACATTCCTTCCACCTTGCAAGCCTCCCCTGACCAACGTTAAGCTCGTCATCTTACCCGAAACCGAAATCCTTAGGAAATCCACCCATCACCTGCACCCAACCGTCGGATCCAGACCTCGCAACCAGGCCACCAAAATTCAAGATGATGATGATGAGTTATACGCAGGTTCCATTTTGCCGTCTCACACTCCTTTCTGTCCCTTTCAATCGTCTACCACCTTCATTCTTCTTCCTCTTGTCCTTGTACCATCCACGGGTTCTTCGATCACGTTCTTCGGCAAGCTATTCCCTCTTAGCAAATGACCAGGACACATTCTTTTCCTTCTCAAATTTGTTTTGGACAAAGATCTTCCTTCTCGTACTCTTCCTTCTCTGGTACTGGTATCAGTAGGAGATTTGACATTTGGAGGTCCCACCAAGATAAATGGAAAATAAGTAAGAAGAACAACTATAAATTGTGCAGATAGTTTAGTAAATGGCTGCGTTATAAGGTAGCAGCATGCTATATTTATCGATGTTTTCTTTCTTTAATTAATGGGGACTTCTCCATTTTACATTTGTGGGTACTTTCCTCCGACAAAACGTTTTCAAGATATGCGCTCGTAAAGTTTTGATATCACCAATAGATTCCAGACGTCCCAATCGCCCTTTGTGAGTACCATTCTCCGACAATCTGTTCTTGAGATACCTATAAGGAACTAGCTGACCCGACGATCTTCGTACCGCCTTAGAATGAAAAATCCGATGCAACTGAATACATCATTTTTACAACACACCTAAAGGATTGATTCTGTCCCACCAGATGAGCATAGCTTGTAAAGCAAACTTTTGAATCGGTATTAGTTTTACTTTTATTCGAAGTGCCCACATACAACATTTCATTTAAATATCTCAACAAATAAACAAACGTACTGCGCATGCGCAAAACAATTTTTGGATTCGGCATTAGTTTAGTTTTATTCGAGGTGCTTATATACAACATTTCATTTAAATATCTTAACAAAAAAACTGGGATTGCACAAATACAAAAGTTTGGGTTGCGCATGCGCAATTTTTTCTTATTCATCTGATAAGTTACCTGAGGTTTAAGGAATATAATTACTTAACCCAAAATTATAAAATATGTATAAAAGAAACCCTTTTTTGGGCAGCTTTTGGGCATAGTCGAAAAACAATAGCGACCTTTCTTATATTCCTGAAGAACATGTGTAGGTATCAATTTTTAACGCGATCGGACGTTTCTACACCAAATTATCGTGCACACGGAAGACAGACGGGCAGACAAACAGCAATACAAAAATATAATTCAGAATTCTTTCCTGCATTTTTCGTAAGTATGTGTTAATATTCTACGTGCTATTCCCAGCGAAAATAAATCCAACACACCAAAAGTCATTAAAATCGGTACAGCCGTTCTTTAGTTAGAACGTCATTAACTCATTTAGATCTTTCTGTTTTATATATAATCGTGAATTTCCCATTTTTTGGTTAAATTTTCCCATGTTCTATTCCCAGGGAAGACTGATCGAACAAAATCATTCAAATCGGTGAAACCGTTCTTCAGTTATAAGATTACAAACACATTCAGTCTTTTATATATATATATATATATAAATTTTGGTGTAGTCGATTTTTGGTAAAAAAGGAAGGTTATACACTGCCTTTTTTTGAGCCCCGAAAAACAAATTGTCTCACATCGACCCGGAAAATAGTATATTAAGATACAAGTGTATAATCAAGTCTTTAAAGCACGCGCAACGAGTTTAAGGGCACGACGCAATGCGGAGTGCCTTTAACGTTGCAAGTGCTTTAAAGACCAATTATACACGTGTATCTTATAGTATTTTTTATTATACCTGCAGTATAATTTAAAAATAGGAAATACAATGAAATCATATTGACGTTATACTCGAATACATGTTTAATTAAGTGGGCTGGGTGTTCGAAATTCCACGATTGCCATGGAAATGTCACTTGACGTTTGCTTATAAAAATCATCGTCTTTGTAAATAAAACGATTTCCGTTGAAAAAGATAATACACCGTCCATTAAATCGCTTGTTATAAAATCTAAACAAACGTTGGTAGGCGTAAAATCCAAATCCAGCAAAGACTATTATAAAGAATTTGAAAAATTGTTTCCATGGATGAAAAGGAAGTTACTTACGAATAAAGTCTTAAATGCATCGATAATGCTGGGATATATGAAGGAAATGTCAAAGGTATTTAAATCTCCTATCTTTTGGTGCATTAACTCAAAACTTCAAACAATGCTGCGATTAAAAGTGGAACAGATTTGGAAGCACACCCTAAATTACGCGCGTTTGTGAAACCTTCAACCAAAGGATAGGTACAAGCCAAAGAAATGTTATGCATTTACAGAAAGCGACCTAAGAGGATTTTTTATTTCAGCCCCAGATGACAGTTTCAAAAGTCATACTTGAAGTATCGTTACTTAGCAACTTTAAAGCACGTGTGTTTTAAAGGCCTTTTTTCGCACGCATTTGAGTGTTTAAAACGGAGATTGTGATTCAGGTATAATAAAATAGTTATTTATATAACAAGAGCGCGAAGTTCAATTTCGCGCATTGAGACTGAAGGTATTTTGACGAGGCGAAGCCGAGTTAAAATATCAGTCAAATGCGCGAAATAACTTCGCGCTAGCGTTATATACAATATTTTTTCTACAACTGAACCGATTGTTAATTAAATTTGCTGTTTAAGTTCAACTTTGTCACGTGCGCGAAATACTTTTTTTCACTGTTGACGATTTCGCGCACGTTGGCAAGGGCAACCTTACTTATTAATTAACCGTTTAAAAATCTAGTACTTCGCGCTTCGAAATTCGTCAGAAAATGACAGGTTTTTTTGACAGTTGTAGAAAAAATTTTTTTTTATAGAATGTGGCCTGTAGAATCCATAATTTCAAACAGTTCCAATATTGGGATACTAGTTCAAAAGTTACAGCCCCTTGAATGTTCTTTCGAAATTGTTTTCTAGTCTATAACTTTTGATTGAGAAGTCTGATCGAAAAGTACGAATTGATTTCGATTCTACGCACCCAAATTAATAAGAAAAGGTGTTTTCCCGAGAAATTTTGGTGTAGTCGATTTTTGGTAAAAAAGGAAGGTTATACACTGCCTTTTTTTGAGCCCCGAAGAAAAAATTGTCTCAGATCGACCCGGAAAAAAATTTTCTTATAGAATGTGGCCTGTAGAATCCATAATTTCAAACAGTTCCAAGATTGGGCTACTAGTTCAAAAGTTACAGCCCTTTGAATTTTCTTTCGAAATTGGTTTCTAGTCTATAACTTTTGATTGAGAAGTCTGATCGAAAAAGTACGAATTGTTTTGGATTCTACGCACCAAAATTAATAAGAAAAAGTGTTTTCCCGAGAAATTTTGGTGCAGTCGATTTTTGGTAAAAAAGGAAGGTTATACACTGCCTTTTTTTGAGCCCCGAAAAAAAAAATTGTCTCAGATCGACCCGGAAAAAAAATTTTCTTATAGAATGTGGCCTGTAGAATCCATAATTTCAAACAGTTCCAAGATTGGGCTACTAGTTCAAAAGTTACAGCCCTTTGAATTTTTTTCGAAATTGGTTTCTAGTCTATAACTTTTGATTGAGAAGTCTGATCGAAAAAGTACGAATTGTTTTGGATTCTACGCACCAAAATTAATAAGAAAAAGTGTTTTGCCGAGAAATTTTGGTGTAGTCGATTTTTGGTAAAAAAGGAAGGTTATACACTGCCTTTTTTTTTGAGCCCCGAAAAAAAAATTGTCTCAGATCAACCCGGAAAAAAAATTTCTTGTAGAATGTGGCCTGTAGAATCCATAATTTCAAACATTTCTAAGATTGGGCTACTAGTTCAAAAGTTACAGCCCTTTGAATTTTTTTCGAAATTGGTTTCTAGTCTATAACATTTGATTAAGAGGTCGGATCGAAAAAGTACGGATTGATTTGGATTCTACCCACTCAAATTAATAAGAAAAAGTGTTTTCCCGAGAAATTTTGGTGTAGTCGATTTTTGGTAAAAAGGGAAGGTTATAATTGTACGGATTAAGATTCAAGCAACGTCAGTCGTATCTAAATCGACGTTTAGTTAATATGCGCACGGGTAGATGTCTCTGTAACTTGCTAACTTCAAGTTCAACTTTTAATCTGTCAAACTTCGAGGTTGCGTAGATTGATATGCGGATTCAAAACTAAAAGCACTTAAAGGGAACTGTTAAAGGGAACTGTTACTATTTAGTGAATTATTAAAATAGAAGAAATGGTTGTTATAATTATCTTCACTTATTTGAACCTATACTTAATGTAGGTAAACACACCGATCCTCTACATTCATTTATAACATGCATTTCAGGCAGAAAACTGGCAAATCAAATGCGTTATTCTAAAATGTTGAACATTAGCTACGAGCAAGGTTTCACAATATCGTATACAGTCCTCTTCTTTCGGCAAAGGTGATTTGGTAACGAGACATCTGTATCTGCACCATATCGTGCTTCAGCTTATGAGATTATGTCAAGAAGAAGTCAAAAACAATTTCGTTATACTTATAACGGATGTTCAGTTCTAGTTTAGATGCTACAAGATAATTATAAAGTTACGTCAATGGTTTTCACAATTTCATATGCAAGTTGTTACAATTTACCGATTAAACTCTCCACAAGTGCAAAGTAGTTTTTTAAAAAAACTGTTTCTTGATGTATTGAAGTAAAAACGTAAAAATAAATGTTAACCAGGTAAACACGAAATGACAGAAGAAAAGCTGAGGAATGCGCGACATACGTTTTAGACCGCCCGTATGAATTGTACAGCAGACTCAAGTTACGAAGTTCTATCCTTCTCTAGCAACCGTCAATCTGTGTGAGAGGCACCGTTCCATACGCTAATTATTGCAATACATAGCGATGAGTCATACCCAACTTAATTTGGCGTCAACTATATCTGGCCTTTTCCAGGCTAGCGCACGGAAAAACTTTTCCCGTTCCCTTTGATTCTTTCCGTGCGCTGAATATAAATACCCAAAATATTGCTTTAAAATACAAATTTACAGGGAAGTAAACTAATTTTCAGAAATTCTATATGCGTTGTAATGTTTCATATGTAAGTATTTTGCGTTTTAATTCGTAGATGTTTGAATATTTAGATAAACTTCTTTGAGATTTTGTGACATTTTTTGACGTTTCGTCAACCTTATCTGAAATAACCTAATTAAACAAATCGCCTTTGAAATGATTTGAGAGTAACCATGAAAACGCATTTTCTATAACTGTTACAAAATAACAATGTTGGCGGGTTTGTTGTTTTTTGTTATCGATTTAAAAGAAGTATAATAAAAAATATCGTTCATTACATGTCCAGAAATGCTTTTTCCGTGCTTGCATGACTTTCCGTGTTCGGCTACGCCTCACACGGGAATTTGTCACGCGCGCACGGAAAAAGCCTGCTTTCCGAACTCGTAATGAAATATACTATTTTTTTTATAGAATGTGGCCTGTAGAATCCATAATTTCAAACCGTTCCAAGATTGGGCTACTAGTTCAAAAGTTACAGTCCTTTGAATTTTCTTTCGAGATTGTTTTCTAGTCTATAACTTTTGATTGAGGAGTCTGATCGAAAAAGTACAAATTGAAGAGTTTACCACCTCAAATCGGCGGGTTATCCGAACGCCTTTCCAATATGTCGATTTGAACTGCGAGTGGATAATTCGGTGGTCCGTAACAGCTATTCTGCGTGGACCATAGGTATAGCGAAGTCAAAAGGAAAAGGGAAGGCAAGAGTATTAGTTTCCATAGCGTGTAATGCGGTTACGAAAAATAGTTACTAGAGAAGTTTGAAAGTTTGAGCTTTGAGATACGGACTTTTTGGGGAGAATTTTAACTGTGGTAGATAGGTACGTTGCAAAGAGTTAGTGTAATCGTGGCGAGTTAGGTGTAAACACTTTTATAAAAGTGAACCGTGAGCGCGGAGTCCAACTTCAGACAAGTGGCGTTAATATAAGGCTCGAATTTTAGGAAGGCATTGAATTGAAGAGAAGCGCCTTTCCAAACTCGCATTCGGCGTGACATGACGGTACGCGTTTCGAGTGCGTCGCAGTTCACGACTTTTATTTCCAAGTAATTAATCCATTATTCGACAAAGACGCACCTTGACATCAGGGAAGCTGACACAGTATAATTCCAAAGAGACGTATTCAATCTGGACAAGGCAAATCTATTACATTTTGTCCATTCCTGTACAGAACATTACACGAACACGAGCTAAATCCAGACAATTCTATGGGAATCGATGCAACTTTAGGAGAAGGGTAATTAGAGGCATGTATTTGTAGAAAAATTTGCTTATTCCATTGTTTTTCATTGACTTTGAATTCGATACTTTAAGGGTATGAGACTTAATTGGGAGTGTGTATTATCGACCAGATCAAATAGAGATTTCCGATGTTAAGGGAGGTCGGATGGAATCAGTGTCGAGAAGTACACAAAAGTTAGTTTTGATACCAGTGGAAATCATAATGTAAGTTCCAATTGTTCCCGTTCGATTGAGTTAGTCGGTGGAACCCATATTTTACTGTATTATTGGAGTTTTCAGCTGTGTGGTACTGGGCACTTTCAGATTCCCGACAATACCGTCACCGTTCTTGGTGAAATTTGCCTCCAGACAGGACAGAATCCTTGTTCTGAGTTATCAGCTTCCGGGACGTGAACTCATACACCAAGAATTGACTGAGTATATGCGGTTACAAGTGAAGTAGTGTAGGTTTCGACGAGACGCATCCTTCGGTGGGGTCAAGACTTCATGTGTGAGTAGCTCGAAAACGGAGTGTCGAAAGAGGGAAAATCATAAATGCCGACGAGACGCATCTGTCGATGGGGTCGAAACTTCAAATGTGAGTAACTCAAAGTGGATTGTCGGAAGAGGGTATTTACAAAAGGAAATTTCTTTGGTAATAGGTAATTGATACTCAAGTGGTCAGGATGCACCCCATTAATGGTGGGTACAACATCCACAGATCCGGGAAAGTATGTTTTAGGCAAGACAGTCGATTTATTACTCCTCTTAGCTCTCGTTCCCTATTTTCCAATAAATTAATCTGTTTGCTAATTACATAATTTAGGGGTCTATTATGTATATTGTCGTTAACAAACGATATCGTAATGGTAACGAGAAACGAGATTATTTAATGTCTAATTAGATATGAACTATTTCAGGACTGACAATAATGAATGACGCGACCACTTATGACTCATTTTGTGAAATATGACTCGGGTGGCCAGGTGTCGTCCCACTGGCTGAAGAGTATAGAGGGTTGTCACGAAAATCCCTCGTTTGCTGGTAGGACCACTGCAAAAGAGAGCAAGTACTTGTATCGTATGTATTCCAGAAGCTCCAGTACAATCTAGGACAGGACATTTTTGAGATAGTCCATGCTCACATGCTGGGAGAACCTTGACCAGGTATATGATTTTTTTCTCCCATACCCTGAACCAGTTTGCAGCTTCGACTTTTCAGATCACAATCGCTGCACTTGATCAAACATACCAAAAGCAAAGTCCAACCCATGGAAGAGACAATGGTCAAAAGTTTGAATTAGAATTAAGGCCGCAGCGAGGACGATCCAACACGCCTTTGGTCACGTTCGGACGTGCACGTAAAAAGAAACTCCGCAGTTAATTCAGGCGTTAAGGATTTGCCTATTCAAGTTATAATCGCGTGGAATTACTTAATGACCGCAATAAGTTAAAAAAAAAATTGTTAAGATCATTTATGTGTCGTAACTCTTGCATGAACGACCCATGACCTCTTGACCAATAGCGAATGTAACAATAGCCGTGCTTGTTTGGTAATTGGATTGAGCCTGGGTAGGTGTTTCGCGATCACCTTCGCTAATTAAACTCTATTCTAGTTCACTCTACGCGATTTGGCGCCTAGCCGGCAAGGTCAAGTACGCCCTTCTCCTAAAATGATGGGCGCCAGAAGATGAGAAATTGAATAAGATTTATGGTCGCATCCCAATTGAGGTCACTTTCTTTACTGGTGCAAAAGCAGTTATTGTCTTAATGGTAGTGAAACCGATAACCTCATTACCATGAGAATGCTCCTCGTTTGTTTAAACTGGAACTGGAAATTTGCATAGGTACCGATAGTAAAATTATTGGAAAGTTGCTAATTTACCTCCCAGTCCTCAGTCCAGAGCTATTGATCTCGTGACCGATGTTTCTGATTGTTTATCCCCCTTGCACATTGTCACTCAAATTACTGGTCAGCGCGCGGCCTTTTTCACCAAACCATCGAGAGAAACTAGGTGCAAGTTATTGCTGCGAAGAGTTACGACCGGAATCGGTGAAAGTCGGTTTAGTTATAAATTACTTTGAGATAAATTTTTCCATTATTAAATATTCTAAAGTAAAAGTAACCGCAATTTCTACAAACAACCCGCAGAAGTGGCACGGCGTAACTTACCGGTTGTTAAAAAAATCCGCGATAAGCGGGCGCTCGTGGGAAAGTGGTCGGGACCGACGATGAGGAAGCCATAAATTACACAAATTCCAAACTCGTTCGGTAATCAAGGGTCATTGCCGTTTTGGCGGGAAACGGTCATGACGTTCCAAATCGTAACCTACGTCAATGGATCGAGTTGCTCCATTACATTGCAGTCACAGAATTATTCGCCTGCACATCTCAACAATTGGAAACGGAGCCCGGAACTACCCAAAGAATTTTGACATGGTGGATCCCAACAAAGAATCTTTTTCTAGTTGAAGCTTATTTGCAATGAAACCACCGCAAAAAATCTTGTTTGACAAAACTGGACGTAGGAAAAGCTACCAAAATGAATTTCTTTGGCATTTATTACAGAGATTTTCTCTGGGCCAGTCATCAAAATACTTACAAAACGTACTGGTGACGGTAAAAAGGCAAAAGATAATCGACTTACTTACGGCAAATAAAATATAAAAAGATACTTCCAAAATTGGGCGTTTAACTTATGAAGAAAACCCAATTTGGAGGAAGTGGAACAGGGAAATTCCAGTTCCTCGCTGTATTTGCTCCAAATGCGATGCAAATTAATTCGGTTTCATTTTGATAGAACTCTGGACGCCGCCTCTTGGTTTTTTCTCATTAGAACGTCATTCATTATACTAGACAGTTTCGGGGACCAATTTCCACCAAATTTAGAAGAACTATCGCTGATTATTATGGACAATGCTAAATGGAAAACAACTACAGGCATCGCTACAGCACAAAAATTTTGAGTTTCCAATGCAAATGTGGTTTATTCGTAGTAATACTTCTAGTATCGAGGCTAAATGTGCTATTTTAGCAACAAACCTTCAAAACGGTGTGCTGCTGATGACATGGAATTAGAAAATGGACATGCAGTACTACGGTTGCCTCCCTACCAATGCGTTTTTAATCCCATCGAAAATATTGAGATATATGTATACCTTCGACATCCTATTTTGATTTGTTTGAGGTTTTCATTTGATTTTTAAAACTCATTTAGATTAGTGCGTTACGAATCAGTCTCCTTTTTACCGCGCAGAGGGAAATGCCAAAGTGATATAGATATTTAGCGGCATTCACATTCAACTTCAGTCAAAGGTTATCGTATCCAGGGCTGGGCAGAATATTTTCAAAAAGTATTTGAATACTAAATAGTAAATACTTTACACAAATCAAAGGTATTTGAATACTAAATACTTTTACGTCCAGCACAAGCGAATACTAGAAATAGTCCATGGGCCAGTCGACATGACGGTATAATTTGGGGGTACCAATTTTCCTTTTTACAGTGGTTATACGTGTTTACTAGGATGCCATAAAAACAATGATTGCCATCTCAAAGCGGTAGCTAATAGAAATGGCGGTCAATCAAAGATGGCGGATGTTGAGTTTTATAAAATCAACTATATCTCTGGAATTATTGATCCAATTTCACTATTCTTTTTTTTTCATGAAAGCTCTTTATATGTGCTATAAATATTGTTATAAGTAGGTACTTTTTCGATAAAATCAACTGTTAATAAGTAATTTAAAAAAATGTTTTTTTAAAAATTTGTTTCCGAATTTTCTTTACTACTTGTATCCTGTATTAATCAACAATAAATGGTAAAATATGCGCATATATATGCAGAATATTAGTGAAAAATATGCAAACAGTTTTGATGTATATGCACACATATGCAAAATTATTATATGTTGCATAATTTCTAATAAAAATGGAATTACGATAAACACTAACAATAAGATGTTTTCTGCACGAAATGATTGCCTCATGTCGCTAAGAATTAATTTATAAGCACTAAGCAGAGAAACTTCTCTTTACATCAACAAAAGTAATAGGTGCATTAGAAAACGACAAACTATTGGGAACAATTTCCAAACCTTCCACAATATCACCCATCAACACGGTAGAGAAAGAGAAAGATAAAATAGTTTGGAAATGATGAAATTAAACATCAATTAAATCAATAAATCTTCCTTCCAGCTATTGCAGTATGTTTCATGATCGCGTCCGTTATAAAAATCCGCAAAAATGTACTAAAAATTCAAATTAAAATCGATTATCTCTATCAAAAATTTAAATACATCCTAAAATATGCAAAAATAAATTTGGTTTAATCGCAAATGTTGCAAACCGAAAATACACAAAATCTCATAAGAAGTACAACCAAAAATAAACGATATTCATTTTGCATATAAGTATTCACAGCTTTAGCTGATCAACAAATTGAATTAAAATTAAAATAAAATAAGTGCTTCCAAACATCAAGAAGATGGTGAAAATATGCAAAAATATATGTATCATATGTGGAGAGATTTCACCTTTTAGTGAATTGCACTCTCCAAAATACAGGCAATCTTAGGCAGTGTTATACAACGTTGCATTACAAGAATTTTCACCTCTTACTAAACTAGGAGATACATCGGATAACCTGTTGTACACTGTGAAGGCTCTTTAATGGTGAAAAAACTCCCTTTAACGAGTACTGGGAAAACCTTAAAGAAACGCGTCAGATGAGCGACGCCTGCTCGATAAGCACAGCAAAAACGTGAAACACGTTTCCGCTTAACTTTAAACAAGAACTTTACAACTGACAAGACTGACTGTCTTGCAATAAATACGATCAAATACGGCTTTTAGCCATAACGTCTGCGAAGAGTTTGTTAATATTGATGGGAAGGTGTATATTGTGCCAGATAATTGGACATACATTATGTGAAAACAAAAAATACATTGGAAAATTGTACGTCAAAATCAAAGAGATGCTATTCCGGAAACAGCAAAAATATGAAAGATAACCCTAAGTTTGGCTTCCAGATCGCCTCACGTAGAATTACCAAGCTGGCTCTTGGCAACTACCATTATGTAATGCTAATAACTTAAAGTGCACAAGCGCATGCAAACTGCCAACTTGTGAAAACGTCACTGAAGAAGAGGAAGAAGTAGCAGATTTTAGTGTATATGAAACTTTTGAAAGTAACGAAGTAAGAGTTAAAAAAAATTCAGTTCGTTTACTTCATGTATTAGTTACTAATTGGTTGATTTTATCGAAAAAGGTAGTTATGACAATATTGTAGCACACACAAAAGCTTATTCATTTAAGAAAATGATGAAATCGGACCAGTAGCTCTAGAGATATAGTTGATTTTATAAAACTCAACATCCGCCATCTTGGATTGGCCGCCATTTCTATTAGCTACCACTTTGAGATGGCAATCATGGTTTTTTTACTTCCTAATATATGTGTCTAACCGTGGTAAAAAGGAAAATTGGTACCCCCAAATTATACCATTTCCTTAAATTTAGCCAATCAGGAAGGTCGTTTGCTTTTGGCAGATAGATTAGTATATGGTCAGCAAACGCATAAACCGAGGTTGATCATTGACGTTACGTCTATGACCGAGGGGACCACAAAATCGCTAGGATCAGGAGCTACCGCAGTGTTCTGTAACTAAAACTAGCGATTTTGGAACAGATCCATTTTTGACCATCCGTTTGTCCGTGTGCATGATAACTTGTTTAGAAACGTGCGATCGCTTTGAAAATTGGTACACATGGTCTTAAGGATATAAGAAAGGTCCCTATTGTTTTTAAGTTACGTAGACTTTCGAGTTTGGTATTCATATGTATCGGATTTTTATATTTGATTTTGTGACAATGGAAACTTTCCCTAAACCGACCGGCATTATAGCTCAGTGGTATAGAGCATTGGGGTATAAATCCGGAGGTCGGATGTTCGAACCTGGTTTGAGGTGAATTTTTCATCTGTGGCAGAGATGGGAATTTCCTTAGATCAGTTTCGAGCATTCTGCCGGCTACTCCGAATTAGGTTTTTCTGCAGTTTTCCTAACTCGTAAGGTAAATACCGGAGTAGTATAGAACAACTTAAGACCTTCTGCAGGGGCACCTCTAAAAAGCATTATGCGGGTTACTCTGTAATTGGTCGTAAGCCTGTTGAGGGCCTAGAACAAGAGGGACAATAAATAAATAAAATAAAAAATAAGTAAACATTTCTAAATTGCTCTCAAATATTTGAATAACTTAAAAGTACTGCCTTTTTTTGAGGCCCACAAAGAAAATTGTCCCAGATCCACCCGGAAAAAAAACATTTTCTTATAGAATTTGGCCCGTAGAATCCATAATTTTAAACAGTGTGAAGATTGGGCTACTAGATCAAAAGTTGCAGCCCTTTGAATTTTTTTTCGAAATTTGTTTTTTGTCCATAATCTTTTATTGAGAGGTCTAATCGAAAACGTACGAATTGTTTTGGATTCTACGCACCAAAATTAATAAGAAAAAGTGTTTTCTCGAGAAATTTTGGTGTAGTCGATTTTTGGCAAAAAAGGAAGGTTATACACTGCGTTTTTTTGAGGCACGCAAAAAACATTGTCTCAGATCGACCCTGAAAAAAATTTTCTTATAGAATGTGGCCTGTAGAATCCATAACTTCAAACAGTTCCAAGATTGGGCTACTGATTCAAAAGTTACAGCCCTTTGAATTTTCTTTCGAAATTAGTTTCTAGTCTATAACTTTTGATTGAGAAGTTTGATCGAAAAAGTGCGAATTTTTTGGATTCTACGCACCAAAATTAATAAGAAAAAGTGTTTTCCCGAGAAATTTTGGTGTAGTCGATTTTTTGTAAAAAAGGAAGGTTATACACTGCCTTTTTTTGAGGCCCGCAAAAAAAAATTGTCTCAGATCGACACAGAAAAAAATTTTCTTATAGAATGTGGCCTGTAGAATCCATAATTTCAAACAGTTCCAAGACTGCGCTACTAGTTCAAAAGTAACAGCCCTTTGAACTTTCTTTAAAGCCTCCAGCCTTGCGTTTGTTGCGTAAGTAGAGTAAGAAAAAAAGTATACACAATGTGAAACCATTTAATATTCTGCTAAGTTGGTACACTAACCCATGTATCCTCGAGTCCAATCGATGTAAGACGAAATCCTTGTGAAAACATCTGGCATGCCAACGGCGCAAGGTGATCCATACGAGACGAGTCCAACTAATCTTCCGTTCGCGGCCAATGGACCGCCGGAATCGCCGAAGCACGTGCCTTGGCCTTCACTTAGGAACGTGCACAATTGCGACTCGGTCTTCATAGGCCAGGACTCTTTGCATTTCTCGTCGGAGATGCTGTACAGGTACACGTACTTCAAGTCATCGGTGGGGTGTCCGGGGTAGGTGTCACCCCAACCACTGGCGGTGCAAGGAATTCCTTCCGATAGTCTGGTTTGCTCCAAATCAATTATGCTGACCGTACTGCTAAACTGAATCGACTGCCTTAGCTTGAGAATGGCAATGTCGTTTGCTTTCGAGTACGAGTCGTACAGGTGGTGATTTATGATCCTTTCAACGTCGTACACTTGGGCCGACTCATCCTTTAAGTTGATGATACCGGCGGCCACGGTTAAATGCGACGGGCTGCTTCTAGAAGGACAAAGTAAAGAAACCCGCTCGCTAATGATACTGACACTTACTGTTGAAAGCAATGTGCCGCAGAGATTATAGTGTATTTGTCAATGATGGAACCTCCGCATAAATGGATTCCTGCCGATCTTATCGATACTTGGTAGGGAAGTTGGCCTTGTGGCACGTAGCCTCCACCAACAATGCGGGGGAGAGCAGGAACGGCTGTATTTAAAAATAGACCTTAGCGATATTTTATAAATGAAAGTGGACTTACCTAAAGCGCTCGCAGCGAGAAGGACAATACCAAGTGCGATCATACTGATCAAAAAGTGGCCCTTACCATGGTAAGAAACTGTTTTATACCTTACCTTTATCTTTTTAACAGGCACTCAAAGATTATGAGCTCATTACTTTTTTGGATATCTATTGTACATGGTAACGGGGTTCGATTGTTCAGATAAATGATATGAGACGTAGTTATAATGCGCACGAATCATTTGGTAGAAAGAAACAGTTGCCATAATGCGAAAAGGCTAATTCTCACATTGATCTGCTACTGTTTTTAAATAAATGACAAAGTTTAAAAATTTCTGGTTTCGCGGGAAATTCAAACTGCCCGCACTACCTTTGGATCACCCGGTATATCTTTTCCACTATTTTATAGGTACCGTTATAAAAACAATGGAATGGTACCCTTCTAACTTCGTTAATTTGAAGGAAGCCTGAGACGAATCTATGAAAATGATACGACTTCTTTCTGAATATCTTTAACAATTTCGAAAACGTTTTTGAAGTGTTTTTAGATCCGACATATTGAACGTTTTATGTATAATCTACATTTTGTTAGTCTAAGAACCTTGGAAGATTCTCCTGGGTATCTTTAATGAAACTGTCTTAATCTATCATGAATTTTGAAGATTTAAAAAAAGGCCCTTCTGGAATCTAGTCTTTCCTGTACTTCACATACCATACATACACAGAATGGTACTGTTTGGAAGGGCCGCGGCGTGTGTATAACTCGGTGTATAAAGGGTGCGTCTTTGGAGAAGTATTGGGGTTATGGTGGCAAAAGTGACCCGTTCCAAAAATAGTTAAAGGAAATATATACTGACGCAATTGTAATAAAATTCTTTGAGGAGTCTAATTTAGGTTTACGGTCTCGGCTTGAAAATTGTCCCCTCTTAGGTGACATCAACGGTACCCGTATATAAGAATATTTCAATATAATTAGTGTAAATCTGGGGGATTATTTAGGAACAAAGAGAACGTTGGTTTATGTTACCTAATTTTTCCTTTTGGAATTGTTTTTAATTACTTGTTTTATCGCTTTTGTAATTTATTCAATTTAGATAAGGTGTTAGTTAGAAGTGAGACCCATCTGTTCGTTTGCGATAAGGAATTTTATCAAGCGAAAATTAATTAACGTACGTCTGGTGCTGACAACGAACACGCAAGTGTGTGTTTCATATTGGAGAACTGGGGATTTTTGGTGAAGTCCGTCGTTGATTGGCAGGTTCAAGTTAACCAAAGTTGTGTTATTCGTTACGGAAAAAGTTTTGTCGATTTGAAAAAGGAAGCAGTTGTAGTATAGTGAGGTCTTCGTATTTAAACTTTCTACCATCCGAACAGCTACCGAAATTTTGTGGTTTTATTCATCAAAGCAGATTCAGTGTTATTAAAAAGAAGTAAGTTTCCTTAAGCTGTCAGCGAGCATTTCTGTGTCTTTGATAAGTGCGCTTGGTTATCGCAAACTTTTTACGACCAGATTATTCGGATTATTTAGAAAAACGGCAAGTAATTTAAGATTTTTTCTTAAATTTAATTGTCGACCGTCTGCGTGCGGAGCAATATGTATAAACAAGCATTGTAAGCGTTGTTTTCTTTCAGGGAATTTGATTTCTTGTGTTTCGGAATAAATTGTGTTTATTAGAATCCATTGTACAACTCGGATGGTTTCCATGTCAGATATTTCTATTCACGCCCAAGATTTCATATGCGAATCAAAATTTGGATCCTATCCTGCCCTGGCATTTTCCCCTTTTTCAGTCTTCCTAGTACCTCCATCATTTTTTCCCTCGTGGGTGGTGGCTGGAGTGGCCAGTAATCGTTCTCTTCCATTAGAGTTCCTCCTTCAGAAGCTTCTCCCATGCTGTCATTGTTACATATGTTTTGGTTTCCCCTTTTTTCCTATGTGCTTATAGATTGGGCTAAGCTTAGCGATGTTCTTTGCAAACTCGGCGAATTCCTTGATATCATGTTGTTCAAATGCTCTTTTTTTCTCTTCTCTGGCCTACCGGAGCTCTTTCTTTGCTTCAGGTTTGCGTAGGTTTCGCCCAAACCTCTTCAGTGCTCTGCTTTGGTTGTCCACGGCTGGCTTCCTGTTCGGTGGCATGGACAGCTTATGTCTTCTGAGTGTGTTTCCTGCCGCTTCCTTGAGCATTTCGGCGATCGTGTTCCAAGATGGTCTCCCTTCCACCTTTTTGTTCCTGACCTCGTCCTGCTCCTTTATATATTCATCCCTTTTCCTCTCCCTTGTCAGAACTTGTACATCCGATCATTCAGTTCACCCGCTTTGCTCTCTTTCCTTTCCGACTTCTTCGCGTGAAGCATATTCTTCAAGGGGGAGGGGGTGGCATTTCGATCCAGAAAACATAACATGAAATTCCTTTGGTTTACGATGACAAACGTGAAACTGAACTGCGTAGTAATCAATCAAGTTGAATTGCCTTTTCCTGTCGAATTATAGATTAGATTACCTATTTTTGGAAGGTACAGACACGTACACCAAGTATGCACTGTAGATATAATACGTATACAGAGTACGTTAGTAACAGCGCGATATAGAATCAAAAACCCGTGCAAAGCTATGCATGAGCATTTGATTTGATTTGAAATGTCAAAGTGGTATAAGCTATTATGAGAAGGGCCGGATGTTCAGATATTTTGAAGTTTTTGATAAAGTAGCTGCTCAAGATATCATGATTATGATTCTCACGCTTCTTGATGAATATTTCTACTATGAACTATTTGCGCAATTTCCAGTTGATCCCAGTTTAACATTTTGTATTTTGAAAAAAGGATTATCTCGATTTTTTGTTATTGCTATTACAGAACGACGAACGTACCGACACTATTGTAGAATAAAAGTGCTATGACGGCCGATATGTCCAAATATCCAGTGAACCTCTAAGCGATATTATCACTCTTTGTGGATATAGAGGTATTACCCACTTTCAAATTCCGTTTGTAAGTGCTTTCCCCTGATACTTCGACTTTTCCTTGACAAGTATCTTCTTTTCGACCCCTGGTTCACTACATATTAGTATGTGAAATTTTGACTTCACTAACAAATCGGTCCCGTTCAAGTCTTCGCCTTCGACTTTGCAAATATTTTCTCATTTTGTTCTGCCGAAAATATTTGTGTTGGTTCTAGTAGTTGAAGATAGTAGGTAAAAGTACCTAGTTGATTTAATTTCTAGAGTTGTGTTTTAGCCGCCGTTACCGTAAACAAAAGCTGTATATATATCGAGTTTGCAACCGTTCCCGTCAAGATATTTCAATTACATTTGCTGCGTCCGCAAGCTCTTGTCATTTAGAAGATGAGGACGAATTAATATATTACAATTCCTCTTGTATATAAATATTTCTCCTGTCTCTGTATATATTTCCACTTATTAAGTGCGGCCCGCGAGCCGCCGGAGTTAGAATCAGCCTGAACTGCATTCATCGAACAACGATCGAACAAGAATCAAGATCTCGCCGTACAACCATCAATAATGAACGTGTTTTGTTAAGAAGCAGCACGCCATTTTCGTCGAACCACATCATGGTTATTTAACCAGTTACTGCTACTACAAACGCCATCGCCCTCATCGGATACCGAATGTTGGAATTGAATCTTGCCCATTGAAATGAGCATAATTAACAGTGGCTATTTAAATGAGTTGCAGTTAATCTTATCCGAAAACCTCGTCGTGAGTGGCTTCATTAGAAGCGCAACTAATTGATTTTTTGGAAATCGTAGTACGTGACGTTCGTAAACCTCTCGGGTAGGATCATGAAATTAATAAAAATGGCGAGAGGGCACCTTTTCAACAGAAAAAGTCGCGACAGAAGCCCTAATTTTTTCACAATTAAAACAAAAGTTCACTTTATTTCGTCCAAAATGTGAGGTTGTCTTACTCCAAATTTAATAATTACTTTTAAGTTGGTAAGAGTGTGCGTACCAATGCCAACTTCAATTTCTATCGATGGTTTGTTTTTTTTATTTAAAGTAAATTTAGACCATTATTAGATACAAATGCGAAATTATTGCTTTTATTTAAATAGATAAGACATTGTAAAATGATGATGTTTCATTATCTTTTTCTATAAAAATTTTTTATCTTTAAAAATTATTTGTAAGGTTTTACTTTCGTGTGTGTTCAATTTAATTTCTGTTGTTTAAGTGATAAGACAGATGTTTTAGAAGAAGCAGGAGAGATCTTCTTTGTCCTTGACGCTCTATTGCACTCTAGAACTTTGAGCTTCTACCACAGTATTCAACATCTCTACAAAAAGGAAACCGCATAACGTCCAGTCAAGTGCGTTCCGGTTAGATTTAATTGAAGTAGTATTGGGAATGGTGCTTGTAATAGGTTTTTAAATTTTGTCACCAGTAAATTTATCATCTTGTGTAATTAGGGTAAGTCGAGTGTGTGATTTGAAAGTTGTTTGTGAAAAAAGATGCACTGTTTGTAAATGTAGCTCTTGTGGCATTTTGAAGTCATTTTCAGTGACGAATAGCGGGGCAACATTCATTTTTTAGCACATATTTTAAGTGTTTGCGTTTTGTCCGCCCGTCCGCCTGTCCGTCCGGACCCACTTTTGCCGTTTCGAACTACTTTTAGGGAAATGGTCCTAGAGTCCTGGATTTTTTTGCAGTAGGTAGCCTATAGCTTGAAAGTGTGCCAGACGGCCATCAAAATTTGCTTTTTTAAAAGGCCCCCCCCCCCACGGATTATTTCCTGAGATGCTGTTTTGTAAAACGTGCATAACTTTTACATACGACAACCAATTGGTCTCAGATTTTACATACACATGCCTTTAGTGGTGTCAAGTTAAACTTCAGAAAATTGGGGAGGGGGGCGGAGGTAAACACATGTTCTACGACGGGGCCTGAGGGGGGAGGGGGGTGGTGGTTAAAAATTATTGTTATCTCTCATTGTATTCTAATTAAAAGTCTCAACGAAAGCTACCGTTTTCTACCAACTACTGCCCTTCTTTCTGTCCTCTTATAAAAGTACGGGGTGGAGGGCGAGGAGGGCAGTGGAACTAGTTTTATCCTTCATGGTACTCTAATGAAAGGTCTCAACGAAAGGAACTAATTTTTACCAACCATAGCCCTCCCCCTCGGCCTCTTATCGTGATCGGGTATATTCCCTTATACCTCAAGCACGGATTGTCTGAAGAGGGTACCCACAAAGGGCAATTGAGATGTCTGCACGAAATATATCCATTGGTGATGTCAAAACAAAAGCTATTGCGGTTAAAAAATATTAGCCCTGTTCTGCGTGATATTTCAGTACCTTGTATTGATGTGTGGGCCATACTGGGCAACCAGGTGGTTCAGACAGCAATATCTATATCATGAGTAGAGATGGTAGAAGGAAAAGAGAGAGAAAAACATAGAGGAATGGATGGAAGACATGTTACAGGTAGAGCTAAGGTAAAAGACGCGCAATCAAATAGTAGGGCGTAATAAGAATATTGATCACTAAATTAACATTGGAGATTTGGGGTGTCAAGTTTGTGACGTCATTGAATTTGACCCATTTTCAATAGGGGTATTACTCTTGACAGTGTTCACGGACAGACGAACAGGGGGACAGACGGACACCATCGACTGCCCTATAAAGCTTGCATTGCTTTTCTCTTCCGCTAAATAATGGATAAGGAAAAATAAGAGAAACGCAACAGAGAGGGGAATTGCTATTCAACCTGATAGAAAAAAGAGGATGGGCCATGAACAAGAGAAAGATGGAGAGACATTACACACATACGGTAAAACAGTGAAGTCGCTAATTTATGGTAGGAACAAAGACGGAATCGGACCAACAGCTGGTAGAGTTAATTTTAAAAATTAAAATAGGAAGTGCAAGAGCAGGGTATGCAAAAAAGGAAAATAGAAATAGATAGCCCGCCAAGAAGAAGAACCATCTTGGATCGACGTTTTACAACTTACGATACTCCACGTGAATTCTAGTTTGGGAAAATAACCTACCGCGTGGTAACTTTAAGTTTGGTATCAAGACCATATCAAGAACAGGAAGAACCGACAAGAAACTTCTAATTATTTTCTCGTTGTTTAACAGTCTTGCAATAATAGCCTCTGATAACCTTAAAATGTCCCATTTGATTTTACTTATAATAGTAACCCTCAAGGATTATGGGGGAGGCAAATAATAGCCTATTAAGGGCAATTATATTCCAAACGATGGTAGGAGGTCTGGAAACATTATCTACAATGAAACGAGTTGTCAGGTAAGACTAGCACTTCCGAAAAACCCGGAGCAAGGTACATTCACAAAGGTTCCGCTTTATTTGAAGAATATGAGCGATTCATCGCCTGGCGGGGCTGCATGTTAACGCACTCCCTGCAAGTTTGCAAAATACCGTTCATACAACACACATTAACGATACATCTTGATAGTGGGACCTTTTATTTGGTAATCTACCACGTAAAACCAATGTCGATATTACCATCAACTTATTAGCATCATTAATTGCCGTGAAGAGGGAAAGAGGATTTCCAGAATAAACTTTGCACCAAGCTATCTACGAACAAATGACGATGGATTAGACAGACAAAAGAATGAAACCATTACCTAAAATAGAAGGTACAAGAAACGTGTAAAAATAGATATAGTTCATATAGTCATAGTATATTATAGTTTAGAAATATAATTAGAGGAAACGCCATCAAGGAAAATAGGAGAAGATATGATTTTTTTACTGTTTGGCAGTACGAAATTAACCGCAAATTTCTACAAGTGTATTTAGAACAGGAAAATGTCTTTTTCGTCGACTAGCTCTTCTCTTTTTGGAAAATGCAACCCAATACCCTGGCTATATTGGCGGGGGGGTTAAACAAGCAGAATCTAGAATTGGTTAAACTCAATTCCGACGATGGGATTCCAAACCAAACAAAAATTCGAAAAATATATTGATCTACGTATCACAATAACGCTCCTCATAATAGAAAAAGTAATTTATGTACAAATTTTCATTAAAAAACATCTAAGTATTGTATATTATGTACAAACAATAAATAAATCAAACTAAACTACAAATATAAAAAGGCAGTCTAACCAAAATTCTCAAAGTGATGTATGAAATATGGGTACTTCCTACTCTTGTTGACGTCATCACACGCTGACATCACGCTCTTCGTCAAAGGCCTCGGACCACAACTGAAGACTCCGATTTTGCTGACCTAAAATACAGCGATTAACGTCATGCTTATCGTCCAGCAATCTTACGTAGCTGTGCTTCTTTTGCACGAACTTTAGGAACGACGTCATGTCGGGGCGACCGAAGTGATTAACGGCCTTGAGGCCGGTAAACATTGAGGTCTTTGACAGTCTTTGGAAGTGATTCTCGCAAATGTACTACAAAGCGACCATTAATGGTTATGTAGCAGAGCGTAATACTCACCAGCATGGTGGTCCTCAAGTCGAATTTGTGGAAGAATTGTGTTATAAATATGTGTATCTCCAAAACGCTTGTAACGTCCTTCTTCTCCACGTCCCTCAGCACGTCAATGAACCACTCGAAGTGCTTGTGAGAGGGACAAATCCACAAGAAGTACACCTTCTTGCACGCGACCCCAGAGTAGCGGTTCGTGGACGTTCCAAAGACCAAATCGTTCAAAATGGAAGCGTAAGGCGTCACACCGATACCACCACCGACCATTACTGCAACCTCAAACTTGTACCAATCCTGGTTACCTCCGCCAAACGGCCCTTCGAGTAGTATCTTCGGGGTATTCTCCGGATTATAGTTGCACGGGTCGAAGTAATTCCTCAGCTTCCACGTCCACGGCCCGTGCGCCTTGATGTGACACGACAGGAAGTTCTCGTGCGGCGCCGACGTCAGCGTGAACGAGTGGAACTCTTGAGGCTTGAAGGCCGTGCACGCTAAACGCACCCACTGGCCGGACAGGTACTTCAAATTAGGCGGACGGTAGAACTTGATCTTGATGACGTCCGAGGGAAGCAGTTCGGTCTCGATTACGTCCAGCGGAATGTAGCGCGTTCTGAAGCTGACCACCTTGTCGAGAATGAAAAGCGCGCCGGGTCCCATGAAGAAGATCCAAAAGCGAGGTTCGCCGGTCAACTTCGCGAGACCGTGAATGAGACAGAGCAAGTACAGGGGGATGTACAACGTGTGGGTGGCCCAGAAAAACTTGTAAGCCTTCTTTCTGATGACTGGGTGCGCGAAGACTACGATAATGCACATGATTATGAAAAGCATTATTCCGGTAACACCTGCAAGAGCGATTAGTGTGCTAATGAGCTGGTGGCAGCTTACCGGTGATGGTCTGGAAGAGCCAGAAGGTGATGCTGGGTTTGTAGTCTGAGGGGAATCGCACTTCGTTTGTTAAGCACTTGAGATTTTCGACTGGCTGCGTGGAAACGTGGTAGAAGTTTACTATGTGCCCAACCGTGTGCAGCAAAGAGAAGAATAGGGCGGTGCAGGCGGCTATCTTGTGGAATTGAATGTGGGAGTCTAGGGGGATGTACTGTTGAACGGAGAACTCTTTCAGTTTGGTTAGAAAATTGCGCGACATCGTCAGAAGTAGGATGCAGTAGCAGAACGACAGAGAAGCTGCGGAGCCTCGGGTGATTGCGATTCCCACACCCATGATATGGCGCAGGTCAGTGTGCTCCGCCATGAAGGAGTAATCTGCAAGTGGTTTACTGGAGATTCAACTTCCTCGTGGTGTACTTACGAATAAATCTCTCAACGAATAGCGCAATTGTAATGACGTAAAACAAGAAAAGATAGAAGATGTTTTGGCGGTTTTCTTCTAGGAAGGTCGTGACGCTGTTCCATTTCTTTTGCAGGTAGTTCTGCTCGGTTTCCCAGGATGGTTCAATATGAAAGCTGGTCATTCTAAAAAAACTAATAGTCGACTGGGTAACATGGAATGGCAACTCACCTTGCTATGTTGGTAGATGTGTCCAGGAAATTTTGTTTGGCCCCCTTGCAATCTAAGCCAATAGCGACAAAATCCCCCTTGTACTCTTTCATCATTTCTTTAAAATCGGCGTACGTCAGTACATCTTTCCGCTCCAATCCGGCGTCTTGGAACATTCCATCGATTAACTCAGTGACGTGCTCGTCCGAGAGACTCGTGGTCCTAGCGATTTCCACGAGTGACCTTAGCATCTCTGACAGTTCGCCTTTATCGATGACCCCGTTACTGTCGTTATCGCACATATCAAAGATTATGCGAAGTTTGTCTTCAGTTTTGCCACGTGAAAATAGGACCACAGTGTCTAGGAATTCCTACGGAAGATCTTACAATATGGAATCAAAGTAAGCTAAAGTAGGTACCTGGAACGATATTCGCAGGTCCCCGTCCTTATCGACGATGTTAAACATTTTCCGAACAAAAACGGCGTCAGCCTTCATTCCCAAAGCACTTGCGAACTCAGTTTTAGACAAAGAGGTACGCATCACGGTCACCACCTCCTCATCAACGCTGGCATCTGAACGTCTGCGACGCTCCCCCGGTCGTAAGCCGAAGGTGAGCGCGTAGGCCTCGCGAAAGAAATGCTCCAACTTCCTCTGCCTTCGCTCTTTGGTTTCAGCTTTGGCCAGCATTATTTCGCGTGCCACCTAAAAGAGTAATTACATACCACCAGCCGCATCAGCGTCACCCTCACCTCTGTGCAAATCAAATTCTTCTTATACGAATTCAAAAACACCTCAAACTTCCCGATGAACTTCTTTCGGGAACCAACGCTGTCAAATTCCAAAACAAGATCGTAATCCTTCGGAATACGAATGAGCAGGAAGGGCTTCTTCTTCCCTCGCGTCGTGTCGTGCGACTCCTCGACCGTAATCGCGTCGGCCCCTTTCAGCTCGATCGTGCGCAACTTTTCGCCCTTGCGCCCCACTATACTGAGCACCGCGTCCGGCCCGAACTTGATCTTCACCAGGCGCTTGTGATTCGCGTGCAACCACTCCTGGACCATGATGTTATCGTAGGGCAGTTTTCCTTCGGCCCGTTGCCGCAACTCCTCCTGCTCAATTTTCAGCCTCCTGCGACGCTTGTTTTGCAACTTGACAACGCCGTAGCCGGCGGCCGCGCACAGTATCGGAACAAAACCCAGGAACACGCAGGCGTAGATGTAAACGAGCTCGTTGCCCTATCGAAAGAACTCATTTTATTGAAGTGTCGCATTACCAAATTCACAAAAAAAAGTTTTTGTAAGGCGCCCAGAATCCCTACTTTGGGGCTTTCATAACTTTATCTTTAGGATGTTTTAAGCCTTGAGAGTCTCCAAAAGTTTGCAAAAACCTTCAAAAGACCTCTAAGGTGCGTTACCAACTTTGAAAGTTTCCAAAGGTTTTCAAAAGACCCCAAGGGTTTTAGAGCCTCTAAGAGCATATTGAAGTGTTTCCATAAGCCACCAAGAGACACCTAGAGAGTCATTAGATGGATTTTAGAAAACCTTTGGAGGCCTTTAAAAACATTCAAAAATAAGGCCTGAACATTTAAGGTCTTGTGCGAGGTATTCAAGCATTTTGAAACCTCTTAAAGCCGTTCAAAGGTCATTTAGATAACTGGCTCTATAATGTTCCGTTATCAATAGATGATTATTCTTGAGGCACAACAGGCTACAGCGTTGAAATCCAAAGATTTGAAGGGGTCCTCGATAAGTGCGTATAGGTACCGATTTAAATAAGACCTTTGGAGTACTCGCCCCCAAGGCAACTCGCCGCCGAAATATTCACTTTTGTTTTAGAGCGGGGGGAGATTCAACCAACGCTGCCTTTTAGCAAATCCTCAGCTCAGTACTGTGCCGGACCCCCCCGCAAAACGAAATTGGGAACGGACAAAGTGTCCACATTTTCCCAAAATTTAAACTGAGGACAATAATCCAGTTAGACTAGAAACCAATTTCGAAAGAAAATTTAAAGGGCTGTAACTTTAGAACTAGTAGCCCAATCTTGGAGCTGTTTGAAATTATGGATTCTACAGGTCACATTCTATAATAAAAATTTTTTTTCCGGGTCGATCTGAGACAATTTTTTTTTCGGGGCTCAAAAAAAGGCAGTGTGTAACCTTCCTTTTTTACAAAACATCGACTGCACCAAAATTTCTCGGGAAAACACTTTTTCTTATTAATTTTGGTGCGTATAATCCAAAACAATTCGTACTTTTTCGATGAGACCTCTCAATCAAAAGCTATACCTCAAAGTAATCGTATCCATGAATGTGCTTGCACGGTTCCAACATGGTCGTGTTGAGCTGCATAGGTTGAGGACAAGGATCGCCATCCGTCCAGTAGAAGACCTTGCGTTGAATGTCATCGGGCCCGATCTCGGTCGAGTTCACGATTACGTCCCACAAAGTGATCTTACGTATCTCCTCGACCTCCTCCTCTGTAAAAATTCTAGAAGAAAATCACAACAACGCACCCATCCACCGCACTCACTCGTTATCCAAGTTTTCAAACCAGAATCGATCCGACGCCCTCAATCGAATAAACTGCTCCCTAATAATCGCCCGGAAGAGCTCGCCAGGTCGTCCGTAACTCTCTAGCATTCCCCCGATGTACAGGTCTATGTTGTCCAATCTGTTGGAGTAGGTGGCGACCAGCAAGCCGAGCAGTTCGGGATTGCGGTCGAACAGCTTCGGGTTGATTTCCCTCCAGGAGGTGACCCTTTTGAGTTTGTAGTACGCGCGCACCGTGTTGTAGTCGGGAAGACCGTTATCGCGCCCTCGCATGATGTTCAACGCGCCCAGATCGCGACGCGAGAACTCCATGGGCCCGAAGAGTTTCTCGCGGACGTCGGGGCAAAGCACCGAGTCTTCCCGTTCTGATAACTGCGACGTCATTCCCATTAACAACTCCTCTATGGTGTTGTGAGTTAGGATTCCCTAGGAACAAAGGGTTACAACGCGTCAGTAAAGGCCGAGCTGCTTACATTAGAGTCCCACCAAGTGGAGCACAAGCGAAGCGCCATGTGGCCAATTGCCGTCTGCCGGTAGTTGCACTTGTTATCGCGGCGATACATTCCGGGTGGGATTAGAGAGTGGCCGAAGCGAAAGGCCGCACTTTGGAAAGCGTGGGTTACTCCCGGGTGGAGCTCCTCCTGGTAACCCTCATACTTAGGAAGGTCTTCCCCCAAAAAGGCGGGCAGGTACTCATAGTAGATGATATTTTGTAGACTAGCAACGACGATCCGTCTCGCCTTTTGAAATACATCTTCGTCGCTCCAATCCGCGTTTTGCAATTGGACCCGTTTCGCGACCACGTTGTGCCACAAAAACAGCAAAATGCTAAACGTGAGCAAGGCCGGATTCTGGTTACTCCTCGGATCTCCTAGCACTGTAGTAAAGTTAAGAGGTTTGCAGATTTAAGCGCCATACTCACAGAAGAGCCTCTCCGAGCTGAGCATTCGCATCGCCTCCGGCACCGGGTTGTTAAACAAAGGCACGCGCATGGTGTTCCGGACCGGCATTCGTCCGGAGTGATCCGTTAACAGTGAACCATTCTTAAATAATCTCATGGTGTTGAGCCAGGGTTCGCTGGTACTGTAAATGAAACTGCCATCGATCCAGCTGGTGACTTGGTTAAGCTGCTCCCTCGGGCTGTTCGGACTTTGCCCGGTTTTGGTATCGTAAGCCGCGCGATGGAAGGGAATGTACTTGTCGCCCAGACACTTCTTGTCGTACATCTCGTCGCATTTCTCGATGTCGATGTGATGCATCTCTATCGGGCATCCGCTCTCGCTCGCCATCACGATCTCCGACGTGACCACCTGCCCAAAGTACGCCAGCATCGCGGTGCGATTGTACATCGAACCCAATCCGTCCGAGCCCTTCATGAAGAGCTGACTTAGTCGCCTTGGGCTCGGACGGTCCTGGCCGGCCAGCATGTACACGCCGTCCGAGTACGCGGCGGGTGCCTTCCGTACCAGATGGCTGTCTGGAAAAGAAGAACGTAATTAATGCAACAGGTGTACTATTGCAATTTAATGCCAGTCCGTTAAGTAGGTTAATTACCCATTCAAAGCAATTAATTAATAAATTGTTGTACCGTTTAAAACAACTTATCGTATTGAAAGTCAATGGTTTCCAATTAAGTTTTTATGTAGAGTTAATCGCTAGGAATACGCAGACATTTTGTTTTTGTACATTAGGTGCCGCGTCAAGTAGGTATCGTATCCGATTGTACCCCCCAGATTAATAATTCGGTACTGTTCAACATTAAAATCTCAGATTTGGTTAAATTACAGCATTGACCTACAGCTTGCAACAGAAAACGCCCACTTGACCATTCAGGAGAGCAGCGGTAGAGTTACCTAAAGTCGTAATTCCCAGAGATAGTGGCGCCCATGGAGGAGATTTTTTTTCACCACCACCCAGGAAGCTTATTTCGTGCACCAGCTTCAAGAGAAGGGATGGGAACAGAGGCTTTTCGCACTAACAGAAAAAAAAAACAAGGAACGCTAGCTAGCTCTAATGTAGGTCATGAGATTGTACCAGTGTGTATATTTGGGCAGCTTGACGAAGACATCGGCAATAGATACGTCTCGCCCAGACAATTTATTCTGCCTTTGTGGGTACTTTCCTCCGACAAAGCGTTTTCGAGATATTCGCTCGTAAAGTTATGATATCACCAAAAGATATATTTCTTCTACACGCCCCAATCACCCTTTGTGAGTACTATCCTCCGACAATAATATGTTCATGATACATAAGGAATTATTTATATCCCATCAAGATAAGGAGTCGAGGAGGAGGCTATGGTTGGTAGAAATTAATTGCTTTTGTTGAGATCTTTCATTAGAGTACCGTCCCCCTCCTCCCCACTATTTTGATAAGGAACCAGCAAGTAGGGCGGTAGTTGGTAGAAAACAATTTCTTTAGTTATTTATTTATTTATTAACCCTAGCCTTTCGGCTTGGGGACTCTTAGATATGTACATAGCATATATTATATGATACTAAGTAGTACATCAGAAATATATAGCTACATAATTTTTATTCTTATTCCTCTCTTTTCGCTTCCTCTCTTCTCTGCAACGTCCTTCTCATCAAGTCGATTCCTCTTCCATCTTCCTGTAATACTTCTTTCACTGTTTTGCTCGTCTTGGTTTTGCTGCATCTGTATATCACGTGCTCTATCGTCTCTGTTTCTTCCCCTATTTCTTCATTCTCCTTTTCACTTCTTTTTGTTTTTTCCCCTCTGAAGCTCGTCTGTCCGTTTAAATTTTGTATAAAGTAGTTTTTCCCTTCTTCTTCTTCAATGTCGTCCGTATTCCTTCTTTATTTTTCTTCCCTTTGTTTATAAATTACCACACTTCATTTTCGTTTTTGATGCTTTGTATCTCCTATTTTTGTAATTCTTCTTTTTTGCGTTTGCATGTATCCTTATATTCTTTCTTCTTTGTTCTGTACTCTTTGCCTGTTTCTTTTCCTGCTTTCCAATCCATTAGGTTTTTTTTGTAATTTGTTTTTTCTCCTTACATTCTGTGTTCCACCACTTGTTTCTCCCTGGTTTCCAGTTGTTTATTTTTGATGTTTTTTTCTGTTACCGCTTTAGTTATTGCCTTTTGGATTTCTTCTAGTGCAGCATCACATTCAGTTTATTTGAATTCTATCTGATGTATTTTTCTATTGTTTATTCTGTCCAGATTTGTTTTGTTTGTTTTCTGTATTGTGTTCTTTCCTCGGTTCTTTCCCTTTTTCATTTAGAATAATATAGCCTATTACTGATCCTCATGATTCCATTTTCTTCCTCCCAACTTGTACAAGGCGGCCAATTAAGAATGCGAGGTACTGTATCTGAGAATCTATCCATCGTAGAGGCTTGCCGTAAAAAAATTTATTACTAAAACGGCCACGAGCAAAACCTGGAAAATATTTTTAAGTTTCTGAAATGGCCGCTAGGGGGCGTAACTGCAATCTGGAATCTAAGAAAGTGATGTTTCTGTGAATTCCGCTATATTAACCTAACAAAAAAATGTCCGGTCTTTGAAGTCGACGATAATCTGAACCTTTTTTGTTTGACAATTTTTCCTGTATCTCTAAAAATGAAGTAGTGGGGGGTATTCAAAGGTTTTCGTAAAGAACACCCTGTATCTTCGAAACGATTGAGCCGTTTTTAACAAACTCAGGTTAATTGAAGAGAGTTATTATTCAGCTACAAATATAATAATATTTGAAGTTTTGTTAGTTTCACATATCGCCGCTTGAGGGCTTTTTTAGACCGGCAGAAATGGTTAATTTTCTCAAGCGGTGATATGTGAAACTAACAAAACTTCAAATAGTATAATATTTGTAGGTGAAGAGTAGCTCTTTTGAAATAACCCGACTTTGTTTAAATCGGCTCAGCCGTTTCGAAGATACAGGGTGTTCTTTACAGAAACCTTTGAATACCCCCCGCCACTTCATTTTTAGAGATAAAAGGAAAAGGAAAAATTGTCAAACAAAAAAGGTTCAGATTATCGTCAACTTCAAAGACCGGACATTTTTTTGTTAGGTTAATATAGCGGAATTCACAGAAAAATAACTTTTTTAGATTCTAGATTGCAGTTACGCCCCCTAGCGGCCATTGCAGAAACTTAAAAATATTTTGCAGGTTTTTCTCGTGGCCGTTTTAGTAATAAATTTTTTTACCGCAAGCCTCTACGATGGACAGGTTTCCAGATACAGTACCTCGCACTCTTATTTGGCCGCCCTGTACATTTTATTAGAATCCCCATTTTTCGTTCTCTATTTTGTATTGTACGGGCTTCTGTAGTAGAAATATTTATTTAATTCATTTCTTGCGTCGGTTTCCTTAATATTATTTGCTCCTTCTCCATTAATTATAACTTAATTTTTTTCTTCATCCTTTCCTCTTTTTCCAGTCTCCATTCTAGTTTGTCTATTGTCTCCTCCTCGTTTTTCATTGTTCCATTTTTCTTCCTTCTCTTGATTTTACCTCTTCAGTTTCTGTATTTCCTTTTTAAACTCTTCTCTCATTTCCGTTGTTTCTTTTCTGACGTCATTTCTGTCTTCCATCATACTCTTGTTAAGGGTTATCATCGTGTTTTTAATTTCCTCCATGTTTTCTGGTTTTTCCCCTGTTTTTTCTTTCTCTTCTGTCTTTGTTGATCGGTAGATTTTGCTGTTTTTTTTTGTAATTGTTCTAGTTCAGTTTCTAACTATTCCCTTGCTTTTTCCTCTTCTTCTCTTCCTCTTTTCTTCATTAAACATTCTTTGAGATTTCCTATGCTATTGGCTCGTGAATGTGTTTGCGGTTTTTGCATTCCTCCGGTCTGTATTGCGTTTTCTGCGTTTAGCAAGCTAACTTCATTTCGTTTTACGTTCAAAAACAGCATCCCAGGAAATACTTCATAGCCCCCCCCCCCCCACCCATTCATTGACACGGCGATATTTAATGACCGTCTAGCACACCTTCAAGGTATAGGCTGCATATTGCAAAATTCCAGGACTCTAGGACCTTCCCCCTAAAAGTAGTTCAAAGTTTTAAAAATTCTTAAAAAATGCGCTAAAAATCATGTAGTGAATCTAGTGATATTGCAAGAAACAAAAGCATTGGGTGGAAATCATGGGGATTTCTTAATTGTATCCTAGTGAAGGCTCGTCATTTGTAGAGAAGTCCAGCAGAGCGATTAGTTCAGGATAATGACCAGTCGTTCGTTGCAGCAGCTCCAGGACGAGAGGGGCTGTTTCATTAAAAGGGGCTCTAGTAATTAAAATGCATTACTTCTTTGTAAATGTAACGCTCAATTACCCAAATTTGGGTTCATATTTTAAATAAAGTTTGAAAACCATAGAGTGGTGGTTTAAAATTTAGTTGTGTATACTACCATAGAATATTTCAGTATTTGTACCGTGTCTTCAAAAAGCAGTAAGTAAGATAATTTAAGAGAAGAAACGAGGGAAGACATTAAGAAGTCGATTAGAAATATCAGCCGTGCATGCAGAAATTATCCAGAAACAGAAAAAAATTAAAGTTAATAGAAGAAAAATAAGATAAGATAAGATTGTAATTTAGACGGCAACCGGTAAAATTTAAAGACTAGTAATTAGTGTTTTTGATGTTAACACCCTGAGATTATAACGGTAATTTTTACGTTTCCATATTGGGGAACATTGGATAATTATTCCAGTGAATACACTAAGCCCAGTTTGTTCCTGAGTTAAGTAGTCAACCGTCTCTCAATATTCACATTCAACGAGCAATCATCTATCAAATCCACGCGATACAAAAGGTCTAATTGTCTTGCACAAGGCTTTCCATCATCCAATTTTCAAAAGGAGAATATCAACTGTAAATTGAGGAAAATTTCGCCGCATCGATTAATGTACAATATTTGAATTTTCTGTTGTCACATAGTCTGCACTTTCTTTCGTCTACTCCTCTTCTTACTTTTGCGTCTAAACTTCGACATGATTGGTAAAAAGGTCTGATTAGGCTGAAGATAATATAAAGAAACTGAAAGTGGGCAACATCTGAGCACCGAAATGAGCGGAACAATCATTCAAACAAACGTAAGAATGAACAAATTAAATAAACTGAGGAATCGGACCATTCCGGAACTTTTAAATCAGAGGATTTGATTTTTAGAGGATCTAAAGGGCAAAAGAATCTGAAGAAATCGAAGAGAACGTGGAAAAACAGAATACCGAACTTGAAATTCTAGGATCTGAAAGCGCGTGAACACCGCGGAAATCGAGAATAAAGAGAAGAATGTAATAAAAATAACCTGAAGAATAGAGTATACTGAAAACTTAAAAAAGCTGAATAATTTAAAAGATTAGAAGAATCTGAAGAAACAAAACGATCCAAAGAACCCAAACAAACGGAAGAATAAAAACAAATATTTTATGATTTTTTATGCAATTTGTTTATTGCAAAAAACTGCTTCACAAAAACAGTTCTGGGACCTAATGAATAAGCCATTACCTAACGGATGTCTCCCAACGTCCGGTTACCAAGTGTATCTATTAATATAATGACAATAATAGTTACATAATTACGGAGAAATTCCAATGATACCTATTTTCTTGCCTACATTAATTATTAAACACATCTGGTTTTTTTGTTTAACTTAACCGAATAAAGCAAACGATGTTACTAATTTTATTTACTATTAAGTGATTAACCTTGAAATTGAAATAGACGTCTATTTTATCTCAATCATTTTACAATAGTCCACTAAATATGCAATGTTTTAATTCTTGGAAAGCATTTAAATAATTTATTATACTTTCCCACGTAATCGTGATGAACTGTGGTAAGAGTAGAAGAAGAGGTAAATCACCTTGGGAATTTAAACAACAATCATAAAAGTATGGTTGTAAACCAGTAAATTCCCCATGGTCTTTCTTCTCTGACCTAATTGCTGGGGGAGGTTTTAAGATCACACATTTTCTTTATCTTTCAATAGTCACCGTCCAAAATCCCAAACGTTGGAAGAAAATTCATAATCCCAAATTTGTTACTAATTTCAGATCTCTTCAAAAACTGCGATAGAACATTTTTTGAAACCGAGAAAGGAACCTTCGAAGACGATGAAATTTAAGCTGGACTCCAAGGACCAACTGAAAAAGTTTATTTTGCAGTTATGCAGAGATTATTTTCACAATTGAAGTCACCACCTCCTGAATTCTCCTTGTTTTAATTGCCAGGGATTAGGCCATAATCGAGGTGATTGCCCGGAACCATGGCAATTGTTTCGCTGGAAGTGTCGGCATTACGGTACGCAGCTGTGGTTTCTGTTCCGGAAACGGCCCGAGAAACGCTCGTTGAGTCGTCAAGAGGTTTCTTTAGTTCAGGCGACTAAAATTCTAAAAATTGCCTAAAATTGTGGGAGTAGCTTTTTGTGATAGGAAGGAAATTATTCCGAACATTAGCGATAAATTCATTAACTGAGCGAGACTCTTATCTTTTGCCTTAACACAATCTTAGACCAATTGAGAGACGCTAAGTATGTTAGTTCCCTTGCCATTAAGTCAGCTTATTGGCAAATCTGAGTTGCCGAGAAAGCGCGCCCCCTGCACAGCTTCTACTGTGTATAGGCGTTGCCTTTTTCAATTTCGACGTATGCATAATCGACACAATTTTAGGACCTCAATTGCAACCTACTGTTTTCGTTGTATGATGCCACTAAACATTACTCTGCGAAATTCGCCCCCAGATTCTTAGGACCATTTACGGTCAGACGTAAACTTGGGTAATTCTCTTATGAGTTAACGGATTCTAAGGGGAAATCTTCAAGATCTCAAACCCTACCCGATGACTATTGTTAGACGTTTATTTTCGATTTGACTTCAATATTTATGTTGCATATGCTTCTTTCTTCTTGTGTCTTTGTCTTGTTCTAAATTTTTCCATACTACTGTTCTGTTTTATGTTGGGCGGATTTTTCTTTCTTTTTCCGGTATAGTCTAACGTACCAGAGGTTATTTAGGCGAAGGGTTCCACGTAGTTTTTCTAAACAAACCCTTTTTCACACCTGTTCAGCTAGCTCAATTCGGTTTAGGTTTGTTTTGGTGAAGGAGTTTTGTGGGTTTTTCCTTGGTGTTGAACATGAGTGGATGAATCGATTAGTTGGGATTTAAAGGAGTGTGTTGTTTCCCTTCTGTCGGAGGAGAAAAGGGGTGTAACGATTGATTTTCTCTATTACAAACCATTATTCTTATTCATGGTGTAGCTATACTTGTTGAAAGATCCTAGTAACCTTGATGGGCCCCTCTATTGTTGGAATTTAACAACGCAATTCTACCGCGCAGTGCGTGTTGATTTTCACTGGCTCTCTGTCGAGAACCATATCCAGTTCGTTTCACGCAAAACAGCTAAAAGTGTTGGTTAGAACGCATGGAATTTTAAATGCCATCATCGATGTTTATTAATCTTTGAAGATTCATTAGATAGGGGATTCTGCAATAATTAGGACGGATTCACCTATAAACTCAAAGAGTGAGGATTTTAATTGCGTTTTTTCTCTCTTATTGTAAGTCCCGCCATTTGCATTTCGTGTACTTTTCTTTAGGTTTGGCTGTAATTTGTGTATGACAATCTTTTCATCGACAATAAAATTGGGGGGGATTCGCAATTAATTTCGGGTTGTACCCGTCCCATCTCCCAGACAAACATTACCTTAATTGTAAAAAATTTCAGGTACTCGTCGAGAGCAACTCGCATGATGCACTGAAAGAAGTTCCGGAAACTCACTGGTCGTTAATTATCTAATTAGATTGTATCCAATAAATTCAAGAACGCTCGCTTTACTACCACTTAAATCACTATTGACATCCACCTACAGCACATTTCAATTAAAATCATCGCACCTACATCATCTGTTATGTAATTACCAACTCACGTTTGTTTCAGGATGGGAATCGTGAGTGTCCTTAATCGCAAATCGACAGGGAATCAACTTTTTTTTTCAGTTGTATTGATGGGCGATTTTATCAGCTCCAAGAGTAAAATTATCTACACTTATCGATAGGTCCCAAGGTCATGTCGACATTTTTGTGGTTCTTCGATGGCCCAGTTTGCAAAAAAAAAATTATTCACCCAAAAGCGATCTTGAATGCCAAGTAAATGTCGTCACGCATAAAAATTGAAACAACTTCGATTACAATTTTACCTAGTTATGGCATACCTATGGTATTTTTGGTTTCGCATAAATCAATCTCAATGAAATTGGGTGGCCCAGAAGTCGATTATTACAAATTGTAACCGAAAGAATGTGGTATAACAACTATAACTATAACAACGTGTGGTTTGGACCAGTCACAAAAGTGCCAAAAGGATGTTGTCGTGCTTGTTAGTATAACTAACTTTATCTTCAATCTTCGCTATGTTAGCCTTCTGTAATTAAATGCTCCGCGGCCCCATATTCGTTTGCTTGAGCATTCGAAAAAATTAAGAAACGCTATTGACTATTATGAAACCACGAATGAAAGCTTATTATTAATCAGCGATTGACTGGGCAAAGGTAAACGTCTGGCTATATACGTTACTTTGTTTCTTTGCCAATTTAAAAATTTATTGAACATTTTGTATACTTACCTCAATATTAATCTGATAACTTCCTTTGCAAATTATGAAGTTCTTATTTGCTAACTCCCAGCACTTTGGAACCAAAATTAAACTGAAAGATTAACTAGTGGAGTTACAGTATGGAACCTATCCGCCTGATAATTTTTTCTTCTACTAATTTTCCTGAACGGTTACCTCCAACGTTTGTTACTACGCCAATTTACTACTTTTATGAAGGTTTTAAATATTTTTTGTTGCCGAATAAAAAGGGAGACATTTTCCACAAGCTAGTTTAGTGTAACATTGCCTTCGCCTTTTACTGGCACAGACATTTTCTTTACGCCTTTGTATTAATTTGACTTTGACTGAAGAAATCCCCTTTGCTTCCGGTGGTTTTCACTCGTTTTCAATGATAAGATTGGTTAAAAAACTCGCGTGAAATTAGGCTGTAATGTCCGATAAAATAGTAACCTCCGCTATTGTCGAAATTCTTTGGGGTCACAAAAAGTGAGTTCACTTTGAAATTTTTGCCCCGAATCCCCCTAAAACACTGCCCATACAGCTCCCTCCCTATTTGGTGTTAATTAACCACACGTTTTTTTTATATGACGTTTAGTGATTAAGTCCAAGAAGGAATTTTAGTGGAAGTCCCCCCGAAATGAATGAGCTTTGGGCCGTACTTTGTAATTACTCATGCTTTGACCTTTGTTGACGTACATCTATTTTATGGCTACGATAAAGTCTTAGCTACGTACTTTTTTATAACTAAAACATACCTCTTTGTCTACAACTCTCCGAAACCTAAGGCAGAAGGCTTCCTAAAGCTATTCAAAAACAATACTCAATTGAATTGAAATACGTAGAATAACGGCGATTCTTAATTGCCACCACGGCTTATAAATCTTTCTTTACAGTTCCACTTATCCTGCAAATGATCGGAAAGAATCAATTCTCTAATTTGACACCCTGCAGGCTTACGATATCTTGTGCCTAACCTGCTCTACCCCTTAAAATCCCAAAACTTCCCAACGAAATTTCAGAAAAAATATCAATGCAAATTTCGAGCTGTCAGCGTTACCCTTATTTATGGTTCATACTCTTTTTTCGGTCAACAACTCCCCTCTATGTTCTCTGATAGGTTTGAAATCATGCCTTTTTTCCCGAAACCTTTTAGACCTTCTTAGTTTTAAACGTTGTCATTCCCATTTTTCCAATTATATCCGTAATCCCTCTATCCCTGTTATGTCTTCCCACCATTTCCTAATAAGATTCTCTATATTCCCCATATTCCCTAAATTCTCTAGAATCCCTAGACTCCCTACAGTCCTTGGTTGCCCTAGATTCCCCAGATTCCCTAGTTAGATTATCTATATTCTTTAGATTCACTAGATTCCTTATGTACCCCAGATTCACTAGATTTCCAAGATTCTTAATTTTCCCTAGATTCCCTAGGCTCGCTATATTCCCTAGATTCAATAGACTCCCTAGATTTCCTACAGTCGTAAGTTTCCCTACATTCTTTAGATTTTCTAGATTTCCTGCATTCCTCAGATTTCCCAAAATTCCGTAAATTGCATAGATTCCCTAGACTCAATAGATTTCCTAGATTCAATAGACGCCCTAGATTTCCTAGAATCCCTAGATTCCGTGGAATTCCTTAGAATTCCTAGAATACCTAGATTTCTTATTTTCCCTACATTCCCTTGCTTCACGAGATCCTTTAAATTCCCTAGATTCTGTAGATTGCAAAGATCCCCTATATACCCCAGATTCTCAAGATTCCATAGATTCACAATATTCCCCAGATTTCCCAGATTCCCTAGATTTACTAGAGTGCTTAGTTTTACTGCTAGTTATATACATCTTTCTCTCTTCCTTTTTTATCCACGTTCGCGAATTGGTACGTCCATGTCAATCATTCTACATTTTCCTATTCATTTTTCTACTCAATTTTATCTTGCTACTTCCATCTATTATCCTTGTCGTTTCCTTCTCTCATCTGCGGTCTCACCTTTCTCCCCTTCCTCCCTCTATGCTTCCTCTTTTGATTTCTACGTCCAAACTGCGCATCCACTAACCTTTTGTTTTGTTAGTGTAGCCGTATAGTCTGAACTAACTAAAATCAGGAATCTTGATCTGTAGATACGAGGGTTGACTATATTCCTTTATTTTGGGGCCCTTTTTTCTAAAATTTTTTGGTTATAAATTGACAACAGAGCGACCGAACCCTCTCAAATTTGGTTGAAATGTTTGGCGATAACACTGACAAAAATCAAGAACGTTTAAATGAAAAAATGGATGGTCCAACCAACCATTGACTTTCTTTGTGTAGAAAGTCAAAGTAAACCAACGTTATAAATTCGAAAAAGGGAAGTTTATTGACTCTTTGGTGTATCAGGTGTCCGCTTTGCCGTTTCAAAAATTTGTATTTTGTTAAACATAGATAAATTAACACCTACCGCTTCATAGTGAACATGAACAATAGAATGTCTAGATATAACAAGAAACGTATTTGCGGAAAGCGAGCACGAGAAACTGTTACCGTTCATAAAAATAAACGGTGTATAGTACCTATCTCTCACAAAATAAACTCGTTGAAGAAATAAGTTTAATTTTAATCCGTGCGAATTTTTAACAATATTAAAGGGCAAACCAGAATTTCCAAGGTTGGACGACTAAAGGATAGTGTAGACGTCTTATAAATAGGGTACCGTGTATTTTTTTACAATACAGATGGGATTCTTCGGGGATTTTGTTTAGTAAAAATTTGGGTTGTTTGAATCGAAAAAATAGAGATATTCTTGAATGTTTCGATATAATTGCTTTGTTTCTGTTTGATACTGTAAAAGCAAAATTATTCCATCGTAAATAAAATTCGTGTAGGGATTTAATTATGAGAAGTTTTCCATTCTGCAGTTTAATATTAAACACGAAAGTCTTCTAACTGAGTCTAATATGTAAATTATAAATTTTGGTAAAGAGAAAACGGACATTACATTTTCGTGCTCAAATTTTAACATTTAAGGAGATTGTTGATGCTAGCAATAGAGAACGTGGCCACGCATCATTTCGTATCATTTTGGAAACTGGATTTCTTCGATAAATCTAAAATTTATTTGTTTGAGGACTGTACCATATTTTGATTTTGTAACTTTCTTGAAAAATGGTTATAAATTTATTACAAAAAGTGGTTTCTCCGGTCAATTTGCGACTATCGTTTTTTTGTCGACTTTCAAGCCAAGTCCAACACATGCATCTTTCCTCAGTCTCGGTCAACCTACAAGAGGATCAAGGCTTTTCGGTAGGTCAGACCTGGCATACCTCAAATTGGTGACCGCAAGACGCATGACTCACCCTGACCCACGACCAAATCTTATATTTGCGCATAATTTGAAGAGCAAAAACAAACCACACGTAATTAACTAAAATATAGTGGGCAATTAACTTGTCAAAATTAAGATCAAGCAACAGGTGAATAGAACTAGGACGCTAACCTCAAATTGAGTAAAATTTCACAAGGATCATGAATAAACGATAGACGACGATTTTATAAACAACATCTTCTAATGTAGCCCATATTAATTAAGATTGCCTAAACCTGATAGATACCACGTGTAATTAATTGGCACAGGCACGTACCTACAAATCACCGTGAAATTAGTGATATCACCCAAACATTAGTAACAATTAGGTCCGATTAATTACGTTTCATCATACCGCATAATTTAAATTATGTATTCAATGCAAGGTGATTGTTGCTATTACAACACAGGCTATGCGTGAAGTTTATTTATAAAACAGGCATGTGCTACGAGCGAATCCGCATATAATTACAGATTGTATATCAATTAAATTGTTGTAATAAATTTCTCGCTTTCGCCACTTACCAACCGATCCCCATTCGGGATGCGCCAAGTTGTTAAACCATCCATCATATCTTTGCTTCTCGAACCGGCTGTACATTCGATCTGCAATTAAAAAAAAATTGTTTTAGATCCTGTTTGGCCAAATCTCTCGGTTAAAGACGCCCTTGACGTCATAATTTCTAAGGAATTTTAATTAGACAATTTCAAGCGCGTCATTATATAGTGACATGGTGCCAGCCAGTGAAGGGGTTTCTCCATAATTTCGGTAGGTAGTACATGATAATTATCAATCAAGGATTTTCGTTCGCCACTACGATCAGTTTGTAGAAAAAGCAATTAGCATAATGCTAATCGAATCGGTAATTTGCATACCCATCCTTTTTAGATTTCGGTATTAATGCATTCTCCAGTTGTCAGGTCATATTTGAAGCTGTGAAGATAGAAGTTGTTAACAAAGTAGGCTAGACACTTGAGAAGAAGCTTCAATTTACATAATAAACTATTGAGTTCTGAAGCTCAAGCGTCTAGTTTCTAATTTCAAATTAAGGTCCAAAATGCTTAAATGTTTAAAATTACAAGCTCTCGATTGATTTCAAGCTGAAGCATGCAAGGTCTTAAATCACCATGGTTTATCATCTGAAGGGCCAAGCTTGAAATTTCAATTAAGTGCGGGGTATATTATTTCCACCCCGCACTTGTCTTCTTGTTTCAGGGATTTCGTTTTAATTGTTTCATATGTTTCGGAATAAATGTTTAAATTTATTAAAATTGTGTGTTTATTCGAACCCTAAGAGCGACCCGGATAGAGGTTTCGTCAGATTTTTTTTATTGGTGCGCAAGAGTTATCAGGTCCACTCTGACGGACGGTAACACAATCTTAATGTCTACCTGACCAAAACAGCTAAATCAGTATTACTCATAGTGCTGTTTTTGATGATGGTTTTGATAGATGGCCGTTACACGCACTCATTGGGGAGAAACACGAAGGTTAATGATTAAAGATTATTCCGCTTTAACCTACTAGCACCATTTGTAGACGGGTTTTGTAAAATTAAGAAAAGTATGGACGCGTTCAGGAGAGATAGCGGTAAGGCAGTCAATTTTGAACCACTAGGCGTCAAGTGCGTGGTCCGAAATAATCTTTCGACGATTAATCGTGAAGCCGTCAGCTGGTAAACCACGGTCATTCAATTTCCTGATAGAGCTCACGTCAAAGAATCCGTAATTAAAGTTCGTCCGTCAATCCGAAATTGAAAGATTGTAAATAACCAAATGCGAAACGCCCGAGATGCGGTTTTCGCGAGCTTGTTTAGGCATCATGACAAAAAAATCAAACCAACGCATTTAATTTTTTTGAGAAAATTAACCATTTCTGTTGGAATGTCGAAAAAAGCCGTCAAGCGGAGATACGTGAAACTAACAAAACTTCAAATATTATAATATTTGTAGCCGAAGAATAACTCTTTTCAATTAACCCGAGTTTGTTAAAATCGGCTCAGTCGTTTCGAAGATACAGGGTGTTCTTTACGGAAACGTTTGAATACCCCCCACCATTTCATTTTTAGAGATACAGGAAAAATTGTCAAACAAAAAAGGTTCAGATTATCGTCAACTTCAAAGACCGGACATTTTTTGTTAGGTTAATATAGCGGAATTCACAGAAAAATCACTTTTTTAGATTCCAGATTGCAGTTACGCCCCTTACCGGCCATTTCAGAAACTTAAACATATTTTCCGGGTTTTGGCCGTTTTAGTAATAAGTTTTTTTTTCTACGATGGACAGGTTCCCAGATACAGTACCTCGCATTCTTATTTGGCCACCCTGTACATATACAACTTCGCAGAGTTAGCGTGGGTTAAAAAAATTCCAGGGACTCATGCGTCCCTGATTTCACAATGTTTATTTTGTTTGCTCTGTTTTGAAAGTGTAATTACAGATAGTAATCATTTTATTATTTCACTCACTCACCTTGTTCCTGCCACAATTTTTGTTTACAGTTTACATAAAATGCTGATGTCTCATCTCGTGCGGAGTGCAGCTTTTGTGTCTTAGCAAAATGAGAAGGGACGTTTTGTAATTAACTTTTCTTCGGTTTGGAATGTGGATTTTGTTTGTACTGCTTTCTGTGCCACATGTTAAATGTGTTACGTTTTACTTAAATTAGTATTGTTACGCCATCTAGTTATTTTTTTGTAATCCACTAGTTTAAGATGCAAGTTAATTTCTGTAGTAGATTCCTTATTACCTTAGTTTTTGAGTTTACCGATAGAGACCCTCCAAATGCTATAGCTTTCCTACTACAATAGTTCTTTGTTTTGCCGACGGAGGTCGTGCAGAGGATTCCTTTTAATTCAATTCGCACGCCCTTCTTTATACAAAACGATAAGTTTGGTAAAGTTTCTCTCTTGTTATTTGGTTTAAAACTTCGCTGACGCTGTTTGCGAATATATGTTACAAGTTCTAAGGCCGTTTTCGGTATGTACCAAAAGTTGCGCATTACCTTTCGACTTCGATTAATGATTTTTAGGCTTCTTATTTCTGACTTACTTTTTTCATCATTAGTGCATATGTGATTGTTGCTTTCTACAACGACATTCCTGAGTGGAAACCGCATATTTTTAGATTTCATCAATATTGTGCAAGAGAAGTTCATTTGGGAAGTTCCATCGCCATCTTATCAATCCAAGCACGCGATAGAGTTTCTACATTACCGGCAGATCCTACCGCTATTTCAGTGAAACCAAACCTGGTGACCTACTGAAGTGGAATTTGTTTACCTACACTGACTGTTCCTCAATTGTAAAGTACTCTAGAATCCTCATTTTTAAACGATAGAAAACTCAAATTGTTCACCTACTCATGGCGAACATGGGCCCAAACTGTCGCTTCGCAGAATTGCGGCGTCCACCCTACACCTTATATTTTGCACCATGCGACTTCTTTTTGTTCAAACATCTAAAACACATCCCAGGAGTTGCAGGTTTACCTTAGATGATGAGCTGAACAGCGCAGTACTTCGTTTTTTGAAGCGTAAAAAAATGAAACAGCTGGAACAGCGCTGGACTTTGATGTTATTAGTGTAGGCTCCTTTAATAGGTGGAAATACAAAATAAAACGCCTCGTATCTAGAAAGAACAGATCTAGTGTGGACAAAGTTTTGGTAGCTATTAGGATCAATCGAAAAGAATGCGATGGATGCACTTAAACAAATTTACTCAAAATCCTCGGGCAAAACCTTTTCCCATTTGAGAAATTACCATTCACGCTTATTTCTAGCCGGGACTTTTCTAAATGTCAATTTTCTAATTCAAACAAAGGGGGTCATTGTTAGACTAGTTTACCGTAGGCGGCAGGTCCGGTAGTGCCACCCAAAAGTTGTGAAACGTAAAATAAGAAATCGAAAACACTTAAATACCCATTGTATATAACCGACTTTCTCAAGATTGTGGTTACAAGGTCGGCAAGGATAAGTTAAGTACAGGATGCGCTCGAACTGATTTATTCACGATGATGGAATTTGTGGCTGGGCCACCATTCGTCACCACTATTGTTCTGTGTCAGATTTTCTTTGTTCGTCCGAGAGGTTTGGCTCGAAATGTCAAGTTTGAGGTTTAACTTAATGAATGTAAGTGGATCAGCGAATTCGATTCGGAATTTCGAGACAAGGTCGCGAGGTTAACAAATGTTGCACTAGTTTAATCAATCACGTTTCGTACAAAACAGGCTCATCGAAATAGTAAAGATCAAGTGACGTAATTTCAATTTGATTGGTTGAAGCTGATTCGTAATTACCAAAACTAAGCACGACAAGTACAATCTGATTGCTGTACGTGTGCGAAGAACTGGGATTGGATTGGAACTATTGCGATTTTGTTCCTCTGAACAGATTTCAATTTGACTCGCAGGCCCATTTTGACCCTACCGATTCTGCGGCCTGATTTTCAAATATTTCATCAAGAAAATGGCAGGGGGGGGGGGGCATCAGAAACGTTTGTTTTATTAGAGACCAAAGAGAAAAGGCGGAAATGAGGCCCAATTTGAAATAAGGGTGGCTTTTCAGTAAGGGGATGTTTTAGGTAGTAAGGCGATCCAATTTGGGTAGGCAGGTCATTTTTGGATCTGCCCGAACTGGAGTGGCGATTCACGTGACATATGATGGTCCTCACATCCGAAATCGTAACCAAAAGCATTGCAGACCAATGTAATGTAAGTTTAGCGTTATAATTGACACACCTTATGACCTTGCACTTAATTACTCGCACGTTTCTGTACTTATGTATATTGGAGCAACTTTTTGCACGCAAAAATTTGTATCTTCCGGGTTTTACACCGATCTATAACAGAACGGCTTGATTGAGTCAGATTGTTGTAACGAGAATAGCCCCCCCCCCCCTAACTGTACACCGGCGATGTCTCTTGGAAAAGTAGCCGGAGAAGGACACAAGTATAAATTGTGCATAACTCGTGTGCAGATAAAGCGCACCAACAGATATGTCTCGTCCAGTCTTTCCTCCGACAAACCGTTTATATTCGCTCTTAAAGTTTTGAAATCACTAACGGACCAGACGTCCCAATCGCCCTTTGTGAGTACCCTCTTCCGACGCAGAATTTTGTTTTCTTTAATTTACTAAAGAAGATTCATAAAATATGGACCGTTTTCGAGTTTTTGAAAAAAGTCTAAACATTTTGAGATCTTTGGCAGCCAAAAGTTGTGCCGGGAAAAAATTGGTGTGCATTCTTCAAATACATTTTGGATCTAAATGGACCATTTAAAACAATAAAATCTTTTACACCACCTTTTTCAGGTCAAAATTATTATGGAATGTTTGAAATACGTAGCCTATGACTTTAAGATGTGTAGATGGTCAGCGAAATCTGTTTCAAGGGGGGAGGGGGGGGCTCCCCATAAATAACTTCAGGTACTGTTTTTGAAAGTAAACCTTACATAACTATCAATATTGACCTCAGGAACAGATTGTCGGAGGAGGGTACTCAAAAATGGCGATCGGGATGTCGATCGGGAATGTCAGGAAGAAATATAGTAATAGTAATAGCAATTTGGATTTGAATTTATTTCAGATACACAATAGTAAGGTCTGATAGAAATACTAATAGTAATAGAAAGTTTTGAAATCTTTGAAAGGCTTATTTTAAAATATACAGTGAGTTTAAGGTCCAACGAAGTCTAGAAACTTAAAGCAGACGGAAATTTATTATTAAAAGGTTGTTTAAGGTTTGGTTACAGATTATTTAAACATAATCTATCAAAGAAACAAAAATGTTCGGTGTACTACGTAAAGTAACAACCCCCGCAATATAAGAGTGCTTTATATGCTGGTATGAATGACTTAAAAAATTTCGTAAACCTAAAGTAGACGGAAATTTATTAATAAAGGGTTGTTTAAGGGTTGGTTACAGATTATTTAAACATAATCTATCAAAGAAACAAAAATGTTCGGTGTACTACGTAAAGTAACAACCCCCGCAATATAAGAGTGCTTTATGTGCTGGTATGAATTACTTAAAAAATTTCGCAAACTTAAAACAGACGGAAATTTATTATTAAAGGGTTGTTTAAGGGTTGGTTACAGATTATTTAAACATAATCTATCAAAGAAACAAAAATGTTCGGTGTACTACGTAAAGTTACAACCCCCGCAATATAAGAGTGCTTTACATTACATGGTGGTATGAATGACAAAAACCTTCCCAAACTTAAAGTAGACGGGCATTTATTAATGATGCGTTGTTTAAGGGTTGGTTACAGATTATTTAAACATAATCTATCAAAGAAATTAAAATTTTCGGTGTACTAC
>NW_022170878.1:15093316-15154677 GCF_008802855.1 Photinus pyralis
TTCTAATAGTCAGAGATCATGATCACGTAACTGCAAATACGATGCACTGCATTATAACAAATGCAATTTGAATTTAACTACTTCTTTTTATTCCAATACTAATTAACTAATGAAACGAGTTCTCTACAAAATTGTGCCACTAACTCCTGAGATGTTGCACATTAAATTTATTCCTGCAGAGTGTATGTAATACGTAAGTATTCAAGTAAATATATGAAAAAGTAGAAAGAATTTGAACAGTTTTCTAAAATAAACCAGCAAGGTTTACGAAAGTCCCTTTATTGAGAAGCAACGCTCATATTCAATTAGGGAACATTTTCTGCTTCACGGAAGCAACATGGCGCATTATTTTACAGCCTTTGATTTAATACCAAAAACGAAACAATATCTAAACATAAACAAGAAATGTACCTACGCTTCTAATGTCAATACGTAATTGCCCATTGCTTACTAATACTGTTAGCCTATACTGTTTACTGTGATACAACAACAAACCACTATTCTTGACCTGATTCCTTTCCGAGATAATACTAAACACCTCTTTCCTATAAAACCATAATTGGGTTTCCATACCGACATGTGTATAATGTACACTTACACCATACGCATTTCTATTTCGATTCAGTCGATAAGTGCTCATATTCCAGCACGGAGTGTCGCCAAGAAAATGTACACCTTAAGCTTGTGGTTTTTATTAAAATTGGGCTCTATTCAAAGTTACCAGTTTCCAACCGGGGCAAATAGTACGTGGACATCGTCTTGTATTTCGCGTTTGATGCAACACGTCTTCGACAAACGTGAAACGGTTTTTATAATCCCAAACAACAGCCACAATAACTACGTGACTAGTTCTCGTCAGAACTTGCAAATAGTCATTGATCCGTTTGCCGAAGTTCACCTATCCGAAAACAAGTACGCCATTAGCTGGGCGATACAGGCAGAAAGCGAAAAGTCCCTGTTTTCTATTTTGAACCGTTTGGAGTCCAACGCCATTTGGGACGGAAGCATTTCTCCAACGGGAAAGTTTGTGGTGGTATTACCTCCCTGCAACCTTACCGCAGTATTCCTGACGCTTTGGGAGCACGATATTTTTCACGTAGTGGTTGCCGTTTACAACATCCAATCCGTGGAGTTCTACACTAGTAACCCTCACGTTGGGAACAGCTGCGGAAAGACGGTCAAGGTGTACACAGTGGAAATCTGCTCCGAGGAAATTGGCGTTACTTTCGAGAACGATTTACGCAATTTTCACGGATGTCCCTTGTACCATGTGATACCAAGTATAGAACGTTTTCACAGATATAATAAACGAGGTTGCACATTCATCGCGTGCCATACTCCGATACTTGTTCTAAACGCCCTCGGTGAGCAGCTGAATTTAAGTATTATACCTATTCAGGCGAATTTTTCGGATGCAATAAGTCGATACGATATGGTGACCAATTTCCAAGACAGAAGTTATTCCAAACATGTTTCCGAAAGTTCGACTGTTCGTACGTGTGCATATTTTTTCGTGGTTCCACCCCCACGCAAATTTGAGCTGATTGAGAGACTCGGTTTTATTTTTAAAACGGAAACGTGGTTGCTAGTGTTCGGGTTTGTGATCTTAAAAATGGTCGTGTGGTGGTACGGGCTTTTGAGCGTTGATGCCGTTAACAAAACCAGCAAATTTTTCGAAGCATTCACTGACGTGTCCGCTCTACTGCTAGGCGCGGGTGTTAGCAACGTGCCGAAGAAGGAGGTGTTAAGGTGGTTACTCGTGGTTATTCTATTTTATTGTTTGCACATTCAAACTGCTTTGACATCGAATTTATTCAATCTTCTAACTGTTGACAAATACGAAGAAGGAATTAAATCCGTTGTTCAATTGGCAGATTCCGAACTTCCTGTATACATAAACGAAGTTTTTCGCAGAGATTTCGCCGCCGATGTCAAAGAAAATAATACTTACGCAAAAATCAGACGTAAAGTGATAATTTTCCCAAACAATGCCAGACCGTTTCCCTACGAGTTCACCATATTTAACCGAACATGTGCAACGCTAATGATCGATGTTGATTTCTACTTTGTACAATTTCACTATAAGTTATCAATTGATGGACTTGAAGATAGTACGGTTATACACGGTACGCAAACGGTGATTGCAATGAAAAGAGGTCATTATCTGATGCGAAGCGTCAATGCAGTTATTACCAAATTAAAGGAGTCTGGAATATTCCAGTTGCATGAACGAAACGTAGTGAAACTTTACAAGGAAGCAATTCAGAAGACGAGAATCGACATTTCTACAGCCACAGCACTCAAATTTGAACACCTTTACGTGTTTCTGATCATTTTCGGTGGTGGTTGCTGCTGCTCTATTATTGCGTTCATAGTGGAAATAATTTGGCACAACACTTTTTGAAGGTATGGCATTCGAATTGCACCAAACTTTAGAAATGCATTTCGGTTTGTGAGCGATTCCGTCAAGTTCTTTGAGTAAACCTTCTAGAGAATAAAAATCTTGTATTGTATTGCGATCCACCCTTCCCCCTCCCCTCCCGAAATTTTAAATCATAACCAACGTACCTACCACTACCACTTCAGACCCACCTCGATCAATCTTTCTGAGGGCTTCGCCTGGTAGCACCGGAATACGGCGACGCGGAATTGCTTTTAACTAGCCCTTACTATTAGAGATCCGAAAAAAAATAAATTCCATGTTTATCAGAATGTGTTTTTTTTTTTATTGAAAGGCGCTTCTCCGACTCGAAAATGTTCCTTCTCGTAAATAAACGGCGTTGCTACGTTTTCATTCTGGTCGGGAAAATATTGCGTTGCCTCACACACGTTAAATAAACACAACTTTATTTTAAGGACTTTTATTGTTATTCATACATAGACATTCGTTAACATTCGTCTACTCATCTCAAATACTGCCTGTGTTACGACAAAATGCACTCCCTGTTATCGCTCTTATTCGAGACATACTTTTGTTCACTTTTGCTATGAAGCGGTATATATTTTTGAAACGGCAAAGCGACTACCTATTACAAACCATCGCCATTGATTATATATTATTATATACTTTGGGAAAGCGTTAGGACAAAGTGCATTCCGAGGACTGGCAAGTTTTTGTGCGGGTAGAATTACAACGTTTTCAAACAAATTCATTATACGGAATAAACAGGGGCGGACTGGGTAACTGCGGGCCAGGTGGAATTGCATTGGTTACGGACCATTAAAGTATTAGTGTAGTAATGAAGGTGGCTGATAATTAAAAGTAAGAAAATATACAATCCACACGAGTTGCGTCATCTATCATTGTATTTCAGCACTTTCATGCTACGACAAAAAATGATAAATTCATTGTAAAACACTTCAATTAAAACAGAATTTTTTAACAACCTAACATCAACCCCAATTAGAGAAACGTGTTAATAATTTATTAATAGTGCAAGAAACTAAATACAGCACATACTTATAAATTTCCAACGGGCCATTATGACGTACAGGCCAGGTGGCAATCGCCCCCCGCCCCCCCGGGCCAGTGCGCCCCTGGTTATACACTGCCTTTTTTTGAGCCCCGAAAAAAAAATTGTCTCAGATCGACCCGGAAAAAAAATTTTCTTATAGAATGTGGCCTGTAGAATCCATAATTTCAAACAGTTCCAAGATTGGGCTACTAGTTCAAAAGTTACAGCCCTTTGAATTTTTTTCGAAATTGGTTTCTAGTCTATAACTTTTGATTGAGAAGTCTGATCGAAAAAGTACGAATTGTTTTGGATTCTACGCACCAAAATTAATAAGAAAAAGTGTTTTCCCGAGAAATTTTGGTGCAGTCGATTTTTGGTAAAAAAGGAAGGTTATACACTGCCTTTTTTTGAGCCCCGAAAAAAAAATTGTCTCAGATCGACCCGGAAAAAAATTTTCTTATAGAATGTGGCCTGTAGAATCCATAATTTCAAACAGTTCCAAGATTGGGCTACTAGTTCAAAAGTTACAGCCCTTTGAATTTTTTTTCGAAATTGGTTTCTAGTCTATAACTTTTGATTGAGAAGTCTGATCGAAAAAGTACGAATTGTTTTGGATTCTACGCACCAAAATTAATAAGAAAAAGTGTTTTCCCGAGAAATTTTGGTGCAGTCGATTTTTGGTAAAAAAGGAAGGTTATACACTGCCTTTTTTTGAGCCCCGAAAAAAAATTGTCTCAGATCGACCCGGAAAAAAATTTTCTTATAGAATGTGGCCTGTAGAATCCATAATTTCAAACAGTTCCAAGATTGGGCTACTAGTTCAAAAGTTACAGCCCTTTGAATTTTTTTCGGAATTGGTTTCTAGTGTATATCTTTTGATTGACAAGTCCAATCGAAAAAGTACGAATTGTTTTGGATTCTACGCACCAAAATTAATAAGAAAAAGTGTTTTCTCCGAGAAATTTTGGTGCAGTCGATTTTTGGTAAAAAAGGAAGGTTATACACTGCCTTTTTTTGAGTCCCGAAAAAAAAATTGTCTCAGATCGACCCGGAAAAAAAATTTTCTTATAGAATGTGGCCTGTAGAATCCATAATTTCAAACAGTTCCAAGATTGGGCTACTAGTTCAAAAGTTACAGCCCTTTGAATTTTCTTTCGAAATTGGTTTCTAGTCTATAACTTTTGATTGAAAAGTCTAATCGAAAAAGTACGAATTGTTTTGGATTCTACGCACCAAAATTAATAAGAAAAAGTGTTTTCTCGAGAAATTTTGGTGCAGTCGATTTTTGGTAAAAAAGGAAGGTTAAACACTGCCTTTCTTTGAGCCCCGAAAGAAAAATTGTCTCAGAGCGATCCGGAAAAAAATTTTTTTTATAGAATGTGGCCTGTAGAATCCATAATTTCAAACAGTTCCAAGATTGGGCTACTAGTTCAAAAGTTACAGCCCTTTGAATTTTCTTTCGAATTGGTTTCTAGTCTATAACTTTTGATTGAGAAGTCTGATCGAAAAAGTACGAATTGTTTTGGATTCTACGCACCAAAATTAATAAGAAAAAGTGTTTTCTCGAGAAATTTTGGTGCAGTCGATTTTTGGTAAAAAAGGAAGGTTAATACACTGCCTTTTTTTGAGCCCCGAAAAAAAAATTGTCTCAGATCGATCCGGAAAAAAAATTTTCTTATAGAATGTGGCCCGCAGAATCCATAATTTCAAACAGTTCCAAGATTGGGCTACTAATTCAAAAGTTACAGCCCTTTGAATTTTTTTCGGAATTGGTTTCTAGTCTATAACTTTTGATTGAGAAGTCTAATCGAAAAAGTACGAATTGTTTTGGATTCCACGCACCAAAATTAATAAGAAAAAGTGTTTTCCGGTTAGCTCTGAGGTGCACCACAAAAACATTGTAAAGTACTCCTTTCTCGAAAATCGATTACCATACAGTTTTTTTTAAATTGCAGCTGATAATTAAAAGTAACAAAATATACAATCCACATTAATCTGAATTGCACTTCACAAGGCTACCTTCCAACACACATTATACAGGGCGGCTAAGTTAGACTAGACAGCATGGGCACGTTTCACTGTTCCAAATCATAATTCAATTCCATCATCATTTTCAGCGTTCTCTTCCAGCGTTCACTTTTCACTTTTCAGTGTTCAACTACTTTTTCTTAACGAGTAGCAACAGAGACCAAACAGGATGACCGAAGAAGTACGCACAAACGAATACATCCTGGAGTGCGTCAGGATAAATAAGGATGGAGCCATTGAGCATCAGCTGTGGTGAAACGTCCCTGATATTACCTACCAGGGACGCATCCCCACGACAGTTGACCAAATCCTGGCACTACCTATTCATTGATTCCCCTCAATAGAAAACGATTCTTTTATTTTGATCCCTATAGGCACTTTAGAATCGTAACAAATTTTGTAGAGCGACATCAAGGCGCCATCGAGTAGATTAAGTATTAATCACCGGCGATAAGGAATGAAAGCGGATTGATTTTTCTATACAACCAAATTTAATTGTCTTTACATGTCTTAATATGAATGCCGAAGTGATAAATAATGAAATTTAGCATGTCATGTATGGAAGCAGAGGCGTAATTCGTCAAATTGTCGCTGGAGTACCTTCTAAGACCAGTGTTTACAGTTAGTTTATGGAAATCCAGCGAATACTTCGAAAAGAGTGTTCGGTTAATGAAAATTAGACGCATGAAATAGTTTCTTTAGTTATCCAGTTCGGGCTATAATAAAAGGCCCAGCAGGTTTAATTAAAGTTGCATATTCTCAATTGTAGTTGCAAGGTAATTAATCTTACACGTCTTACGGTAATTCATCAATCTAAATTAAATGCAAGCGTCTTCGCCACATACACATTTCTAAATTGAGTTAGCAAACTGAGTGAGACATCAAAGATCAAGAAGTTACTGTCAGCAACAGTTGCATAGTAATTGAACTTTGAAAGTGCAGCGCGAGTTGAAAATAGTTGATTAAGGAAATTGAGCATGTCGTTTCACATGCGAACATAGCGTTATTTGCAAAGTAGAAAAATGGACAAACCGCTTAGGGCACGTGGGCTCCAAGGAGACGAGTCCTATTCGGTCTTCCAGGGTGATTTTTCGCGTAGCACCTCACTTCAAGTTAAAGTCACCGGCGAAAACTTTACGCTCGACCTCGTGCTCGGTGACGCCAAGAGAGATCGATGACAAACCCTCATCCAAAGCGTCGCTCTCGAACTGGCGACTTGGCGTACACGAAAACGCCGCGACGGAGGTTGGAACGGGCCCTACGCCTCCAGGCGACCAACCGGAGTGCTTTTCCGCGCTACGATCTTTTTGTGTTTCAGGCAGTTGGGTTAATAATACCTGGAGGCATAGTCCAACCCGATTCCGCCGTATATATAGTTGGGTATCAGGTTTACACGGAATTCGACCCCTTTTATATGCGAGAGTAGCGCCCGGGGCGCAAACAAGGCGTACATTGAAATCGGTATTAACATACCTGTAGGCTTTCGGCGTTATACACCGGTACCTCCGCAACATCCATCCCCCAGGACACGGCGAAGGCGAAAACCGCGAAAGGACGAAATTACGTTACGTAAGGCTAAACCGAATTGCGCAAATTCTTAGATACAAACGCGAATCTTGTTAGAAAATCAAATTCATTTGCATAATGAGATGGCTTGTTCTTATTTGGTAAAGACTTAATCGTTAGCCCCAAATTGGTAGATCTCATTTTCTATACCAAATTTTAACAGGATAAAAGCAGTGAAAAACTATCAGAATTTGTATATCGATTATTATTCGACTTAGTTGCGTACCTATAGCAATATGGGCAATCGTTAATCCCACATTCAGTCGATGACCCCCAGAAGCTTTTGTCCAGATATCCACTGATATGTTCTCAGAACGAAGTCGAATCTGTCCTTCTCGAGCAGGGTCCTTCAGGAACTAAAATTTCAAACGATTTTTCCACAATGCTTATAGTAGATTACCCTCGGGCAAGGTCTGACTCAAACTCGAAGTCCAATAATCAGCCCCATCTGATGAAAATGCAACCAGTAATTTATTTTTTTTTTTTTTTTGACGATCAAGGTTAATCAAATTGGTAATGTTAACGCGTCTGTAGACAATCGCATACTAACAGGAGTTAGAAAGTGTTTCTTTACAAATACAGTTCGAAATCAAGAAGACGCAATCTTGAGTGGTGCTTATCATGGCTAAAGTAGGGTGGGTTCTTATCCTAGGTTCCTGCAAGCAAACAAAAACCGTATATTTTTATCTAAAAAATAGCATATTAAATATTCTTTTCAAAAATATAAAAAAGTCGTTTTTTGCGCTCGAGGGTCATGTAAAAAACATCACCGAGTAACTTTACATTTGATCCGCAACGCGAAAAACACACACGACGGTAACTGATGCATTATTGGTACGGGAATCAATCAAACAATCAATCAGAAAACGTTTATTACAATTTTTAGGTATGATACAACAATGGGGTTAGTGGTGAATGAATGGTGAACTGCTCAGGACTAGTGTCCTCTTCAGCCCTTGGTTAGTAAATGATTTATGATATGTACCGGGTGACCCAATAAGACTGTTCTTCGGCCATATCTCGGGAACTTAGGGACAAAAAAATTATTGGATAAATCGGTCATGAAGAATCGCTGGAAAATAAATTTTAAAATTGCGTTTTCTTTAAATTTCGCATAATAAACTAAACATTCTTTTTTCACATTTTTAAAGGGAACCAGTTTATCTATCATTTTCGTAAAAACAAAAACTCATTTATTTCAAAAACAAAGATGGCGTGGGGCGTTAAATTGTTTTTGCAATAACCTGCTTTAACTTCTTAACACTTCGACCGATTTTAACAAGTTTGGTATGGTTGAAAAGAGCATTCCTTGGGCAATGAGAATCAAATATAGTTATTTTGGATCATAGTGTCAAAACTAGCCCAAGGAATGCTCTTTTTAACCATACCAAATTTGTTAAAATCGGTCAAAGTGTTAAGAAGTTAGGTTATCGCAAAAACAATTGAACGGAGCGTCTTTGTTTTTGAAATAACAGAGTTTTTGTTTTTACGAAAATGATAGATAAACTGGTTCCCTTTAAAAATGTGAAAAAAGAATGTTTAGTTTATTATGCGAAATTTAATGCAATTTTAAAATTTAAGATGGCAGTTACGCCCTCTGTTGGTCATTTTTAGAACTTGAGAATATTTTCCATCGATTCTTCATGACCGATTTACCCCTAAGTCGTATGACGAACGGTTCTCGAGATATGGGCCGAGGAACAGTCTTATTGGGTCACCCGGTACAATGCAACAGTGATTGTCAACGTCTATGCGATATTGTATCAGCTCCTATCCTTGGTGCGTTGCGGGTCGTCGTCATAGGGGTGGAGTTCGCGGTCGGTGTGTTGATTCGGATGTCCTTATCTGATGAAAAGGAAAAAAAAGAAGGCTAGTAATTGTTTCTTTTTAGTTTTTAGCGAATTTTTGCAAATTTATTTGTAAAAAGTAGCTTTTAATCTCACTTTGGCTGACTGGCTGGCAGTAAATGCGAGCCCGTAGAAGAACACTGTAAAAAGACGAGTAGTGTACATGTACCTATTGGCATTGTGGCCGTGTAATTAACAACTTCAGGGACGGGGGGTCGGCGACATCTGGGCGCCATCTCCGAGAGTGTTATGCTAACCTGGAGATTTTTCAGACTTTTTCTATCTTCTTCTACAGTTTTTCCTCGATTGTTTTCAAATACGTGTCATCGGAAAGATCTTGTCAACGCGCACAACTCCTGCGTGGCGTAATTTTGTTTTTTTTTCTTAGGGGTGAAATGAACCACCTTTTGCACGGCGCGCTTCGAGGGGTAGTCGACTTTGGGCGCTTAAAAGTTTCTTACACCTCGAAAATTAATTTTATTTCTCATCTCATTGTATTCTAATTAAAGGTCTCAACGAAAGGAACCGTTTTCTACCAACTACTGTCCTTCTTTCTGTACTCTTATCAAAGTACGGGGTGGAGGGGTGGGAGTGGAACTAGTTTTACCGTTCATGGTACTCTAATGAAAGGTCTCAACGCAAGGAATTAATTTTCACCAACCATAGCCCTCCGTCTCGACTTCTTATCGTGATCGCGGGTATATTCCCTTATACCTCAAGAACGGATTGTCGAAAGAGGGTACTCACAAAGGGCGATTGAGACGTCTGCAAGAAATATATCCATTGGTGATGTCAAAACAAAAGCTATTTCAGTTTAAAAAATGCGCTTTCTCTGCACAAGAGTTGTGCATAATTTATACTTGTTGTACAGGGTGGCCAACTAAGAATGCGAGGTACTGTATCTGAGAATCTATCCATCGTAGAGGCTTGCGGTAAAAAATTATTACTAAAACGGCCACGAGCAAAACCTGGAAAATATTTTTAAGTTTCTGAAATGGCCGCTAGGGGGCGTAACTGCAATCTGGAACCTAAAAAAGTGATGTTTCTATGAATTCCGCTATATTAACCTAACAAAAAAATGTCCGGTCTTTGAAGTTGACGATAATCTGTTTGACAATTTTTCCTGTATCTCTAAAAATGAAGTGGTGGGGGGTATTCAAAGGTTTCCGTAAAGAACACCCTGTATCTTCGAAACGGCTGAACCGATTTAAACAAACTCAGGTTAGTTCAAAAGAGCTATTCTTCAGCTACAACTATTATACTATTTGAAGTTTTGTTAGTTTCACATATCACCGCTTGAGGGTTTTTTTGACATTCCGTCAGAAATGGTTCATTTTCTCAAAAAAATTAAATGTATTTTGGTTCGATTTTTTTTTTCATGAAAAAGTAGCTAAATGATGCCTAAACAAGTTCGCGAAAACAGCAACTCGATATCTTGAGATATATATATATATTTTTATATCGTGATGGCCAGCATTTCGAGCATTTACGGCGGCATTAAAAGCTTCTCTTTTTAAATCGATCCACCTTAGGGCAACAAATTATATAAGAAAAATAATTCCGGAAAAATTAGCTTAAAAAAATAAAATTTTGAGGGTATAAATTTTCTTTGGCCTAAATTTTAGGTTAGGAACAAGATATCGAGATGCGCTTTTCGCGAGCTTGTTTAGGCATCATTTAGCTACTTTTTCATGAAAAAAAACAAACCAATGCATTTAATTTTTTTGAGAAAATTAACCATTTCTGTCGAAATGTCGAAAAAAGCCCTCAAGCGGCGATATGTGAAACTAACAAAACTTCAAATATTATAATATTTGTAGCTGAAGAATAACTCTTTTCAATTAACAAATTTGTTAAAATCGGCTCAGTCGTTTCGAAGATACAGGGTGTTCTTTACGGAAACTTTTGGATACCCCCCACCACTTCATTTTTAGAGATACAGGAAAAATTTTCAAACAAAAAAGGTTCAGATTATCGTCAGCATCACAGACCGGACATTTTTTTGTTAGGTTAATATGGCGGAATTCAAAGAAAAATCACTTTTTTAGATTCCAGATTGCAGTTACGCCCCCTAGCGGCCATTGCAGAAACTGAAAAATATTTTCCAGGTTTTTCTCGTGGCCGTTTTAGTAATAAATTTTTTTACCGCAAGCCTCTACGATGGACAGGTTCCCAGATACAATACGTCGCATTCTTATTTGGCCACCCTGTACATCGTTTACGATTACTTTTTAGCGCATTTCCACAAAAATAAAAAAAAAATGCGCTATTGTGGCCACTTTGTCCGTCCGTCCGTCCGCTCGTTTTGCGACGCTACTAGTTCTTTATCTTAAGAGCTATTGTTCTACTTTTTTCGCTATTTGGTTCGTTAGGGTGTCGAGTCTTGTACCAAGGAAGGAATTTTTTCTGTACCGCTTACAAAAAAAGTTATTGTAAAAAAAACAAAAAACCGTTTTTTACATGTTCTATAATTTTACACTTTTGCCGTTTATTAACGATCCTAGAGATCGATTATAATTTTGCATTGCTATCTGTCGTCTGCATGCTGGTCTGTCCGTCTGTTCCTTTGTCTGTCTGTCCATCTATCTGTCCGTGTGAACGATAACTTTGTTTAGAAATGTTCGATCGCTTTTACATCTCCGTTAGTTATGAACTGAATTGCATGAAATTCAATATGGGCATAGCTTTAGCCATATAATACGCAATGCCAAAAGTTGAATCGAATCGATTTAAAATTCACAGTGCCCTTTTCGCATCTCGACCATTTATAAACCGAATTGCAAACTTTTTTACTTATAAAAGTATTTGAATGAAATTTGATACATAGGCACTTGTAATAAAGGAAAATCAAACGCCAATTTCAAAATTTGGTTTGGCGCATGCGCAGTGCCAACTTTTTTATTTGCGGAAGAATTTACACGAAATTTGATACATAGGCACTTGGGATAAAGGAAAATCAAACGCCAATTTCAAAATTTAGTTTTGCGCATGCGCAGTGCCAACTTTTTTATTTATTGAAGAATTTAAACGAAATTTGATACATAGGCACTTGGGATAAAGGAAAATCAAACGCCAATTTCAAAATTTGGTTTTGCGCATGCGCAGTGCCAACTTTTTTTATTTATGGAAGAATTTAAATGAAATGTGATACATAGGCACTTGGAATAAAGGATCATCGAGCGCCAGTCTCCAAATTTTCTTTTGCGCATGCGCAGTGCCACCTTTTTTATCTATGGAAGCATTTAAGTGAAATTTGATACTTAGGCGCTTGGAACAAAGGAAAATCTAATCTAATCTAATCATTAGTTTTAAAATTTAGGTTTGCGCATGCGCAGTTCCAACTTTCTTATTTAGAAAAGCATTGAAATGAAATTCTTCTCATAAACTGAAATTGAAGTAACACGTCAAAAATGGATTGCCCATGTGCAACGCTATCTTTCATATTTGTGGCCGGATTTTTACGATTTTAACAGAAGTTGCATCTTATAAATGGGAAATGAATGCAAGTGGAAATGCGCTTTATGTAAATCGTTTACGATTACTTTTTAACTTGTTTAACTTGTTTTAATCTTTCTATAGTCACTTAAGTGGTTTCCATCGCCTTCTAGTCCACTATACGTCTATCTTACTATACGTTTTTTCGGCATGCCCTGCGTTCTGAAATAAATGCGCGCGAGATATTTCCCTTTCTGATAACTACCAAAGCCCGCTATTTTTTGTGTCGCGTACTTGAAATTTAATTTACACATATCGCGGAATTATATGTAGGTATTTTTGAACTGCCCAGGGGAATTGGTATGGTTTTTTTAAGGTTACGTCAGAACAAGATGCGCTTTCTAAACTACCCCTTTTCTGACCGCATACGTCGCCCCGAGCTTTTCGAGTTTCGGGAGCGGTTCGGTAAAAACAAATTATTGAAATTACGTTAGACGATTCGTGTTAGTGTAAGATGAATAGAAAAGCGTTCGGTTTATTGGCGAAAAACGGTTCACATTTTTGGGTAACTTTATGCCTTGTTTGATGAAATATTTAGGACAGAGGTTGCTACCTTGCGGCACATTAGAGGTGAGACTAAACCCATCCAGATGTACACTATCAGGATGATGATGGAACAAAATAAAAGCAGTTTTGAATTTGGAATCGTAAAAAATAACGAACTGATGTCCTTTAGAATACTAATTAAATAAAAACGCGCAGTCTAATTCCGTCCACGTATATCCTTGAAAAAGCTTCAATTTATATATATTACAAATGCCGTGTCTACTGGAGGCGGTGGGCGAGATCGCCGTGGGCCTTTTGGGTGCGCTGTAAAATATGTTCGCCCGCAGGGCGTCCTTGCGTTATTATGTCGGCTGAAGGGTCCCGAGGGCAGATTTAAATTCCATTCTTTCTTCTTACTAAAAACCTCATGCGATTATGCCCTCTGAGCATTTCCCCCATCTCGAATCGTTCGTCGTGCTTTTACCTGAAACAAAAGGCTGAAAATTAATCTTTTCCTCATTACGTCTTCCACTATGAAGCGAAAGTCACCTACGAAGGTGAAGCGTATAGCACGATATCGATGTTTATTAAACCGGCGGAGAAGGGGCACATATTTCCGAAGGCGATCTAGGGATGTTATTAGACGCCGTGGGCTAATCCATCCGACCTCATTTCGTAGTACATAATTTAAAAAATTCCCTTAAGCGCATTTACTGCCGATAAAATACAAACCGGCGTACCACCCATCCGCGAAAAATATAATATATGAGTCACGTGTGGGTGCATTGTCTGGATGTAGGTTTATTTAAATAAAAATAATATGCAAATTCGCTCACGTTTCAGGTTGACAAAAAAATTACATATGGGGTTTTCTTTTATTTTGTAAACGCCGGGTTGCTAGCATCTACATAGGTACATTTTAATTCTATTAAAGTAATTGAGAGAAACGGACTGCGCCCACGAGCGGAATTTCATTTAAATTGTTTTTAATTAGTCACCATAGATGCTCCAAGAATGAGCGCACTTCCTCGAATAAAGATTTTTTCGCATCACCCCGTAGCTAGCACAGCAAGAAATGAACTGCGGTAATCTGACCACTTTATTTTATATTTATCTTGACTTAATTATGTTGAAATTTTAATAATCTCATAATGGGCGAATACATTGGTAAACTTAAGTGGGAATAAGTTCATAAACTGAAACTGTATGAGGATAACAATTTCGTTGCGATCCAGAGATTGCTGCGTAGTGGAAAATTCCCCTAGGACAAGATCGGCGTTTTTGGTATGTGCAGTAAGAAATGGAAAATCCCGACACAGGTTATTGGATTCTCCAGTTCGTCCTTAAGTAATTTTAACCCAGCCTTTCAAAATCCACGCATTCTTAACGCGCCCACTATTGGTATAAAGCGGTGCAAATGCAATTTTTCACATCCGTACTATAATCCAAATATAATTTTAAAAAAACTAAAAAAGAAATCTTTTGCGTGATGTGGAAAGACTGGCGTGTCTAGCGCACACGGGCACCAAGCAGTTTGCCGCCTCGAATGCAAAGCGGGTTGATATATGCATTGCGACGAGCTTGGGCTGCTCCCGCATAGCCGGTGAGCTGGAGGAATTAACGACCAATTAGTGTAATTATTATTTGAGTGTATATTAAGTATATTATTAACACGGGCGGACTGGCACGGGGGGAGGGGGCGGGTGGCGATTGCCACCTGGCCTGTAGACCATAATATACAATGATAGGCGACGCACCTCGTGTGGATTGTATTTTTGTTACTTTTAATTATCAGCTGCAATTTAAAAAAAAACTGTATGGTAATTTTCTATAAGAAAACTTTTTTTCCGGGTCGATCTGAGACAATTTTTTCTTCGGGGCTCAAAAAAAGGCAGTGTATAACCTTCCTTTTTTACCAAAAATCGACTGCACCAAAATTTCTCGGGAAAACACTTTTCTTATTAATTTTGGTGCGTAGAATCCAAAACAATTCGTACTTTTTCGATCAGACTTCTCAATCAAAAGTTATAGACTAGAAACCAATTTCGAAAGAAAATTCAAAGGGCTGTAACTTTTGAACTAGTAGCCCAATCTTGGAACTGTTTGAAATTATGGATTCTACAGGCCACATTCTATAAGAAATTTTTTTTTCCGGGTCGATCTGAGACAATTTTTTTTCGGGGCTCAAAAAAAGGCAGTGTATAACCTTCTTTTTTACCAAAAATCGGCTACACCAAAATTTCTCGGGAAAACACTTTTTCTTATTAATTTGGGTGCGTAGAATCCAAATCAATTCGTACTTTTTCGATCAGACTTCTCAATCAAAAGTTATAGACTAGAAACCAATTTCGAAAAAAAATTCAAAGGGCTGTAACTTTTGAACTAGTAGCCCAATCTTGGAACTGTTTGAAATTATGGATTCTACAGGCCACATTCTATAAGAAAATTTTTTTCCGGGTCGATCTGAGACAATTTTTTTTTCGGGGCTCAAAAAAAGGCAGTGTATAACCTTCCTTTTTTACCAAAAATCGACTACACCAAAATTTCTTGGGAAAACACTTTTTCTTATTAATTTTGGTGCGTAGAATCCAAAACAATTCGTACTTTTTCGATTGGACTTCTCAATCAAAAGTTATAGACTAGAAACCAATTTCGAAAGAAAATTCAAAGGGCTGTAACTTTTGAAATAGTAGCCCAATCTTGGAACCGTTTGAAATTATGGATTCTACAGGCCACATTCTATAAGAAAATTTTTTTTCCGGGTCGATCTGAAACAATTTTTATGTCGGGGTCAAAAAAAGGCAGTGTATAACCTTCCTTTTTTACCAAAAATCTACTGCACCAAAATTTCTCGGGAAAACACTTTTTCTTATTAATTTGGGTGCGTAGAATCCAAAACAATTCGTACTTTTTCGATTAGACTTCTCAATCAAGTTATAGACTAGAAACCAATTTCGAAAAAAAATTCAATTTTTTCCGGGTCGATCTGAGACAATTTTTTTTTCGGGGCTCAAAAAAAGGCAGTGTATAACCAGGGGCGCACTGGCTCGGGGGAGGGGGGGGGCGATTGCCACCTGGCCTGTAGATCATAATGGCCCGTTGGAAATTTATAAGTATGTGCTGTATTTAGTTTCTTGCACTATTAATAAATTATTAACACGTTTCTCTAATTGGGGTTGATGTTAGGTTGTTAAAAAATTAAAAAATTTTGTTTTAATTGAAGTGTTTTACAATGAATTTATCATTTTTTGTCGTAGCATGAAAGTGCTGAAATAGAATGATAGGCGACGCACCTGATCGTGTGGATTGTATATTTTGCTACTTTTAATTGTCAGCTGCAATTTTAAAAAAAACTGTATGGTAATTTATTTTCGAGAAAGGAGTACTTTAAAATGTTTTTGTGGTGCACCTCAGAGCTAACCCCCCCCCCCCCGCCCCCTTCATTACTAATGCTTTTCATTACTAATGCTTTAATGGCCCGTAACCAATGCAATTCCACCTGGCCCGCAGTTACCCAGTCCGCCCCTTATTATTAATACACAAAGTGTGGTAATTTATTAAACGATAGTCGGCGGTAGAAAATGGCGCTACGGGGAACGGACGGAGGGACTCGAGCGCCACCAGACGAAAATCTCGCACCTGGACGATGTCAGCGGTAAGCACGGACGGACGGGCCTGTTACGGTAGCCTCGGAGGTATTCTCAATCGAAGATGTTAATTTCAGGAGTCGGAGGTTCAGCAAATGGTGGCGATACTTTCTGGAACTTAAAACAAAACATGGCCTACCGGCAAATTCCCCATCGGAAGAAAAGTAATTAGTGACAGTTAAGGTGGAGGTGATGGTTCGTGGCCGATTCGGATAACGCAAATAGAAGATGCGGGCAGCGATGGTCGCATCTTGAAAATACTCAAAATATATCGCCAGCATATTAAATGCTTCTCGGTTAAAAATCGGCATTTTAGAAAAGATTACAAATTCAAAAAACTGCACTTTCTGAATGTAAACACAGCAGAATAATTTACAAATTATGGCTGTTATTATTTTATAATGTATCGTGTTTCATTTGTTTAATTTTCCAAGGCCTACCTAAAAGTGTAGTGCTTTTCTTTCGCGCCATCGACAAATACCGGAAATACGTAAAAAGTAAATTTAAGATACAAGTTTGAAGTTATAAGCATGTTTATTAATTAAGTAATTAATTAATCTCATTTTCGCAATATTTGAGCTTAGGAATGAGATTTTGAAAAACGATTTTCACTGGCCTCTTTGGATGTTAATTGGCTACTTTTTCATAAAGAAAATGTCATATCGTTCCATTTAATTTTTTTAGGATTTTGGGTCATAGTGTCAAAACTGGCCCCCTGGCGGAGAAGGATTCAACTAAATTAACTATATTTTGCTCATTGCCCAAGGAATGCTCTTTTCAACGATACCAAATTTGTTAAAATCGGTCAAACGGTTAAGAAGTTAAAGCAGGTTATTGCAAAAACAATTGAACACCCTACGCCATCTTTGTTTTTGAAATAACCGAGTTCTCTTTAAAAATGTGAAAAAAGAATGTTTAGTTTATTATGCGAAATCGAAAGAAAATTCAATTTTAAAATTTAAGATGACAGTTGCGCCCTCTGTTGGTCATTTTTAGAACTTGAAAATATTTTCCAGCGATCTACATGATTTACAAAGAAGAGCAAAGCTATAGCCAATTTTGGGAGACCTATAAATAAGGTAAACCTAAGGCTATATAAGAAAAATATTAGGAGGCGTCCGAGGGAGGCATGGAAGAGTTTTTGTAGCTCTACGGAATCCACCTCATTTGCATCCCGCCTAAATAAAATTCTAACAAAACAAAACCTACTCTAAAACGAGTAAGAGCAGCGCAAAGGGTTCCCCTTGGAGGCTCTCCAGAACGTGGACGCGCCCGTCACATATTTGCTATTCTCTCTTCCTGTTAAAACCTGTAGTAGCACGAGTACAAAAGTCATGAGCGCTTATGAGACAAGCCTACAAGCGCAAATAGACAAATAATTTTGTAGAAAATGGTATCCTATTCAAAAAATAAAAATGACACGTCATCATAAATCGCAATTTATTAAAATGGTAATAGAAAACAAGGCGATAAAACTGGTCAAATGTTTATTGCATATAAGCTGTAGGTACTAATATTTACAATCGTTATTGAAAATTGTTCGTTACTAAATAAATTGTTCGGGTAGTTTTTTTAAAAATTAATGTCTTTCGTGGCGCCCATTTATTTTTTTTCTTGCAACCTTGCGAGATCAATTTTACCAATTTTGCCATTTTACCAATAAACATACAAAAATAATTCTAATAGAAAAACAACAATTCGCTAAGTTAACAAACCCTTTGTACTTTTGTCCGGACAGGTTAAGGCCAATAACATGTACAAAAAAAAATAATTTCAAGTAGTAGAAATAACCAATCTAGAACTAACGTTTACGTCATCTAATCACTTGACTAATTGCAGAGAATTTCACCAAAGGAGATTTTTTAAACACTGAAAATCGTGTTACGTAAGAGATAGCTTAAAAAATCAAACTTCGGTGTACGTAAGAAAATGTTCAATTACAACAAACAAAAATAAGATGATTATTTACTACTTTATTACATTAAATATTTTATAACAAAAATGATATATCTATTTTTAGGTTAAAAAACAATTATTACAAATAATTACAAATTATTAACATTTTTCATTAAAACATTTTCTTATAAAGAAAAATACATTATCATAGAAAATCTACAATTAATTACATCTGAAACGTTTCTCTTAAAAAACCTAAATCGCTTGTAAATTACGACGGTTTTTTTACTTTATATTTATAATTTGATCTCAATTCTCTTCATTATACCTTTATATTCCTACAATATTACAATAAAAAATTTGATAGCCTAATAAGTTCTAAAAATATGAATCCCGTGAACTTCTACTGCGTCAACTTTAATGGAAACATAGCACCACAAACCCTGAAATAATAAATTTTTTTTTTGAAATGTCACTTTCTCAGCCACTTAAGAGAGTCGTCACTAGCACATACCAAATGAAAACGTTTTGTTTAAAAATTGACAACAAATTAAAGTCCCAAATCACATTCGTGCGGTAAATGACGCAGATAGAGCCTGAATAATGTCCGTTTTTTGTTGTTTTAATTAAGAACAATACTGAAAATACGGTGGTGTGTACATTTTAGAACTTATTCGTAAAATATTTATGTGAAGGTTTCTAAATATCACAACACTGACGAGAAGCGTGCATCACTTGAGATATGACTTATATAAAATACTACTTTTACATAAGTCTTTTTCTGTTTCGAATAAAAATTGTAAGTCCCTTAATGTCGCCTTTTTTATGCGCGCTCTTAATGGCAGTTGACCTCTTGTCGCATTACTATAACCACCAGCACTCGCCTGAAACAGAAAAAAGAAGCTTATCAAAAAATGGGTTCGCAATAATGTTACTAATATACGCAATTGCAAGGAGATCTAGACTGATGGCGGAGACCTTGTGGATGTGTCCAGACACAAAATTCTACTTGAGAGTCGCAATTATGACATCAGAAAAAACATCAGTGTAATCAGCAAAAAATTGACTTAAAATATACAGTGTTGCATTTAAAAATAATGCCAACATTGGATCAAATCTCAAACGCAATCAGCAGTTTTTTACTCCATTCTTTGTAAAAAAAATTTAGAATAGACAGTTTTTACATGGCTAGTAAGATCTCAAAAGGTTAAACTTTTCGTTTCCACCCTGTATCTCAAAAACAAAAGCAGCCAGACTGATTCTGTTTGATATTACACAAACCTATATCTTTAAAAACAGCTGAGATACCCGCTGTAGTGTCAACCAAAACAGAACACACAGTAGTACAGGGTGGTTCTTATGGAAAAATTAGAGAGATAGAAGGAAATGGACCTACATGTCTGGGGCTCAATTGTAAAGAGAAAATCACTGGCGCAAATAGAATTCACCTATCTATAATTAATTGTTTGGCCGCTAGGTGGCGTTTCTTGAATTTAATTGATTTTTTTTATTATACCTGAATCACAATCTCCGTTTTAAACACTCAAATGCGTGCGAAAAAGGGCCTTTAAAACACACGTGCTTTAAAGTTGCTAAGTCAAGTATGACTTTTGAAACTGTCATCTGGGGTTGAAATAAAAAATCCTCTTAGGTCGCTTTCTGTAAATGCAGAACATTTCTTTGGCTTATATCCTTTGATTGAAGCTTTCACAAACGCGCGTAATTTAGGATATGCTTCCAAATCTGTTCCACTTTTTAATCGAAGCATTGTTTGAAGTTTTGAATGAATGCACAATTTAAATACCTTCATATATTATGCCAGCATACTTTTCATATTCTGTATAATTGACTTTAGCGGATTTGGATTTACCTACCACCGTTTGTTTAGATTTTACAACAAGCGATTTAATGGACGGTGTATTATCTTTTTCAACGGAAATCGTTTTATTCACAAAGACGACGATCTTTATAAGCAAACGTCAAGTGAAATTTCCATGGCAGTCGTGAAATTACGAACACCCCCTTAATTAGACATGTATTCGAGTATCACGTCAATATGATTTCATTGTATATCCTATTTTTAAATTATACTGCAGGTATAATAAAAAATACTGTAAGATACACGTGTATAATTGGTCTTTAAAGCATATAAAAGAGGTAGTCGAGTCTCCATTGGATGTTGTAATGGAACCGAATTTCCCCGCTAAAATTCGATTTAAATATTCCAGCAGCTTCGACAATTACAAAGGTGACGTAGTCTTTATCTTTACAGTTATTGCATCCGTCTAGTAATTATATGATCGTGTTGGATTATTTACGGAGTTAACGACATTCCAATATAGCTTGTATTCTACGTAAATATGTTGTTTTCCAATTTACAGTACTCCTTTGTTCCAAGCGCTGGTTTTGCCCATCAACCCGCAATATGAATTACTGACCGATTTACGTGTTTTTATTTTTATGATTTATATGTTACTGTTTATTGACAGAGTGCTTCATCTGAGGGCGAATGACGTACGTTAGGTGGTTGATTGTTACATATTGCAATTGGCATTGAGAATTAATTGCTTGATACTAATGTTTTGCCACGACATGTCCCTTTGTTTTGTTGTAATGTGATACTTAACGTTATATTTTATTGAACCGTGTGATATGATTATTAATATTTGGCAAGGTGACTTGTTTCGAATATGTACTGTGCTATATTTGATACACATGTTTAATCTCGATTTAACGTAGCAGAGGCCGGCTAAAGTTCAGAACTGACATACGCAGAGATATGTTTTATGTACTGTTTTTTTTGTGTCTTAGAAAAGAGCCATCTTGTCGATATTGCCACAGATCTACACATACATGCATAATTCGAATTCGTTATTTTTGGCATTTGTAATCTGTGAATTTATTTTGTGATTTGTTTATAGACACGTATTCAAGAGATCATATGTGTATACCTACATACCTATTCCAAATCTTATCGGCGTGGTAAAGAGTGTAACGTTAATTATGGCAGAGATATACATATAGTTTTTAAGTATACCTTTGCGGTTAGCAATCTGTCACGACCTTTAAAGCTGCAAATAATTTCCGCCCACTTCAAAAAACCTTCACGATTCTTTAAGAATCTGCCCTATGTTTGTGTGTATCTGTGACCACAGGTACCCGCTTTTAATAACTCCTTTACGACGAATGAGTAGCTCCAGTGTTAAATTAAACAATTATGGCTCAGCGTACCTCCTATCATATCATATCACTGTAATAATACGAATATTATGGAATTCGAATTGTGCAAACTTTAATTTTGTTTCAGCGACATCTAACGCATAAATCAATAAGCGTCATATTACAGTTTTAAACGATACATGTTTATACTGCTCCACAATAGAGGGCGCCTTTAAGTATACCTAAATTTGTTTCCCAAAAAATGCATAAGGTGTATGCTTAGATCAAATCAAAAGTTATAGACTAGAAACCAATTTCGAAAGAAAATTCAAAGGACTGTAACTTTTGAACTAGTAGCCCAATCTTGGAACTGTTTGAAATTATGGATACTACAGGCGACATTCTATAAGAAAGTTTTTTTTTTCGGATCAATCTGAGACAATTTTTTTTCGGGGCTCAAAAAAAGCCAGTTATTACCTTCCTTTTTTACCAAAAATCGACTGCACCAAAATTTCTCGGGAAAACACTTTTTCTTATTAATTTTGGTGCGTAGAATCCAAAACAATTCGTACATTTTCCATTAGACTTCTCAATCAAAAGTTATAGACTAAAAACCAATTTCGAAAAAAAAATTCAAAGGGCTGTAACTTTTGAACTAGTAGCCCAATCTTGGAACTGTTTGAAATTATGGATTCTACAGGCCACATTCTATAAGAAATTTTTTTTCCGGGTCGATCTGAGACAAATTTTTTTTCGGGGCTCAAAAAAAGACAGTGTATAAACCTTCCTTTTTTACCAAAAATCGACTACACCAAAATTTCTCGGGAAAACACTTTTTCTTATTAATTTGGGTGCGTAGAATCCAAATCAATTTGTACTTTTTCGATCAGACTTCTCTATCAAAAGTTATAGGCTAGAAACCAATTTCGAAAAAAAATTCAAAGGGTTGTAACTTCTGAACTAGTAGCCCAATCTTGGAACTGTTTGAAATTATAGATTCTACAGGCCACATTCTATAAGAAAATTTTTTTTCCGGATCGATCTGAGACAATTTTTTTTTCGGGGCTCAAAAAAGGCAGTGTATTACCTTCCTTTTTTACCAAAAAACGACTGCACCAAAATTTCTCGGGAAGACACTTTTTCTTATTAATTTTGGTGCGTAGAATCCAAAACAATTCGTACTTTTTCGATCAGACTTCTCAATCAAAAGTTATAGACTAGAAACCAATTTCGAAAAAAAATTCAAAGGACTGTAACTTTTGAACTAGTAGCCCAATCTTGGAACTGTTTGAAATTATGGATTCTACAGGCCACATTCTATAAGAAAATTTTTTTTCGGATCGATCTGCGACAATTTTTTTTCGGGGCCCAAAAAAAGGCAATATCCAAACTTATTATGTGAATTTATTGTAATGTTTCAATGATTCGTGTTATGTGTGTGAATATTGATTATTTATCCAGTGGGGCCTGTGATTCAACATTATATTAATTTACTTGACATTATAATATGCATTCATACCATTACAAACAACTAATTTTGCTATAAAGTTCAATATTAATTTGTTGGCTGGTTTTTTTCTTGGTCAGTTCTTTTTTTCCCAGCCTATTGTATATTTGTACTCGGTGAACTACAATTTTCTAAATTTAATCTTGCAATGTAAAAGGATGATTGGGAAAGAAACAAGCCCACTTTTAGGAAATAAATGCTCTATGCAGTGGTATGCGGACAGTTCAAAACAAAAAGACGGTCAAACAAGGATACGGATCAGCGGCCCAAACTGTACACTCTTGGAATCAGTGGGGCAAAAAGTCACCCTTTTTCATGCAGAGGTCTATGCCAGAAACCTCTGTGCTCTCATAAATCTAGAAATGGGTAAGAAGGGGCCATTTCACCACTGATTAGTTAATTGTAAGAGTTTCAGCATAACAGGTTATGGGTCCAGAGCACGATCATTACCTGATCGGCATGATTACCAAAAAAAATATTTGCTTCAATTTATTTATTATGTGGGGGGGGGGGGGGGGGGGATATAAGTACCTGAATACGAGAAAACAAAAAAAAACTGTATTTACCTGCGATGAGCCAGCACCACTGTCATTATCTAACCGAGGTTTTTTTCTTGGACCGATAGCTTGAAGGGCCGTCGCGTTCGCCTCCCTCTGCCGCAACTCCTCCATCTCGACCCGTTGCATCTCTTTCGCCTTCGCCTTGAGTTTGGCCTGCTCCGGATCTTCAGTTTTCGAACGACTCTTCGCCGCCCTCAGGAGCATCTCCCTCTCAAGCTCCTCGTGCCTCTTCTTCTCAGCCCTGTCGATGTCCTCGAGAAACTTTAACTGACCTACCGGAACAAAATCGATAAAAACCGCGCGAGCGGCTCACATTCCCCCGTACCTTTGATGTCGTTCGTGACCTCGTACCGTTGATCGCTCTTGACCAGCTCTAAACGGTGCCCTGTAATAATCGCTAATTTTTCTATGAGGTTTCTTAGTCGTTCCTGAACCGAGTGCGATATAATGGCGGCGACCTCGTTGCTGGGTTCGTCGAGACCCCTCTTCGCTAACGTCGTCCTGATCCTTTGTTGCAACGCGGACATGTTTAATAAAAACTCCTCCTTGCACGATCTGATCTGTGTACCTACGAATTCAGTAGATCCTAAGATTCTCTGAGTTTCCTCGGCCAAATTAACACCGCCCATAGCTGCGACATCATTGATATCGTCGTCACCCGTATACGCGGACGAAAATGACTTCTTATCTTTATCTTTGGTAAGTGGTTTAGAAAATATAGATGAAGGCACAATGGGTTTAGATCCTTGCGTTTTAAAATTCGCCATCGGCGTTCGTAGGGGCGAGGGCGTCGCCGTCCGTACGGTTGCCGGCGGCCGTATTTGACCGGGCACAACCGTTCGTACGGGAATCGGTTGCCTAACTACGTTCACGCCCGGTCGCACTTGATTGTTCGGAAAAACCGGGTGCAAAGCGGGAGGCTGTGAGCTCGAAACAATAACGGGCGTCGTCGAGTTGGGCTGTCTTATTGTCGTCACCATTCTCGTCGTTTGCTGAACGGTTCCTCTGACGGGCGTCACTAGCCGCTGCTGTACGACTTGTCCGGGTCGGACGACGGTCGTGCCGGGCGCCACGAGTCGTACCTGCGACGTCGCCACTATCGGTCTAATTTGCGTCTGCACGGTCGGCGTTCCGCTAACTATTGAAAATACAACGTTCGGCGGTGGTGGACGGATGCCATCTATTGATAGTTCTTTAGTAGCTAGCGAGTGTCGCAGTAAAGGTAAGCTCTTCTGTAAAACGGAAAGTTCCATGAAAATACTAATTGTTTTTGTTCGGGCGCTACTACACCGGGCTTACATTTTTAACATTGTTTCGCATAATCTCGCAAAAATTGTGACAAGAAACCAAATTTTAAAACAATTGTATATAAGCCAAGTTGATCAAAAAATAATTTTAAATGTACAGTGTAAGTCAAATTTCCTGTCACATTATTGATACAGTAATGACATCATGTGAAGCAGTGTGACGCACTCCATTCAGTTGTTTAGTACATATTTTAGTCCAGGCTAACTCTAAAATAATTTATTTTCAAAAAAAATTAGTTACCGGGCGAAATCGGGTTTTCAGGCGGGTGAAAACCAATTTCGAAAAAAGCAGTGAATTGTTTATTGATATTAAACAAAAACTTCCACTGATGGGAGTGAATTTCATTGTTTATAATTAGCAACAAATTCGACTATGTATAAATTGTTGTCACCTGTACTGTAAAGTACAATTTTTTGTAATAATTATTTCAGCAGCGAATTGTTTATTGATATTAAGCAAAAACTTCCACTGATGGAAGTGAATTTCATTGTTTATTATAATTAGCAACAAATTCGACAATATATAAATTGTTGTCACCTGTACTGTAAAGTACAATTTTTTGTAATAATTATTTCAGCAGAGAATTGTTTATTGATATTAAACAAAAACTTCCACTGATGGAAGTGAATTTCATTGTTTATAATTAGCAACAAATTCGACTATGTATAAATTGTGGTCACCTGTACTGTAAAGTACAATTTTTTGTAATAATTATTTCAGCAACGAATAGTTTATCGATATTAAAAGAAAAACCCCCACTGATGGAAGTGAATTTCATTGTTTATAATTAGCAATAAATTTTACTATGTATAAATTGTTGTCACCTGTGCTGTAAAGTACAATTTTTTGTAATAATTATTTCAGCAGCGAATTGTTTATTGATATTAAACAAAAACTTCCACTGTTGGGAGTGAATTTCATTGTTTATAATTAGCAACAAATTCGACTATGTATAAAATGGATGGCAATCTCTAGAAAATAACAATAATATAAAATATCTGCTTCATTCAAATCCGGTCCAGCTTCTACATACATCACACTGCTTCAACATTCAAGTCATTTCTTTAAATGGCAACACTGCTTCAACTTTAACAAATCAGAATAAAAATTATTAACGTAGTTGAGAGATTTGCTCCGCCTACTCAGATTTTCTCTACTTACTTTGGAATGTAAAATGGAAAGTATACCTTAAGAAACCCGATGAGGCACGGTTGTGGAGACGCGTTGAGGAGCCTCTCGAGGCGATCACAGAAATCTTCCGGCTCGACGCGCATGTCGATCAGCTCCTGTATTAACGTCCGTACACTTCTCTCAACCGATCGCGGCTCTCTACTCGACAGCTCGAGCAGATTGGCTAGGAACTTGCGGCACTTTTCTTTGGTATTGTCGTTCGCCGGTCTCTGTTAAGAAACGATCGCCGTTAGGCGAGACACGCAAATTTTTTTGAAACAGACCTGAACTGGTGTGGACACTTGGACCGTCGGCGTCGTCGTCGATGTTGTCGCCGGTCCGGTGACGGCGGCTCCCGGTGTCGTTGTCGGCGCAGGCGTAGCACCCTAACAGAAAATTGACTTGTATCAGTCTTTGAACCATAGGATTTTGCAAAGGAAATGGGAACTAAATGTGATGTTCCACAAGGAACTTATACTAGGGCCATTGTTATTTTCAATTTTTTATTGTAACCGATGTTTCGTATCTATAAATACCTACGATCAAAATAACATGCCAACATTTTACACTAAACACCCGACTAATTTGGAAGAAGGAAAGCGTCTCGCCTACACTAGCGCAAATTTAGTGCCAAAATCTACTCGAACTCCACTCCAAAAACTACCGTGTTCGTTCACCTGTGATTCTATCGTCTTTTGCTGTGTAAGCGGTATACCGGGAAACTGTACGTTCAGCCTACTTACTGCAGGAACGGTTTGCATTCGAAACGTGAGCGGTGCGGTCACGCCGGCCGCCGTGCTGGGTGTTAGTCCGGTCGTAACGCCCGGCGCCGGTCCGACTCGCAACAGCTGGTACTGTCCATTTTCGGTTTTGAGAAGTAGATGACCCTGTTGACCGGGCTGCAGTCCGTGTAACGATTGTAACGTTAATTGCTGCAAAATGAAAACAATTAGCGTTCTTTGCGAACCGACCACCTTGCAGTGTTTACCAAAACATAACTTACAAAAGCACAATGCATGCAAAAGCAATTGACGCACTTCGGCTTCTACCAGTCTACTTTTGACCTTGACTCCACCTCAGCTAACGCATTGATAACGATTTGGAGGTGGAAAAACCAAGTCTTAGTTACTTACGATCACCGTTAGGGTTAATGTCATTATTTTAAAACAATCGGACCAAAACTGTAGAAGAGGATAAGAAATAACTGAAAAATCACCACGTTAGTAAAACACGCTCGGTGATGGCGCCCAGATGTCGCCGGTCCCATATCATATAGTCCCGTCCCTAAAGTTTTTAATTGCACGGTACATGTACATTGTACACTGCTCATAGTGTTCTTCCACGGACCCGCATTTGCTGCCAGCCAGCCGGTCAGCGGGCCAAAGTGAGATTAATTAATAAATTTGCAAAAATGATAAGTTCTTTTCTGTTTGTTAAAATTTAAAAAAGTTGAAGAGGGGGAGTCTGGAAACACAAACAAATCCCTAGTGTACTGACGTGACAATTTTTGAAAATCCCTTGCCCCTTAAAATAGAGAAGCGAGCGACATACAAACTGTCTTTAGTTAGGTGTCTACAGCCTCTGTCAATCACCACCAAAGATTCAGTTCGGGTAGAGAGAATCGACTTAAATTTTACAAGTGTAACTGGGTTAAGCGGCAACACTGCATAAAAAAGGGGGCGGAGTCATCCTTTGGCGGATTGGATCGAGTATGTGTTCCGAATCACTCCACAAAGTATTTCTTATAAGATTTTGCTGTAAAATGTATACAGGGTGAACATTTTGTCTGGAACACTGGATTTATCTTCCAAACAACACCATCCAAAATATAAAAAGTTTGCTACGTACCTACTTTAAATTTGTGGTCAGTGGGGGATCAAAGGGGGGCAAATTTTTTTTAAATGGCAACCACTAACTTTCATTCCATATTCTTAGAGTGCACTTTTTGAGATATAACAACATAAAATACTTCGTTAATTGATTTCTGAGAATTTCATAATTTTACAGTTTGAATCATGTTTTTATGTCGTTATATTTTTAAAAAAAGTTCATTCTTTAATAGTATCTCAAGAAAATTAGTGCGTTTCATTAAAAAGTGACCCTCTTAGTTCTAACGATTTTTGATACTGTAGCGAATATTCTAGAAATCCCGATAGACATCGAGGTGCCATCGGCGATAAGAAACGAAAGCGGACGTGACGGGAAATATGACGTGTTTTGTTTGAAAACATTTTAGAATATTCGTGAGCGTTCGAAAACTTTCGAGAAAGATGGGCGTTTGTTATATAAGCAGATCGAATTGTGCTTCAGTTAGTTCCAACATCGATGTTATAAATTGTGAGTGATAAATACTAATTAACCGTTATAAATTAATCAATTTCAAGACTGTTATACATTTGTTAATTAATTGAATTATAATACATTAAATTGCTTTCACGTAACTAACAAAAGAATAACGATTTTCACTTAAAATTGATTATGGAACATAAGATGCTGCTAGATCTCAAAAATCTGTCGTTTTTACAAAAAATTCTGATTTCGGCATTAAAAAAGATACATGATCCGATCAAAATTGGGAACATCCTGTACAATATATCTTGTCCCATAAGAAAGATCGAGTGCATTTAAATCATCTCTCTGCTCGAAACAACATGTTTTACTGTTTTCTCAACGAAATTGATGCCAAAGTTTTTGACACTAGCAGCATAACAAAGATTTTTCTTGCATTGGTTTCCCTTGTTCATTGATTTTATATTCCGGGAGAAGTTGTTAGCGGGATATACAGTGTGTCCAAAGCTCGACGCCACTGCGCCATACAGGCCGGATTTTCCAGAAAATTTGGCCTATATTTTCCATGGGGGAAATCACAGATAAAATTGTGTACACCATACACACTTTAGTGTGGTGAGTGTACATCCTCAGAAAATCTACGAGATATCCTTGGGCCATCCACCATACACCAAAGGATGCATGGTGTACATCTATGATTTCCCCCTTGAAAAGGGTAGCCCTAAATTTGATATGAGAACATTGGTACCTGTATCACCCGGTAATTTCAATAAATTGAAAAATGCCAGGCACCAATCACAGGATTTACCATAAACATTGGCGGTCGAGTGTGGATTGATTGTCGTAGCTTAGAAGCGAATCAAACCTGAAACAAGGGCTACACAAGAGACCATTAATAAAGAAAGGGAGATGTGTCGTTAGTAGCTTGGGACCAAGGAAGCATCGAGGTTACTACCGAGACGAGCAACAATTTTTAATATTAGCTCTTGTAAATTTATTGTGTCACACTGTATATATATAATAAACAAAAGGCTAGCATAGGGAATAAACTATGTATGAAAATTGTTACCCGAAAACTAAGAATTATTGTGCGCCTCGCAGTTAACTTCAGGAGGAAAGGGGGGGCCGGGTAAATTGCCCCCAAAAATTACCAATTACTATAGCAGGCAAAAGTAAATCGAGCGCTTAAGCCGAAATGCCCAAATTGTTTTGTTTTTACAAGCAAACCACTACCACAAATTTGAGGTTATGTCACAAAAATAAAACGCAATTAGCATGCAAAAATTGTAAATGTGGTGTACACTCAAAACTAATCGTGAACGAAATAAAATGAACTCAATCGAAATAAACGCAACAAAGACGACAAATTTGGACGACGGAATCGAAGTGCTCTCGTCTTGGTTAGTAAAATGTGAGTGAGAACGCTTCGATTGCCGGAGTGTACATCAACTTACTGGAGCTCCGGGACGGGCTCCGACCATCTGCGGTGCGCTCAGCACTACGCGTGCCGCCTGTCCCTTCTGCGGTTGATTGGGGACGCCCGCTCTTACGTTAACTACCTGAAGATTAGAGAGGACAGTGGTAGGAGGTTGGGTCGGGGGGCTACCTACATTATTGACTTGTGGCACTGTCGCCGTCATCGGTACGGTCACTAGGCCTGGCGTACCCGTCGGCGCCGCACTGGTTTTTATCACAAACGTCGGCTGCTTAGCCTGTATGTTTTGTACGTTGGTCGTCGATGTCTGTAGGACAGTTTGTGCGGGCGTTAAGGACGAAAGGTTGATCGTTCCGTTCGGTACCGATTGTGAGGGAAAAGTCACTCGGTTCGTTAAAACTGGCCCGGTATTAGTCATCGCTTGTCCCGTTTGCGAGTGCACAATTTTAACACCGTCATTTGCCTTTGAGGCCTGAGCTAAACTGTTCACTGTTTGATTTATGTAGTTTCCCACTGATGCCTGATTTTGTACTGCACCTGTGGCCGCTTGCGCAGCGGCGCCGGTTATAATAGTCCCAGGAAGCGCGTTATTTGTTAGGATTTTAGTAGTCTCCGCGGTGGTAGCGACGTTCACAGAGTCACCATTGGCGATAGTCCCGTGTTTCTGTGAAGGAACGGTCCCGCCATTTGATATTGCACTGTTTATGTGGTTCTGATTAATCCCCGCTCCTAAATTTGTCTGACCAGATTGCGGAGATGTTGTCGTGACGAGCTGATTTTCCAAAGAACCTACGAGCGCACTCACGGCCGATTCGTCGACATCTGTACTCAGAGCTTCCTCGAGAAACTTTGCAGACGCCATTTTCAGCCGAGACCCAACCGTATACTGAAGAGCGCATGCCCTTTACCTCAATAATTCCCATAGTACATTGCTCTTCCAATAACTTGTTGACGAACTGAACGCAGAAAGGCATATGAAAGGGAATTCGTCTTTAACGGCATTAGAGCCTACGTTTTGTTTAGGTTTTTGGGGGCAGAATTAATTATGTTCGCCTATCGCCGCCACCGCCGCCTTTTAGTAACCGTTATCATTTCATTGTTTCGCGTTGCACTCGTGCATCTCCTCTCAGTCGCGCGACGCCACGTCGTAAGGCAAGATGACACAAATTCGATGAGTCACCCTCGCACGATCGCCCGCGAATTTTAAGTTTTCCTGCCATATTTTACGTTAATTTTCGAGTTTTTTCGCACACTTTCTCTGCTTTAAACCAAACTTTACTTATATCTCGTCCAATTACCAACTTATCTCATCAATTTACCTTGTTTTAGTGCCATCGAGTGACAAAGTGATAAATCTCCCGATAATCCAGGATGGCCACGCAGCCCTAACCAGATATTTTGTTCTAAATTGAGGTCTGTCGTTTCATTGATCGACCTAAGGGTTGACTGTGGTCAGTTCCTTGAGTACATTGCCTTTAATAATATATTACAATAAGAGCCACTGAAAAATAGGTGCTAGGTAGGGTTAGCCGGATATTCTTTATCCTCCATATTGCAAAATATGATAATGAATCCATCTTTAGAAAATGAACTTGATTTTCCCATAAGCCACCACGAACACAACTGCCATCTATTGTAACATGTGACAACATAATACGTTTTTCACACACCCACTATAATCTACACAGGTTATTGCCAAAAGATTCCTGATTTTCTCGGTAGAGGGCGACAATGCTCTCCGTCCTGTACAATGGCTGTGTGGCCATAAATTCAAGGACAATTTCTACCAGAATTCTGTGTATTTGGTTGAAACACTTCGGATCTCCCGATGTTCATTACACATAAGATCAGATATACTTCCTGCGAAGCAGGACGGACTAAACTGGTACAAAATAACATCCTGTATGGCCTGCACGCTGTCTCTATAGTCCTTTAGCTTCCCCGTTACCTCTACTGTGAAACAGCAGGTCAATATATCCACCCCACCCTTACCTCTAGCCGAAACCACCATCTCCTGGATATTTCGTACAATGCGCCAGTCTAACTTATCCAGACCGATCTTTGTAACACCCTGAATTTGTAAATCCAGAAATCCTGGTAACTGATGGCGGGTTGTCTCAAGGCCTGCCTTTTGTTACGAGACAATAAAGAAATCGTCCTTGCTCATATAGGAAACAATTAGCTTTTCCCACTCTCTTGAAGGAACTTGCGAACTTTATGGCTTTACCACTGGTTACGCAGTGGTCCAAAACGTTCCCAAACAGAAAGAGACCTCCTACACTTTTAGATGATCCCTGTGCTATTCCTGTCGCACGTATGGGGCCAACCACTACTATTCCTCGTGGTACTTTCCGTATCCCGATTATACTAATGTTTATTAACAAGCGATCTCATGGATTGGACCTTCTGTACGTCCGTCTGTCCGCCTGTTTACTCGTACATGATAACTCGCGAACGGTTCCGAAATTTCCAATTCTGTTTGCAGTAATATAGGTACCTACCAGAGCTGGGCTGTATTCGATTTTGTAAATACTTTTTAGTACTCAAATCCTTTAAAGTATTCAAATACTTTGTAATTAAATACTCTTATGGAAGCAGTATTTGTATTTGTAACTCAAATACTTTCACAAATATTTAGTATTCGAATACTTTGCAAGGTATTTGAATACTTTGAGAAGTATGCGAATACTTCGCATAGTATTTGAATACTTAACCTTCCTTTTTTACCAAAAATCGACTGCACCAAAATTTCTTGGGAAAACACTTTTTCTTATTAATTTTGGTGCGTAGAATCCAAAACAATTCGTACTTTTTCGATCAGACTTCTCAATCAAAAGTTATAGACTAGAAACCATTTTCGAAAGAAAATTCAAAGGGCTGTAACTTTTGAACTAGTAGCCCAATCTTGGAACTGTTTGAAATTATGGATTCTACAGGCCACATTCTATAAGAAAAATTTTTTCCGGGTCGATCTGAGACAATTTTTTTTGAGGGCCTCAAAAAAAGGCAGTGTATAACCTTCCTTTTTTACCAAAAATCGACTGCACCAAAATTTCTCGGGAAAACACTTTTCTTATTAATTTTGGTGCGTAGAATCCAAAACAATTCGTACTTTTTCGATCAGACTTCTCAATCAAAAGTTATAGACTAGAAACCAATTTCGAAAAAAAATTCAAAGAGCTGTAACTTTTGAACTAGTAGCCCAATCTTGGAAGTGTTTGAAATTATGGATTCTACAGGCCACATTTTATAAGAAAATTTTTTCCGGGTCGATCTGAGACAATTTTTTTTTCGGGACTCAAAAAAAGGCAGTGTATAACCTTCCTTTTTTACCAAAAATCGACTGCACCAAAATTCCTCGGGAAAACACTTTTTCTTATTAATTTTGGTGCGTAGAATCCAAAACAATTCGTACTTTTTCGATCAGACTTCTCAATCAAAAGTTATAGACTAGAAACCAATTTTGAAAGAAAATTCAAAAGGCTGTAACTTTTGAACTAGTAGCCCAATCTTGGAACTGTTTGAAATTATGGATTCTACAGGCCACATTCTATAAGAAAATTTTTTCCGGGTCGATCTGAGACAATTTTTTTTGCGGGCTTGAAAAAAGGCAGTGCCTTCCTTTTTTACCAAAAATCGACTGCACCAAAATTTCTCGGGAAAACACTTTTTCTTATTAATTTTGGTGCGTAGAATCCAAAACAGTTCGTACTTTTTCGATCAGACTTCTCAATCAAAAGTTATAGACTAGAAACCAATTTCGAAAGAAAATTCAAAGGGCTGTAACTTTTGAACTAGTAGCCCAATTTTGGAACTGTTTGAAATTATGGATTCTACAGGCCACATTCTATAAGAAAATTTTTTTCCGGGTCGATCTGAGACAATTTTTTTTTGGGCCTCAAAAAAAGGCAGTGTATAACCTTCCTTTTTTACCAAAAATCGACTACACCAAAATTTCTCGGGAAAACACTTTATCTTATTAATTTTGGTGCGTAGAATCCAAAACAATTCGTACTTTTTCGATCAGACTTCTCAATCAAAAGTTATAGACTAGAAACCAATTTCGAAAAAAAAATTCAAAGGGCTGTAACTTTTGAACTAGTAGCCCAATCTTGGAACTGTTTGAAATTATGGATTCTACAGGCCACATTCTATAAGAAATTTTATTTTTAAATTTTTAATATATTTGGAGTGACAAGTATTTGAATACTTTTTACTGTATTCGAATACTTTTCAAAGTAAGATAATGAAATACTTTTCAAAGTATTCAAATACTTTTTGAAGGTATTCTGCCCAGCTCTGGTACCTACATATACTGATCAAGAGACTATAACTGTTTAAATTTTATTCACTTAGACTTTTTGTCCGTCCGTCTGTGTTTTTCACTTGTTAACTAAACTGTACGATCCTTCCCCAAGCTCTTTGCAATTCCGGAGATAGGCCTCGTCGCCTATACGGGGGCGATACCAAACCAGATCCACGGGTTGACAAGCACCAGTTTGGGCACAAAGATCGCATACTCCACTTTCATTATCTATTCTACTGCATGTTATGACTAATTGTGTTATAAATGGCACCCAATTTCCGACGCAGGATCAAGGGTTGGAACCCATATGAAGTATTCTGATTCCGCGCTACTTAGGTAGAACTTATTTAATTACCCTCTCTACAAAGGAGGTCTTAGAAATGTGGAAATCCTTCTCAAAAACCAGACGGGCTTGTCTGTCACAAAATTCAAGCTAACGGGATCGTTCTATTATGAATATCCAGTTAATTCAGCCATTTAACGATCTTCAACGTTTCGAAAGCACGCCCCCCTGCCTTTCTTCTTCCCGATTCCAGGGCTTCGTTAAACGCACGTTCATCAGCTACGAGCGGAGATCCTGACACACATAACTGCGAACTTTGAAATAGACTCTTCGGCGGTTCATGATAGGAGAAGGGGCCACTGGAAACATAAAAGCCTCACCTCCACAACAATAGGGGCGGGAGGTGTTATCGCCCAGTGCCCTTACTATGATAGACTATCCATGCCGACACAAAAAGGTTACTATATATGTGCAAGGGTATGTACCAGACGGCTTGGCTCTGGTAAACACGATGCAGCGGTATGAGCAATTGCAAAAGGCTCTGAGAGAGGTGGTGTACAGATAACACCCAAAGCATTAATCCGTCCAAAACGGTGGGGGTGCCTTTTACCAGAAGGAGGAACCTCAACATAAAAGTTAGTGACTGTCGCATTTTCCATGGCCAGTTCCAAGACCAGAACAAGGATCTCTTAGTCTGTCTTGTTTCCGAAAAAAGAAATATTGTACGTATTATTGCTACCTACATTATGAAGCGCCCTGTAGAGCTTTGGAGTATAACCAATGGCTTTCGAAGTATGAAAATCGTCCTGTAGGATTTTTGACGTGTCTTCTAGTGTTGTGGTTATGAACACATTTTTTTTACATTTCCCACATTCCTAATTGTTGATTTTTCCAAAAATGCCCAAGCAAAATCGCAAAAGGAAGCACGTATCGCAGCAAGACGATGATCAGTTCGAAATTCTCGCCCCGAAGAACAAGTTTCAAGCTTTCGACAAGGAGGCACAGGCCGAAGAGGAACGCCTATCGAACATACTTTTCGGTGGATCGGGCAGCTTTCTCAAAAGTTTGGACGAGGCCGAGGATGAGTGTTGCGTTGACATGCCGGCGGTGACCCCCGATTCGGGTGTGGGCGACGATAACGAGAGTGATGGCGATTCTGACAGGAAGCCGGTGTGGATGGACGATGACGACGGTATCGACGTTCGCGAGGCGCTTAACTCGCAAGGTAGGATGTTGCCGAAAGGCGGGATCAATAACTTCTCTAATCAATACTCGAACCTGCTGAAGCATAAGTTCGAAACGGTGATCGGCACGCCGCATTGGGCCAGTTTAAAGTTGCACAGACGACATGGGTCTGAGTCTGATGAGGAGGAGGTATTGCGGACATGCGGTTTCATCGAAAAAAATGCTATTCAGAGTATGGCGTCGCATTCGTTGGAGTTTAAGAAATTGAAAGACTTGAATAGCGAAACGTACAATGAGGGTATCATAAATTGTATCGAATTCCACCCATCATCGACCGCTGCTCTCGTTGCGGGGAGTAGTGGAGTGGCATCCTTATTCGCTGTTGACGGGAAACGTAATAATAAATTGCACAGCGTCGCCTTCGAGCGATTCCCAATTCTGTGTGCACAGTTTGCTCGAGACGGCAATGAAGCTATACTCGGTTCGCGTCACTCTCACCTGTACAGTTACGATTTAATGGCCGCGAAAGCGCATCGAGTTCCACTTCCGCATGGGCTAACGCAGTGTAAGAAATTCGTTTTATCCCCCGATTCGAAATACATGGCCGTCGCCGGAAAATGGGGCGAAGTTCACCTGCTATCCTCAAAATCGAAGGAGCGACTTTGCCTACTGAAACAAGACGCCGATGTCACCGCTCTCTGTTTCAATCCCACCGGGAATTTGCTGTACGGCCACAGCGCCACCGGCGAAGTGACCATATGGGACATGAATATGAGGCGCGTTAAATACAAGTGGACCGACGAGGGATGCCTGGAGGGTTCGACTCTGTCGATTTCGCCCACAAACCAATTCATCGCGACCGGCTCGACGCACGGAATTGTAAACATATACGGTACCGAGGATATATTGAGAAGCAACACGCCGAAACCGAGGAAGACACTTTTTAATCTGACCACAGGCGTGACGAGTATGACATTTAACTCGACGTCTGAGTTTGTCGCATTTGCCGCTACCGACATTGAAAATTCGACGCGTCTGTTTCACATCGGTACCGGTACAGTTTTTAGTAATTTTCCACCGTTCGGTACAAAATTGGGTAATATTACGGCGATGAATGTATCGCCGGGAAGCGGATACATTGCGTTCGGTAATAAGAAGTCAACGGTCGCCTTGTACAGATTAAAACATTTTAAAGTGTATTAATGTTAGCGTATTGCGTTATTGTGTACATTTTATATACATTTTACTTTTATTTGTATCAATTTAAACAATTTGTCATATAATAAAGGCTTTATTTAATGTTTTCCACATAATTTTGCTACACCACCTCGAGGGGGAGGGAGGAACTAAAAATTTTTGCACCATTTTGCTTTCTAGAGTATATTGTGGAAGGATTGAGTTCCCCTTTTGTGAACACCATTCTTTGACAATCCGTTCTTCAGATATAAAGAATTATTTATATCCGATCACGATAAGGAGTGGAGGAGGAGGCTATGGTTGGTAGAAATTAATTCCTTTCGTTGAGAACTTTTATTAGAGTACCATGAATAAGTTCTACCCCCCGCCCGCCGCCCCAAACCCCCTGTTTTGATAAGGGGCCAGAAAGTAGATCGGTAGAAAACTACATCCAGGCACTTCTTGCGAGCCCGCTTGTGCGAGAGCCCAGCATTCCCATCGCCGACCTTGCCACCTTGTGTGAGCTATAGCCCCCCCTATCAATAGCGACCACCTCACAGAGAGAAACAGAGCCAGCGCCTGCAGGTTCGGTCGCCCCTCCACCGCGCTTCAAGAGGACGTCTCCTTCCTGACGCGCCTGCTTCTTCGTCACAGGCGCGCAGGCAGCCATCATCTGAGAGCTCCTCCATGCATGGTTTCGATGTAGGATGCCGTCGCCCACTGGCTCTCTTCGCGATTTTCAGCCCCCCTGGTCCAGAAACACCGGAAGCAAAACACACAAAATGGCCGACTCACGCGCTCCCATTGGCTCACACGTCACCACGTGACCGAAATACTCGATTCTCATTGGCGTGACGTCACTTCCTGGTCTAGAAGTCTCTTTGCTCATCTACTGGACCCGGGTGCGAACGATAGGGTTGGAAGAAACCAACGTTATTCAACCTCCGACAATGGCACAGCAACGTGGGGCGGTCTCCACTGAAGCCACACCAGAAATTCGGGCTTCAGAGGGCGTACATTGACCGCATGAGGTTAGGTTAGAGTGATAGTTAGGTTAGCTCAGAAATCTTGTATCAGGAGAATATGATGTGGGAGGAGATTGAAGGTTAGGATAAAAAATTAGTGAGGTTAGGTTAGGGTGATAGTTAGGTTAGGTCAAATTGGTTTAGGCGTCTAAAATTTTGTCAAACTAATTTGACCTAACCCTATCCTTTATTACCAAAAATCGACTGCACCAAAATATCTCGGGAAAACACTTTTTCTTATTAATTTTGGTGCTGTAACTTTTGAACTAGTAGCCCAATCTTGGAACTGTTTGAAATTATGGATTCTACAGGCCACATTCTATAAGAAAATTTTGTATTTTTGTATTATTTAATTTGTCGACGGAATATGCGAGAAGATAACAAAATGATTCGGCTCAAAGGATCAAATTTTTTACTATAATCATGGGGATGGCGGAATGCCTTCGCCTTTGTTTCTATGGCGGAGGTAGTGTGAGCCCTGCCCCCACTAAACCACTTTCCCGTAATAAATCCCAACGTCGCGGGTATCACGTTTGGTGTTCTTCCGCGGGGCTGCGCTATTAATGTGCTCGCCTGGCATCCCTCTCTCTTGTTCGTGTTACATGCGCGATGAAGTCGTCCATCCTCCTCCCTGCTCTCTATCATGCTGTCGATGATGCTATCCTCTTCTATCGGGTCCGCCAACTCCATTCTCAGCGTCCACCTACGCCTTTCCCAGCTCTCACACTGAAGTACTGCGTGTCCTGGAGTGTCTCCATGACCGCAGTCCGCATAGGTGTCCTCCCGTCGCCTTTTCAATCTGCGTAGGTACTCCCCCGTGTCCTGTTAAGAACTGTGTTAGATGGTAATATATCTCTCCGTGCTTTCTATGGTGCAATTTCTGGACGTCGGGAATCAACCTACTTGTCCAGGACTTCCTACGACCCCATTCCTCCTGACAGCGAGTCAAGGCTAGAGCCAAGGAGTCTTTCCTAGTGGCTCCTTCTGCTCTAGCTTCCGCTTGTGTTGCCAGTGGTATTACCCCGGCAACTGCACAAAGATCTTTGTTACTATAACTTGGTCTTGGCCTTCTCGGCTCGGATTTTCGCGCGGTTAACGAACTTCATTTCTTTTGAACGCCCAGCGTAAACGTTGAAATATGACACTTGACCTTGAAAATGAAATATGACACAAAAAAGTTAACCTTGAATATGAAATATGACACCCCAAAAAAGAGAACAGGATTTACATGTTGGGGGGGGGGGGCAGTGACCATCATCCTTGACCTACTTTCCAATTGGAGGGGGGGGCAGTGGCCACCATCCTTGACCTACTTTCCAAGGTCACCGCCACGTGGCAGGCGACCTTTGAACTTCACCTTGACCTACTTTCCAAGGTCACCACCAGGTGGCTGGTCCAAAACCGGCCCTACTACCCTACTGACATCGTTTCGAGGAAAGTAGCAACCACACACTATTACCTCCCGATATCCGCCCATACATAATTCATTCCGGAGTGCACGTTTCTGTCCAGTCAAAAATGTTGGCATCTTCAGTAAGGCGAGTGAGATGTTTAGCACTTGTGGCGAAACAGACCTAGGAAACCTCTTCCCTGCAATTTATCAATTGGAATCACCCATTATCTAACGGGTTTGGTCGTTTGAGGCAACACCAAGGTCCCACACAATATGTCCTGAATATTGAACCTGGCACTTCTTTCCGAAGCCCTTGTAAGACCTTTCGCAGATTCTTCCTGCTCTTTCTCACCCAAATTACGTCGTCCAAGTAGACTAAACAAGTCTTCCACGATAACCCATTTAACACATTTTCCACGAAACGTTCAAACGTCGCGGGTGTGTTACACAATCCAAACGGCATGACTGTAAAATGCCATAAGTCCGATCCGATCGTAAATTCCGTCTTCTTGAAAACTTCTAGAGCCAATTCGAGAACAACTTGGAGACGGATAGCTATATTTTTAATCATTGAGACGACGATTATCCATAAAGAATCGTGTGGATTTGTCCTTCTTTTTAACCAATATCACAGGCGAAACCCAAGGACTATTAGATCGCTACCATGTCTCTTTTGTTGTCTTGTGAGTAACTCCTTAAATCCATCTTGAACCGTACTTCGTCATGACTTCCATACTCAGCTTAACAATAGCACCAGTCGCCGTCCTTAGCTTCCAATCAGTGGCTGATAATTGTTTTATCCAAATAAGTGGTGTCATTATTGCCGATATCAAAGAAGTATGGACTGGTTTGCCATCCACTAAACCGTCGTCACAAATCGAACTATTAGTGAGTGTGGGGACAGTGGGACCTTTTTCTAGTTTTCCCGGCTGTTAACTCCCACTAGTCTTTCGACAACGATTCTGGAAATGCCCAAGCTCTCCGCAATTCCAACACCGGAGCTGTGTCTTTGTCACCATAGCCTAGACTGTTTTGAACGGTACTCTCCTCCTCTACTGGTTTTATTCGTCGTACCTTGGCTGCTTCTGATACAAGGGTTTGAGCTAACGCGTCAGTTAAAATTTGAAGAATTTTCAAGTGTGCTTAAAAATCCGAAGTTTTGTTTTAAGTAGAGAAGGTCAACCCCCTCCTGGATTCTGGATTACGATAGGAGGGTGAACAGAGTCCACGCGTACATAGGCCTCAAATTCGGGCCCTCCTCCCTGACTAAGGTCGCCCGACCACTCAACGTCACTCAAGCCATCTCACACGTGAAATGAACCTTGGTACACTGGAAGGGGAGGCGACTCTAATCGTAGCCATTTCCCCAACATGGATCTAGTTGGACTAGAGCGGGACATTCACAGAGTATGTGGTGTGCCGTCTCGTCGTCTGTGTAACATCCTCTACAAGATGGTGATTCCACCAAACCCATGCAGTGCATGTGCTTGTTTAGTTTACAGTGCCCAGAAGGTATGTCCACGAGTAACCTCAGGTTCTTCCTTGATAGCCCTGTACAAAAACGCGTCAAGCTACGAGATGGTTCTCTGAAGGCTTCTCTCGCATGGCGACAATCTAACTTCAGGTTCCACCTAGCCCTGTGCTGGGTTTGGGTGTCTTGAGTTATTGGGTTGTTTACAGTTGTAACTGTAAGTGGAAGAGCCGGCTCTGGACCTTAAAACGCCCGTTTTGAGGCCAGTCGGGCTAATTGATCGGATTTCACATTACCTTCCGTTCCGGCATTCCCTTTGATCCATACGAGCTCTAGGGTGTTGCTGCTTGCTTGGTATGTATCTGAAAGCGATACATCCCGTATATATTCCCACTAGGTAGGTAGCATACGCCGAGATTTATTTATAACCGGAATCGTTCCGTTCCCGTTTTCGTCTTCGGTCTTGGTCCTAATCTAGCGCAATTAGCGTGACTAAGCAAAGTTGTATGTGTGTGTATAGTGATGAAATGGAGTTTAATCTCCCCCAATGACATAATTAAGATTGGTTATCTAAACCGCGTTATCTTTCAGGTGCCATGAAAACCGGCGAGCTAAATGAGGAGGATTTAGCTACTAATCCCGAAAAAAACAACCAATCTGGGTAAGTGTATTTGATTCAGTTATATTTTTTAGGTATAATGATCCCGATTAGTGCTTCTAGCGAATTCAAGAACCCCCTGAAGACCGTCGGATTTTTTGGAGTGGTAAGCGCAAGTTAGGGGTTGTAACTTTGGACGTTTGACTAAATCCTTTCAGTACCGATACGCCGCGACTTTCGACCGATGGCTTTTGGCGTTGGGCACCTTATGCGCGATGGGTACGGGGGTTATCCAACCCCTAAACGTTCTTATCTTTGGGTCGCTTACGGGTGACATTATCCGATATGCGAGAATCGCTCAAGAAGCCGCCGGCGTAGAGTTCATCGACAACATTATAGCGTTCGCGATAAAGAATTGCCTTCTGGGCGTCGCCATGTTCATTCTAAGCTACTCGTCCACTGTACTCTACAACTATAGCGCTGTTCGGCAAGTGAACAAGATTCGACAGTTGTACTTCAGTAGCTCTCTGAACCAAGACGTGGGATGGTATGACCTAGAGCAAACTGGCGATTTCGCTAGCCGCATGTCTGAGTAAGCTCACAATTGGCTTCACGTCCGGAAAGCTAACGCGTTTTCTTGTAGAGACATTACCAAGCTGGAAGATGGTATGGGAGACAAAGTGTCCATGTTCCTGAACTTCCAGGTTACGTTTGTCACCAGCGTAATTTTGGCGTTGGTGAAAGGTTGGGAGCTGGCCCTCATTTGCCTCACATCTTTACCGATCACGATGATATCTATAGGCATAGTTGCAATAGTAAGTATACTCCCCCGGCCCAAAATCGCAGGGTATACCCCCCAGATGTTTCTAATATCATTTTCAAGAAGTTGTCATTCATTTTCCTTTGGTGGGAGGTATTGAATACCCTCCAGGTCCCCCGGTGCTACGACCTTTGCAGCACTTTTTAGGAAAAGAAGATCTAATCATTTCTACCATAAAACTACCATGAAAGTCCTAAAGTGCAAACATTTTGTGAATGAAATTGTTACCCGAGGGGTCTGAGGGGTATGGAATACCCCCTAGTAAACACTCATATTTTATCGAAATTTGCAGAAAAACTCCATGAGATTCTTTTAACATCATTTTCTAGCGGTCCTTCTCTTTTGTTGGGAGTGGAGGGACTCGCACCTGTACTACGTTCCTTGCGGCACCTTTTAAGAGGAGAGAATCTGATTATCCATGCCCATAAACTGTCACGAGAGCCCTGAAGTATAAACATTTTGTAGATGAAAGATGATGCGCTGTGACTATTTTGCAACAAGCTCCCCCTTCCTTCTCCATTAGACGTTCTATTTTCTTGTACATTTCCATTATTTCACTATCTTCACAAGCTTAGGCCTAGGCAAAGTTGAGGTCTGACTTGCCCCACCAGACCTTTACTCAACTGGCCTTACAGCTACCACTTTTGGATACCTTTGGCTCATTCGGCATTAAAATAGGCCCATTATTAAACTTTCGCGCAAATGTGATAGTTTTAAAATGAGAAGGCGGCGGTAGTGACCAATAGCTGGAACTGTGCTTCCTGTTCCTCCTTCAGGAGCTTTCCCCATGCCGCCATTGGTACATATTTTTTGGTTCCTCCTTCTTTCTTCTTTGATATACGTGTTCTTCTCCATTGGGCTAATCTTGGCGATGTTCTTTGCAAACTAGGCCAATTCCTTGATCCCATCTTGTTCAAAGGCTCCTCTTCGGCCCCCCTTCTTTGCTTCGAGTTTGTGTGAGTTTTGCCCAAACCTCTTCAGTGCTCTTCTGTGGTTGTCCATGGCCTGCTTCCTGTTCGGTGACATGGGCGGTTTATGCCCCCCTAGTGTTTTGCCTTGAGCATCTCAGCGATCCTACTCCAAGATGGTCTCCCTTCCCTCCTTTTGTTTCTGGTCTTGTCCTGCCCCTTTCTATGCCCTTCCCTTTTCTTCTCCACTGTCAGAAGTCTCACATCCCACTTTGCCCCCTGACCATTCCTCCCTTTTTGCTTTCTTCTCAGCAACGCTTTGGATTTCCTGAATGTGTCTTCCACCCTCAGTTCCAGTTGTAGCATGTTCTTAAGCTCGCTGCCATTCACGTTGTCTTGCTCGTACTTGAGCATTTTGCCTATCCTTTGTTCCTCCCTTTCCCTCCTTCTAGTCTGCCTAGTTGCTCATTGAAGTCTCTTAATATGATGCCCGGGTATCTTCCGTTCTTTTGTTCTATTATTTCGCTCAGTTTCTTGAATTCCGCTTGTTCCCTTTAATTTGTCGTAGGGGATGTGGCATCCTATAACCGTTAGTCTTCCTAAGCTTGCCTTGATTTGGACCATACTCATATACGGTCGCTTTTTTCTTCAAATTTGTCAACCTCAATGCCACGGTGTTTCCTGATTACGATTACTGTGCCTCTGCGCTCTCTCGCCTCCTATCCACCATTCGTAGTTCCTTGTCGCTGCCATCGCACTTATTAGTTTGGTTTCCTGTAGGCTGGCTACCTCTATATCCAGGTTTCTTAATTCGTCGTCGATTAGCTGGGTCGTTTGTCCCTTGTACATTCCAAGTGGCTACCCTCATGCTGTTGACTCCTTCTGCATCCCGGCTACTATCCTGGTTATTTCCACTCTTTCTCGGCTTGGCACTCCTCCCGGATACCATCATGCTCAGACTAGATTCGCTTGGGACAGCGGCGGTTCCTCTCGCTTCCTCGTACTCCCCCTTGTTCTCCAGTGTTCCTCCTCTTCATCTACCTCCCCTAGCATGTTACAGCCCTCAGCACACTGTCGTAGTGGTTCCGGACATTGTAACTCCTTAGTCTGTATGCTAAGTAGCAGTCACCCGCTATTTCTCGCGGGTATATGATGTGTTTCCTGCCTTCTTCTTCGTAGACCACTATCTGGCTGTTATATTTGTTGGCCGCTGCCACCAAAGACTCGTATCCTCCCCAAACTCCCGTAGTTCTGTGATCCCCCACGTATGCTTCGACCTCATTAGTGATATATTGATCATACCGGGGTTCTAATTCCACTACGTTCCCTATCAATTCCAGGTCCTCCCTGGAGTATGTGTTAGTTTCTTCCCTAATTCTTTTGGTTAATCTCCTGCAGAGCTGGGCAGAATACTTTAAAAATGTATTTGAATACTAAATAGTAAAACCTTTACACAAATCAAAAGTATTTGAATACTAAATACTTTTACGTCCAGCACAAGCGAATACTAGATACAGATACATTGAAAAGTATTCAAATACTTTAGAATGTATTCGAATACTTGCAAAAGTATTCGAATACTTTGAAAAGTATTTCATTATCTTACTTTGAAAAGTATTGGAATACAGTAAAAGGTATTCAAATACTTGTCACTCAAATACATTAAAAATTTAAAATAGTATACTAGATAAAAGGCTTAATACTACTTAAAAAATCAAGTTATACTTTGTATGGGGCAGGGTATGGGGTTAGCTTTTTTTATATTTCTATTGTTATATACAAATTTAAGGGGAGTAAAAGCGTATTATTATTATTATTATATTATTATATTGGAGGTACATACCAGGACCTTTCTTATACCAGTTATAACCTTAAGAATACGAGTACCAGTTTTCAAAGCGATCGTACGTCGTGCACATGATACGTACGCCTTTCTGAAATTAATCCTAGCGATTTTGGAACAGATCCATTTTTGACCATCCGTTTGTCCGTGTGCATGATAACTTGTTTAGAAACGTGCGATCGCTTTGAAAATTGGTACACATGGTTTTAAGGATATAAGAAAGGTCCCTATTGTTTTTTAGTTACGTAGACTATCGAGTTCGGTATTCAGATGTATCGGATTTTTATATTTGATTTTGTGACAATGGAAACTTTCCCTAAACATTTCTAAATTGTTCTCAAATATTTGAATAACTTAAAAGTACTGCCTTTTTTGAGACCGGAAAAAAAATTGTCTGAGATCGAGATCGATCGAGAGTCCATAATTTCAAACAGTTTGAAGATTGGGTTACTAGATCAAAAGTTACAGCCCTTTGAATTTTTTTTCGAAATTTGTTTTTTGTCCATAACTTTTTATTGAGAGGTCTAATCGAAAACGTACGAATTGTTTTGGATTTTACGCACCAAAATTAATAAGAAAAAGTGTTTTCCCGAGAAATTTTGGTGTAGTCGATTTTTGGTAAAAAAGGAAGGTTATACTCTGCCTTTTTTTGAGGCCCGCAAAAAAAATTGTCCCAGATCGACCCGGAAAAAATTTTTTCTTATAGAATGTGGCCTGTAGAATCGATAATTTCAAACAGTTCCAAGATTGGGCTACTAGTTCAGAAGTAACAGCCCTTTGAATTTTCTTTCGAATTTGGTTTCTAGTCTATAACTTTTGATTGAGAAGTCTAATCGAAAAAGTACGAATTGTTTTGGATTCTACGCACCAAAATTAATAAGAAAAAGTGTTTTCCCGAGCAATTTTGGTGTAGTCGATTTTTGGTAAAAAAGGAAGGTTATACTCTGCCTTTTTTTGAGGCCCGCAAAAAAAATTGTCCCAGATCGACCCGGAAAAAATTTTTTCTTATAGAATGTGGCCTGTAGAATCGATAATTTCAAACAGTTCCAAGATTGGGCTACTAGTTCAGAAGTAACAGCCCTTTGAATTTTCTTTCGAATTTGGTTTCTAGTCTATAACTTTTGATTGAGAAGTCTAATCGAAAAAGTACGAATTGTTTTGGATTCTACGCACCAAAATTAATAAGAAAAAGTGTTTTCCCGAGCAATTTTGGTGTAGTCGATTTTTGGTAAAAAATTAAAAAATACTTCTCAAAGTATTCAAATACCTTGCGAAGTATTCGAATACTAAATATTTGTGAAAGTATTTGAGTTACAAATACAAATACTGCTTCCATAAAAGTATTTAATTACAAAGTATTTGAATACTTTAAAGGATTTGAATACTAAAAAGTATGACACCGGGAGTTCCCTGAGTTGCTGCCAAATTGCTCCAAACAGCCATGTCCCTGTCCTTATTTATCCCGACGAACTCTAGGGCGTACTCGTTCGTTCGCACTTCTTCGATTTCGCCCTCATTGTTCTTTGGATTTGATTAGCACACTGTCCTGACCTCCTCACAGTTTTAAATCTTCGCGCGTGATTCGTGTCTTGATAAAGACAAATTCCGCTTGGGCTTCGAATGTAAGTTTGCATTAAGTCCGGACTTTAAAAGTTAACGGGTTCTTTACTAAAGTAAACGCAGAGATCGCTGAGCACGTCTGCTATCTTTCCCGGTCCGAACTCGACCGTCACGGTGAGGCGAATTCTGGGCGCTTTGCAGTTTTAATTTTTTCGCCGTCATCAACCTGTACTGGAAAGTATGAAATTTCACGTGCCGTTTTGTCAATCGTTTGTGGGTGTGAATCTCCGTATGGCCAATTGTGTATAGACTTCTGTAGGTGAAAAAGTCGGAAGTAACCCAACGTGGGTAGAATTTATTGTTTACTAGGACCGTAGAGGATTTTGCGATACTAAACTTTGACTTACGTGCCATTTATAGTGAAGTCAGGTAATTAATCTAAAGTAGTTAACAGGAAAATTGGCGGTGAAAGAGATGGACGCATATGGTGCAGCGGGTGCAATCGCCGAAGAGGTGCTGACAGCAATCCGTACGGTGGTCGCATTCGGCGGCCAAGAGAAGGAGATCGCGAGATACTCCGATCGCTTAACGTTCGCCCGAAATAACAACATCAAGCGATCGCTGCTGAGCGGTATTGGTTTCGGACTGTTGTAGTTCTTCATCTACGCCAGTTACGCGTTGGCGTTTTGGTACGGTATCAAGCTAATTTTGGAGGAGAAGTCGCTTCCGCCGCAGGAGCGAGTCTACGATCCCGGCAACATGGTCACGGTAGGATGACGCGGGGGTGTCTAGGACATTAAAGAGTTGATAGTCTTGTAGGTGTTCTTCGCTGTAATGCAAGGGAGTGTTAATTTCGGCATGTCGTCACCGTACATCGAACAGTTCGGCATATCCAAGGGGGCGGCTACCAAAATTTTTGCAGTCATCGATAGTGCCCCTGTTATAAACGCCGCCAAGAACGTGGGGCTCTAACCGAAGGAAGTTAAGGGAGACTTTAGCTTTCGGAAGGTTCACTTCGAGTACCCTTCGCGAAAGGGCGTCAAGGTGAGTAGCAAGGCTCGCGAAGGCAATTTCACGTTTAGTAGGTCTTGAAAGGTATCGACATTGAGATTAAGTCTGGGGAGACGGTTGCGCTGGTCGGCAGTTCCGGGTGCGGTAAATCGACTTGCATTCAGCTGTTACAGCGGTTTTATGATCCAACATCCGGAGAGGTAGGTGCTCTAGCCGGGGTCCGTTAACTTGGCCCCCCCACTGAGAGATTTCATAGTCGTATTATTTTGAAATGAATGCGCTCGTTATACACTCATATGCGCCACCGATAATAACTCTTGCGCCATTATCGTTTTTTAGAAATCCGAAAAAACATTTGGGGGGGCCAAGTGAACGTAGCCCCCCCCCCCCAGTACGTATTTTGTCCCTTGTAACTAGGTCACCTGATACATTTGGTTATGCGCTCAATTGCGCCACTTGAATTATAGCTAGCGCCATTACGGTCAAGCCGTGACAAATTTTTAAAGAGTGGGGGGGGGCAACTTAACGTTTTTAAAAGTTACTTTTTTTTAACATCTTTTCATACGAAATTGTACTCTCAGGTATGCGCTGAAATGCGCCGTAAAAAGATATCTTTGCTCCATTATTGTTTTTTGGATATCCTTAAATATATTTGGGGGGGAGGGGCCAAGTGAACGGAATCCCCCATAACGCATTTTGCTACCGGTATTTGTGCCACATCTGGTTATGAGCTCAATTGCGCCACTTGAATTAAAGCTAGCGCCATTACGGTTAAGGCATAAAAATTCTTTAAAAAGTGGAGGGTCTAACTTAGGGTTTTCAAAAGTTATTTCCGGAAGTGCGTCCATTTTGAAAATATTTTACATCGATTCGGCCTTCGGAGTAACTCCTAAATACAAATTTTTAAAAACCTACCTATTTTACTTTCCCAGAATCGTTTAACTAAAGCTCCCAAAAAACACCCTGTATAGTGTTTCTAAAACACTATAATGGCGCCAAGATTTTTGTTTACGGCGCATTTTAGCGCATGATGAAAGGTACGATGTAGTAAAAAAAAACATGTTAAAAAACGTAACTTTTGAAAACGTTAAGTTAGCCCCCCCCCCACTTTTTAAAAATTTTTTATGGCTTAACCGTAATGGCGCTAGCTTTAATTCAAGTGGCGCAATTGAGCTCATAACCAGATGTATCAAGTGACACAAATACCGGTAGCAAAATGCGTTATGAGGGATTCCGTTCACTTGCCCCCCCCCCCCAAATATATTTAAGGATAACCAAAAAACAATAATGGCGCAAAGATATCTTTTTACGGCGCATTTCAGCGCATACCTGAGAGTACAATTTCGTATGAAAAGATGTTAAAAAAAAGTAACTTTTAAAAACGTTAAGTTGGCCCCCCCACTTTTTGAAAATTTGTCACGGCTTAAGGTCGATTCACATTATACGACACGGACCGACACGTTCCGGCACCGATACGTACCGTCAACGACACGACAATTTTTGCGTAGCATTCACACTACACCGACAAATTTCAGCAGTCACGTAGGCAGTGGTTATGGACGAGTCATCCAGTGACGATGATTTGGCTTTTGTAGCCTTGCTGTTAGATGAGGAAGAAGCTGAAGGGTTAAAAAAGAAAAAAAAGGGGCGAAAATGGGTACATCCAATTTTAAAACATAGAAAAATTGAAGGGGAGCATTGGACATTGTTCAAGAACTTGTTAAAGTATGACGACAAGTTTTATCAATATTTTAGGATGCCGCAATACAATTTTTTTGATTTATTAAAATCAATTGGACCGGATTTACATAAACAAAATTCGTGTTTTCGTGAAGCAATTTCGCCCACAGAAAGACTTGCAGTATGTTTAAGGTAAGTACTTTTATTTATACTAATTTACATATTCTCAGTATATATTGTTTCTTGGTTTAAATGTTGCATTGAAATCGACGATGGGAAATCGTAGCATGGTGGTGACTGAATTGGCGTAGCAATTCTCGAGGACGAAGAAGATGACGTAGTTTGTAGGGTTGATGACGATGGTGTTGGTGACGGTGATGGCACACTTATGCTTTGAAATTGCGTTGGTACATACTGAGGTCGTTGTGTGGGCGTGTTGTTGGAGAAAAATTGTGGTGGTTGCACAATTTGTTTCATTTCAAGATCACTCACAATGGAGAATATGTGCGATTTAGCTACGTTCTGATGATAAGGAGAAAAACTTTTGACTGTTGTTGCAATACTCGAGAAAAATGTATCTATTGCATTGGGCTGTTGAGTCGACTGCTCTTTAGTAGCTTTTTTATTTAGCAAATATTTCATCATTACTGCTGATGCTGTTTCTGGTTGTGTTTGATTTCTCGTTCCCTTTCTTCTAGCAGCGTTGACAATCTTTCGACTGAGTTCTTTTTCCTTTCTACCATCCTCGATGTGTAACTGACCATCCACATCATCTGTGTTGTTGATCCCATCGTCATCTAGTTTATTTTTACCATCATCTTCGGTTTCCTGTGATTCCTCTTCATTATTCTCATCATCATCATCACTAACATCCTTCAAATTACTGCAAGTGTCTCGTTCTTGCATGAATGGTAATAGGAACGACATCTCATCTTCAAATTTCCATTTCTTGATTTTAGAGGCTGCCTGCCCGCTTTTCGTTTCACGTCTCTTTTTCATCGCTCTTCTAAAGGAATCTCGCAGATTCGTCCATATTTTTTTACAAACTGCCACTAAAAAATGAACAATATTTGTATAAAAAATGTACAGTTAATTAATTTCTAACATATATTGCAGATTCTTAGTTACTGGTGATTCATTTAGAACCATAGCTACCAGTTATCGGCTCGGACACTCAACAGTACAATCGATTGTGATTGAAGTATGTGAAGCAATAATAAAGAATTTGATGCCATTAATGATGCCAAACCCTACAGAAGATAGTTGGAAAAAAATTGCCGAAGAATTTTGGAATGTTTGGAATTTTCCTAACTGCATTGGCGCTCTCGACGGCAAACATGTAGTTATCCAAGCTCCCGCAAACAGTGGCTCTCAGTTTTTTAATTATAAGAAAACTTTTTCTATTGTCCTTCTCGCATTAGTGGATGCACATTATAAATTCATTGCAGTAGATATAGGTGGATATGGAAGGAATAGCGATGGAGGTCTATTTGCTAACTCTAACTTGGGCAGAGCTCTTGAAAAAAATAAATTAAATGTTCCAATAGATACTGAGCTGCCTAATACAAGTACAAGTATGCCTTTTGTCATCGTTGGTGATGAGGCGTTTCCCTTAAAAAGATATTTATTGAGACCATATCCTGGTTCGCAAATTCAAGACGATAGGTCTAAAAGAATTTTCAATTACCGCCTTTCACGAGCGCGACGAGTTTCGGAAAATGCGTTTGGAATCCTGAGTCAAAAATTTCAGCTTTATAATCGAAGATTAAAGTTAAAGCCAGAAAATGCAGATAAGGTCATTTTGGCAACGTGTATTTTGCACAATTACCTACGAGACTGCAGCAATATTCCAGATTTTGAGAATAATCCCAACACTGGCATTAATTTGCAAAATATACCACGGCAAGGGGGAAGTGCTGTGAATACTGCATTTACTATTCGCGATAGATTTAGGGAATTTTTTACGTCTGAGCACGGGCGTGTTGAATGGCAAGATACAATAGATTAGAAATTAGTTATACTTATAGTAGTTTATAAATAAAGCTAATGTTTTACCTGACTGGTTCATTTCCTTTGCAATTGCTTTCCATAAATTTTCTTTGTAGCCACTGTCACTATATTTCGGATGGCTTGTGACATATAATGGCTCATAGGCCTTCACATTTGCAATTAATTTGTCTTGATCCATTCTTCGATGCGTTTGTACGCCGCCGTTTACTAATTCACACTGGCACGATAGGACCGACACGTACCGCCAACACCGTCAAAACATTCTTCGCGAGAATGTCGATCGGTGTCGGTACGATCCGTTACGGAAACGTACCGGTAACGGTTAAGTGTAGATGCTTTCATTAAAGATCCTGTTTTTACGTTTTGTCGTGTCGTTGACGGTACGCGTCGGTGCCGGAACGTGTCGGTCCGTGTCGTATAATGTGAATCGACCTATAACCGTAATGGCGCTAGCTTTAATTCAAGTGGCGCAATTGAGCGCATAACCAAATGTATCAGGTGACCTAGTTACAAGGGACAAAATACGTACTGGGGGGGGGGGGCTACGTTCACTTGGCCCACAAATGTTTTTTCGGATTTCTAAAAAACGATAATGGCGCAAGAGTTATTATCGGTGGCGCATATGAGCGCGCATTCATTTCAAAATAATACGACTATGAAATCTCTCAGTGGGGGGGCCAAGTTAACGGACCCCAAAAAAACACTAAAACGACTAAAACCGTTTAGAAAGATTTTAGACATTCTGAAACTCCACCCGACGTGTTAATCCCGCGTGAAAGTTGACGTTTTTCGATTTACACTAACAGGTTTATCCCTTCACGTTCCGGAATGCGGGAAAGCATGTCCAACTGGAACGTTTAAATTTTAAGCTATAAACTCTTGGAACGCTACACTCTTGGAGGCGCCATTCTCGCATGAGAGTGCGCTCGTGTAAAGGTACCTATTGGAAGGCAACACCACCCACTTACCCCGTCAATCTTTACATATATTTTTGTGGTTTTAGCGCTACGATATGGTTCGAAATTACATTAGAAAAACCGCAAAAGGGGTGGACAGCGGATCGTATAGCAAAAGAGTGCTGGACGACGCTGTAAATGACGTAAAAAATGGAAACATGACGATCTATCCACTTTACGTCACCACGTCCGTGGTACCAGGGGCAAAGGAGTGACAGCTAAGAATGGTAAGGGTGGAGGAGGAGTAAGCGCTTTAAGTTCCGAAATTGAAGCCGAACTTACAAAAATTTTAAATCAAATGCAAACATGGGGCCACGGGTTGTCCAGAGAAGAAGTTTTAGACCTTGTGCAGGTTTACGTTAAACAAAATAAATTAAAAACGAAATTCAAAGACGACCGTCCTGGTGAGGAGTGGTTTATAAATTATTGTAAGAGGAACAAATTATCATTAAAGAAACCCCAGGGCGTAGAGGCAGCAAGAAAGAAGCAAGAAAATCCCTGGACAATATTTAAGTTCTTTGATTTACTCGAAAAAACGTTAAAGATCTAAATTTGGCGAGAAAACCTCACTTACTATTTAATTGCGATGAAACTTCGTTTTCAAGTGATCCATCCAAAACAAAGATTCTGGGGGATGTAGGCTCAAAGTGCTCTAGAACTATCTCTTTTTGTGGGCGAGAAAATACCACTGTCTTAGTGTGTTGTTCGGCATCTGGGAACAAATTGCCTTTATTATCTATATTCAAAGGGAAGAACGTTTTAGAATCGATGATACCCGATGAAGCAGATCCCATGGATAAAACCGCTTTTGCAGCTTCAGATAGAGGATGGATGACGGCAGCTATTTTTTCAAAGTGGTTTAGCAAGTGCTTTATCCCTAACATTCCACAAGAACGTCCTGCTCTTCTTATAGTTGATGGTCATGTCTCACATATCACTTGTGAAGTAATTAGGAAGGCAATAGATAACAACATCACCATTTTAAAATTGCCCCCACATTCCACACACATACTACAGCCCTTGGATGTAGGTGTTTTTAAGGGGATGAAAAGCAGTTGGGACAAGGCACTACTGGCAGCGAATGAATCCCAGAAGAAAATTTTCAAAGAGTGAATTTGTTGACATTCTTAATAAGGAATATAAAGGAATGCCAATTAGTAACATTGTAAATGCTTTCCGAGCAACGGGGATTTACAATCCTCAAACAGGGTATCCTGATAGGCACCAGATTCCAGAAACTATTTTTTTGAAATCTGATCTTACCAAATACAATAACGAAGTTAAAGATAATGGTAATGGTGCTAATACCCCCCTCTTCTACTCCCTTTCCTGGACCTTCGACCCGTATGGATGAATTATTAGTTGATGTAGATGCGACCCATAAATCTAACACTCCTCATCCTCTTCCTGGACCTTCAACCCATATTGATGAATTATCAGTTGATGGTGAAGATGTAAGTCACAAATCTAATACTCCACTTCCTGGAGCTTCAACAGATGCGAATAAAATCGCAGAAAACGGAGATGTTGGCAATGAATCTATTTCTACGCATGTCATAGGGCCAACTCAAACATTTGAGGAACTCTTAACCCAGATGCTGACAAGGCACAAGAAACCTGATCCAATTCAGCAACCAAAAAGGAGACGAATATGTACAGGGGCTGAAATTATAACATCAGAAGAATTTTTTAAAAAGAAACAAGAAGATGAAAATAAGAAGTTAGCACAGATAGAAAAGAAGACCAAAACGCAAACAGCAAAAAATAATCGTACGAAATAAAGAAAGGAAAGAAATATTTCAACCTCTTCAGAGTCGTCTTGCTCTACTATACAAAAACAAATTGAAGAAAACTATATCGACGAAGACATCGATCTGGCAGATGACGATCAACCGGATGAATATGTGGACGAAGAAGCCCTACCATTGGAAAATCTGTCTGATTTATCGCAATGTGATATTTCTGTCGACATTCTAGATTTCGTTTTATGCAGCTTTATTTACGATCGAGACACAAAGAAAGAAACAAGGAAGCTATTTGTATGTCAACTGGTGAAATTACTAAATAGTGATTGCTACGAAGTGTCCTGTATGAGGCATAAGAAGGAGTATTTCGTCTTTCCAGATGTTGCGGATACTCACATAATGCCCCAATGCCAAATCTTGCGGAAACTCCCGAAGCCGCACATAAGGAGAGGGAAATATTTATTCACAAGCCTGCAAAATGAATTAAATATTTGTTAAATATTTATAAGGCACACAATGTTTTAAGTTTTTTTAACTTTTTAGAGAGATATTTTATTTTAACATTCCACTTTTATATTAAAAGAAAAGTTGGTTTCGTATAGCTTTTATTTCGACTCCCATAACTTCCTTGATATTTGTAATAAAAACCGTTTTTGGTAAATTAATTGAGGGCCCTTTAAAGTGCATCCCAGTTGCCTCACAGAATGTTTAATCCATTTCTTATGGTACTACCGTACATTCCACTTGCCCCGTTTGTTGGGGTAACTGGGCGCAATGATTACAAAGAAAAATTTGTAATGTATGCTCCTGTGCGCCAATTCTTAAGTTTTTTGGCGACTAATACTATGAATAGATGAGGTTCGCTATGTGCACACACAAAAGTCTCCGAAGATGTTTACATACTGAGTAAGAGTAGGCTCTTTGAAAAATGTTGTAAATTTACCTTCCAGTTAACCAACTTCACCTTACAGAAAAGGGTCTTAATATTGTGCAGAATCACCTTCAGGCGAAAAATCGGACAAATATGACCCAGCCGATGAACTGCTGGGGCCTAAGGGGGTTAAGTTATTATCTGTGTAGTTTGGATAACTACATGCATGTCCGTATTGAAATCTAGGATTCCTATACTGAATTGTACTGTACGTACCAGTATTAACTGTTTTGTTGTTTTTGAATCGTTGCAATATGTGCAAAATTTCTATACGGAATTGTATTTTCTCATCATTTGTGAGGAGCTTTACCGATGGAATGAGTGACGTAAAAAAAGCTCATCTTCGTCTGGTTCCTTTCTATCATTTTCTTTTTGTTTCTTCAAAGTAGAATCAATAAATTGAGAAACTTTTTCTTCAATATTTCGCTTCTACCTTTTTCTAGAGGGTGTTTGTGACTCTGACGTGACATTGCGTTTTGAAGAAGTGTCCTCCGCAGGTTCAGCATTTTCAATTGCGTTTAGCGTTACATTCTCACAGTCATCATCGTCACTAGAATTACCATTAGCGTCATCATCTTCTATTGTATCAACCGTACTTTCTGTTGGTCGCATTTCACGATTTTTCTGCAAAAACCGAAGCTGTTCTTCGTAAACATAATGCGGTACTCTCTTTCTCGCGGTATCTGATTTTTTCAACACCGTCTGTTTTTTTTAAATTTCGTATGAAGCTGTCTCTTATAGATTTCCATTTGGCCGTAACATTTAGTACTGGAACAAAACGCATATTAATGGAAATGTCTTCATAACTTAAACATAAACAAATAATAATAATTAAATGAGAATTCCTAAATTGTAAAAGTTGACAATATTTTTTTCTTCTAGATATCTGGCAAGTGACTGTAGTATGAAAGAATTACATTATGGTTACAGAGTTGGTCGATCAACTGTAGGTGGAATCATACAATTAGTTTGTCAACAAATCTGGGTGTTAATGAAGAATGAATGCATTCCCAAACCTAATGCAGCAACGTGGAAGCAAATTGCAGATGGTTTTAAACGGAAAGCTAACTTCCCCCACTGCATGGGGGCAGTCGATGGAAAGTACATACTTATATATTTTAATTATAAAACCTACTTTTCCATTAACTTAATGGCAGTAGCTGATGCTAATTACCGATTTATATATGTTGATGTTGGCTCATATGGTAGACTCCACAATTTTCGAAAAATGCTCATTATGGCAAGGCATAGAAAATAATACCCTTGACATACCGCCTTCAGAAAAGATTCTTGGAATTGATATAGCTATGCTGTATGCATTTATAGGTGACGATGCCTTCGCGTTATCAAAACATCTGTTAAAACCATATGCAGGCAAATATTTGACTGTAAATAAAAGAATATTTAACTCTCTAGAGCTAGACGTTTTGTCGAATGTACGTTCGGAATCTTGAACAATAAATGGCGTATCCTTCATAGAGCAGTCGATGTTAATATAGATTTTGCTACTGATATCGTAAAATGCTGCTGTGTACTTCATAATTTTGTACGTGAACGTGATGGTTTTGAGTTTGAGGACACTTTAACCATTCAAAGCTTGGTAGATAATTTAAGTCAAGATAACAGCAGGGGCGTCAATAGATCTGTTAATATTTATAGAGAATTACTTACTACATATTTTGTTAGTGATCGTGGTCCATGACAAAATGAAAAAATATAACCAATAGGATATGTAATGCAGTAAACATTAAAAAATAAATATTTACCAAGAACTTTTTGTTCTGCCTCTTGTTTTGTTTTGAAATCTTCACCATAAACAGCTTCCGCAAGTTGAATCCAGGCATTATTTTTCATATTCCGGTCTTTATATTCTTCATCTTCCGGTCTTTATATTCTTCATCGGGAATGTCCCAAAGCACTGGTCGTTTCTGAACCTCGGCAATAAGAAGATCGATATCCATACAACAAATCTTAATATTATTTTTTACTACCCACACAAAAATATTAATTATTATTCTTACATCACCCCAAAACAACGCGCCAAGACTACAGGGAGTATAGCAATATTGTAAAATCAGCAAATAATCGCATGCGCCTTTAAGAAACGCGCGGGTAATTCACCACTGTGTGACACTGTGCATTAAGTCAAATGCTGCGCCACAACGCTTCAAACGGACGTTGCAGAAGGGAACGAGCGTTGACTCCTAGAACGGGCGTGGTACAATTTTACGGAACTTTATTAATTATTTTCGAGGTGTTTGCAACGGAATTTCAATCTGCCCTTTTACATGTGTTGTAGGGCGACTTTGTACTTTATGAAAACAAAATTGGCAGACGTAAAACTATGACTTGAAAATATTTATTAAAAAAATCATTATTATTAATTCTGCCACCATGTTAACAACAACCTACGTGTCTGCCTGTTTAAAGCAACAATTTAATAGAACAGTCGAGCAAATCTGAGTTGGAATAGACCATATAACGATGACTTGAAAAATCGCGATTTTCACCTGAGCCAGGTGCTTGAACACAACGGCTTTGGGCTGGCAGACTCACGGGTTACTTGAGACGAACCCCATAGCTCAGCGAATTTTGAGCCATATAAGAGACGCTTAGTGAAATATGTCGCCAGCTCTCCGTCTAGAACAGAACGCATGTATAAACAGGCACCATATGCGGTCTTGCTGCTATCCGAGAATGCATGAATTTCTATTCGCTTGGAAAGGGTTGAGATGGCTTGTCTAGGGATGCGCAAATCATTTAATTCAGACAAATTCTGACAAAATTGTTTCCATTGAGATTCTAGCTCGGGTGGTAAGGGTTGACCCCAGTTGGAATCGAGAAGCCATAATTGTTGCATGAAAATTCTAGCTGTCACTGTGCATGGGTTGAGCAAACCTAGCGGATCAAAAATCATTGAAATGTAGGACAGTACAGTGCGCTTTGTAATTGCTGTATGGACGCTTTCAAAGTTTAATATTTCGAAAAACAATTGGTCAGAATAGCTATTGTATAGCAGGCCTAAGGTTTTCGTGTTTTTATTAGGACCAAATTCGAGAATGTTGTTAGAAATTTCAGCTGATTGAACAGCGTCTAAAACATTTGGGTGATTGGAATTCCACTTGCGTAATGTGAAACCACCTGTCTGCAAAATTCTAGTAATGTTCGAGCAAATATATTTGGCCTTTTCGAGACTTTCACAGCTAGTGAGTAAGTCATCGCAATACATATCTTGACGAATTACTTTAGAGATCTCAGGATGCTTGGCTTCGTGTTGATTGGCTAGTTCAAACAAGCATCTGATAGCGAGGAAACTAGAGGCTTTTTCTCCATAAGTGACTGTGCAAAGTTCGTAGGTTTCTAGAGGCAAAGATGGATCGGGTCTCCAGAATATTCTTTGGAGAGAGCGTTGTTCCTTTTCTATAAGAACGGAGCGGTACATTTTTGCGCAATCGCTTGTTAGTATGTACTTGAATCGTCTTAACCTCAACAATATCGAGAAAAGATCATCTTGCAATACAGGACCGTTGGGTTGAATGTCATTAAACGAAATACCATTGGAGGTTGGGCAACTCGAATTGAAAACTACACGAAGTTTCGTTGTGATGCTTTGTTCTTTATAAACGCCATGATGTGGAATGAAGTATTCATATTTGGCATGATCTGGGGTTATCACCTTAGTCATGTGACCTAAAGTTTCATATTCTGCCATGAACTCGACATACATGGATTTTAGTTAGAGTGCCTCTTGTCGCACTTTCTACAACTTGCAGATCTGCATTGAGAAACAAAATGGCCACTGCGTAAACAGTTAATACAAAGGTTTAGATCCTTTGCCTTACACAATCGTGCGCTTGATGATAGATCTACAAAAGTTTTGCAATGAAATATTTTGTGGTCAGCCTTACAAACGGGACAGCTTTCTCGTGGCTGATGGTTCGGTTTGCATGAGACGTAGGCATGAGAAAAATTGTTATTGTTTGATTTAGTGTGCCTAGTCTTGGAAGGCACAGCTATTGTTTTGAGTAGATCCAGAACTACTTTAGATCCCAATGGAAGCTTATCCTGAAGAGTATGTGTAGTCTCCGTTGTCTTAGCCCCACAGTATGTATCGAAGGCGTAACAATAACCCGTTGAACTACACAAAGTCCAATTCTTATATCCAAATCGAATAGGTTTGGTTTTGATAAACTGTTTAGAAGAGTTGTGGCCATAGTATTTCACCATGCTCTCTCGTCAATAGACAACTCCTCATGAAAAAAGCCCCATTGTTGAAACCGCTGATTCATGAGATCCATGAGGGGGCGAACTTTGGCCATTTTGTCCCCTTTCTTCAAATTTGTATTGTCTGCAAGATGTATGTTTCGTTTTATGTCATGAAACCTATTCCTAGACATGCTTCTCGTTACTAAATCTATACCCAGATCTTCATCTAAACTCCAATACATCGATTCCCGTGGTACAGAATGGTATCCTGTCAGCAACAGAAATCCCAAAAAAATTTTCATATCAGATTCAGAAAACATAAATCGGTGGTCATTTTTCTGCTGTGCATACAGATTACTTTGAAACACTATATGATCAATCACGTCTTTGTCAATAAATTTTTTAAATATTTCCACCGGGCTTCTACCTTCAAGTTCAGCCTTGAGTATGGTCAAGCGATCGAGACAACCACGAGTTGTAGGCGTACTTATATCTGTTTCAGGGTCTTTAGTCCACACGGGGTTGGCTGTCTTCTTTTTTTTTTGGTAGTTGCTGATTCCTAAATACTGCAAGGGGGACATCATCTTCACTGGAATATTCGTCATCGCTTTTGTCGTAGTGCACTTCTATAGATCCTGGAACATCACGTGGGACTAATGTCTTCTTCGTCGACATCTTCTTCGTCCGTCTGCTCATCTACTTCTGGGGGAATTATTACAACGTCTATCTCGCCGTTTGTGTCCAGTGACTGAAGATCCTCTATAGCTGGACCTAGATTCTTATAACTTCTACCATAAAATAACAGGGGAGGTATTGGTACGTCATTCATATCCATTCCAAATGTGAAGTGACTCTGGAGGAAAAGTGCCTAATTACTTTTTAGAAATTTTGTGCATAGGGGGTATTCTCCCAATGTACTCAAGCGAGTACACTCAACTTTGACCGCGATTATTATTTTGAAATTAATTAACTTACCCTTGTACGTTTCTGAGGCACTACTATAATGGTTCGTGAACACAATTAAACACAAAAAACAGCACTAAGCGGACCCAAAGTAACCTAAACACAATAATGAAAAATGTCAACACACGAAAACTTAGGTTAGCGAAACGCTTGCAAGATAAAAGCCACGTGCAAAGTTAAAATTGTAGAATTTGACATAATCGCTGTTAGATATCTGTATGACAGTTCATATACATCAGGTTTGTCGTACGAATAACCAAAAAATTTCTGTACCTTACTGCCAGAGGGCTCTTAAATGAATCAAAGTTTATTGTACTCATCCGAGTACACTGGGAATTAATGGGTTAAATTTGTCGGTGCAAACGGCCATAAGCTGCGGAGCATCGCCAGCTCAACTTTTATATGGTCGACAATGACGCGAACGATTAGCGATGCTAGAAGAGAAATCGCAGCCGAAGCTATTCAACCATGCGGAGGTGAGAAAGAAATTAGAGAAGGAACAAGAACAAAACTACGATAAAAGACATCGCACCCAAGAAAGCCAAGACCTCGACGAAGGAAAACGAGTATGGATAATCGACACAAAAAGAGAAGGAATAATCAAGACCGCTGCAGAACAACCAAGATCGTATTTTGTCGAAACAGACGGAAGAACGTTGCGAAGAAATAAAAAAGATTTCCAAGTATTGCCGCAGACGAATGTGTTTGACGAAGTAGAATATCATGCAGAACAAGAACCCTCGATTTCAAATCGGCCCATTAGAAACAACCAACGACCAGCACATTTTGAAGATTATGTCTTAAACTACACACATAAAAATATTTACTTGAATTCAAAAAAATTAAATGCTTGACTCAGTTTGCATAAAGAAAATAGATATTTAGGTAGAGATCAGTTTTTCTCTTCAAACATTTTACATTGGTTCAAATAAGAGAAAGGTTTTTTTGAAATATTCTCTTATTGCAAACGTGATTATTCAACTCAAGCCTAGAACGTGGTATTTAATCAAGATATAAATGTTTTGAACTAAAAAATTATAACACATTTGTGTAAAAAATTGAGATGTCTTTTTCTGATCGTCTATATTCCTGATTCAAAGGTATGAACAGTTTTCTGCAATAAGCATACAAAAAAATTTGCCTAAAGTGACGCGTAAGTTTGCGTCAAGAAACGTAATTTAATTCAAACAAATATGTTCTTTCATCTAAAAGGAATACGCACATCGGCAGTTTTCATTTATACGGTCGTCATTTCGCTTTGCTTCCGTTCATGGTTTACAGTTGTTTGTTACTTGTTATAAAAGTGTATGTAGTTTACTTGCAATGGAAAAATTGTTTAATATTTGGGGTTTCGATAACCTCATACCCATCTTCCAAGGTAAGTACCTAAGACCTATGTTTAATTAGTGTATAGCCGATAAATGGAATGCATAATTTTATATA
>NW_022170878.1:15154777-15172394 GCF_008802855.1 Photinus pyralis
TAATTTTGTTTGGTGGGGGAGGAATGTGGTAAAGTGATCGGTGTGTTCGTTTCGGCGTTTCCGGGTCAGTTCAGTGCGCGCTAGGAAAAGTACGACGGGGCGCGTTTGGCGGGCGGGGAGCAGCGACCGGCAGTCGGCCACAGCTGGCAGAGAGTGAATGACCTACGTTGAAGCGCGCGCGGTTCACGGCCACCCGTTTTTGCATTGTATTATTTTTAGTATGAGAGTTGCAGTTTTCTAAATAAAAGTATGTTCGTTCCCGTCTTTTGTTTTCACTGAATAATACGACACTCCCCTTTCCCTCCTTCTAGTCTGCCTAGTTGCTCATTGAAGTCTCTTAATATGATGCCCGGGTATCTTCCGTTCTTTTGTTCTATTATTTCGCTCAGTTTCTTGAATTTCATGCTGTTGACTCCTTCTGCATCCCGGCTACTATCCTGGTTATTTCCACTCTTTCTCGGCTTGGCACTCCTCCCGGATACCATCATGCTCAGACTAGATTCGCTTGGGACAGCGGCGGTTCCTCTCGCTTCCTCGTACTCCCCCTTGTTCTCCAGTGTTCCTCCTCTTCATCTACCTCCCCTAGCATGTTACAGCCCTCAGCACACTGTCGTAGTGGTTCCGGACATTGTAACTCCTTAGTCTGTATGCTAAGTAGCAGTCACCCGCTATTTCTTATGTATATGATGTGTTTTCCTACTTTAAAAATGTATTTGAATACTAAATAGTAAATACTTTACATAAATCAAAAGTATTTGAATACTAAATACTTTTACGTCCAGCACAAGCGAATACTAGATACAGATACATTGAAAAGTATTCAAATACTTTAGAATGTATTCGAATACTTGCAAAAGTATTCGAATACTTTGAAAAGTATTTCATTATCTTACTTTGAAAAGTATTGGAATACAGTAAAAGGTATTCAAATACTTGTCACTCAAATACATTAAAAATTTAAAATAGTATACTAGATAAAAGGCTTAATACTACTTAAAAAATCAAGTTATACTTTGTATGGGGCAGGGTATGGGGTTAGCTTTTTTTATATTTCTATTGTTATATACAAATTTAAGGGGAGTAAAAGCGTATTATTATTATTATTATATTATTATATTGGAGGTACATACCAGGACCTTTCTTATACCAGTTATAACCTTAAGAATACGAGTACCAGTTTTCAAAGCGATCGTACGTCGTGCACATGATACGTACGCCTTTCTGAAATTAATCCTAGCGATTTTGGAACAGATCCATTTTTGACCATCCGTTTGTCCGTGTGCATGATAACTTGTTTAAAAACGTGCGATCGCTTTGAAAATTGGTACACATGGTTTTAAGGATATAAGAAAGGTCCCTATTGTTTTTAAGTTACGTAGACTATCGAGTACGGTATTCAGATGTATCGGATTTTTATATTTGATTTTGTGACAATGGAAACTTTCCCTAAACATTTCTAAATTGTTCTCAAATATTTGAATAACTTAAAAGTACTGCCTTGTTTTGAGGCCGAAAAAAAAATTGTCTGAGATCCAGGTCGATCGAGAGTCCATAATTTCAAACAGTTTGAAGATTGGGCTACTAGTTCAAAAGTTACAGCCCTTTGAATTTTCTTTCGAAATTGGTTTCTAGTCTATAACTTTTGATTGAGAAGTCTGATCGAAAAAGTACGAAATGTTTTGGATTCTACGCACCAAAATTAATAAGAAAAAGTGTTTTCCCGAGAAATTTTGGTGTAGTCGATTTTTGGTAAAAAAGGAAGGTTATACTCTGCCTTTTTTTGAGGCCCGCAAAAAAAATTGTCCCAGATCGACCCGGAAAAAATTTTTTCTTATAGAATGTGGCCTGTAGAATCGATAATTTCAAACAGTTCCAAGATTGGGCTACTAGTTCAGAAGTAACAGCCCTTTGAATTTTCTTTCGAATTTGGTTTCTAGTCTATAACTTTTGATTGAGAAGTCTAATCGAAAAAGTACGAATTGTTTTGGATTCTACGCACCAAAATTAATAAGAAAAAGTGTTTTCCCGAGCAATTTTGGTGTAGTCGATTTTTGGTAAAAAATTAAAAAATACTTCTCAAAGTATTCAAATACCTTGCGAAGTATTCGAATACTAAATATTTGTGAAAGTATTTGAGTTACAAATACAAATACTGCTTCCATAAAAGTATTTAATTACAAAGTATTTGAATACTTTAAAGGATTTGAATACTAAAAAGTATGACACCGGGAGTTCCCTGAGTTGCTGCCAAATTGCTCCAAACAGCCATGTCCCTGTCCTTATTTATCCCGACGAACTCTAGGGCGTACTCGTTCGTTCGCACTTCTTCGATTTCGCCCTCATTGTTCTTTGGATTTGATTAGCACACTGTCCTGACCTCCTCACAGTTTTAAATCTTCGCGCGTGATTCGTGTCTTGATAAAGACAAATTCCGCTTGGGCTTCGAATGTAAGTTTGCATTAAGTCCGGACTTTAAAAGTTAACGGGTTCTTTACTAAAGTAAACGCAGAGATCGCTGAGCACGTCTGCTATCTTTCCCGGTCCGAACTCGACCGTCACGGTGAGGCGAATTCTGGGCGCTTTGCAGTTTTAATTTTTTCGCCGTCATCAACCTGTACTGGAAAGTATGAAATTTCACGTGCCGTTTTGTCAATCGTTTGTGGGTGTGAATCTCCGTATGGCCAATTGTGTATAGACTTCTGTAGGTGAAAAAGTCGGAAGTAACCCAACGTGGGTAGAATTTATTGTTTACTAGGACCGTAGAGGATTTTGCGATACTAAACTTTGACTTACGTGCCATTTATAGTGAAGTCAGGTAATTAATCTAAAGTAGTTAACAGGAAAATTGGCGGTGAAAGAGATGGACGCATATGGTGCAGCGGGTGCAATCGCCGAAGAGGTGCTGACAGCAATCCGTACGGTGGTCGCATTCGGCGGCCAAGAGAAGGAGATCGCGAGATACTCCGATCGCTTAACGTTCGCCCGAAATAACAACATCAAGCGATCGCTGCTGAGCGGTATTGGTTTCGGACTGTTGTAGTTCTTCATCTACGCCAGTTACGCGTTGGCGTTTTGGTACGGTATCAAGCTAATTTTGGAGGAGAAGTCGCTTCCGCCGCAGGAGCGAGTCTACGATCCCGGCAACATGGTCACGGTAGGATGACGCGGGGGTGTCTAGGACATTAAAGAGTTGATAGTCTTGTAGGTGTTCTTCGCTGTAATGCAAGGGAGTGTTAATTTCGGCATGTCGTCACCGTACATCGAACAGTTCGGCATATCCAAGGGGGCGGCTACCAAAATTTTTGCAGTCATCGATAGTGCCCCTGTTATAAACGCCGCCAAGAACGTGGGGCTCTAACCGAAGGAAGTTAAGGGAGACTTTAGCTTTCGGAAGGTTCACTTCGAGTACCCTTCGCGAAAGGGCGTCAAGGTGAGTAGCAAGGCTCGCGAAGGCAATTTCACGTTTAGTAGGTCTTGAAAGGTATCGACATTGAGATTAAGTCTGGGGAGACGGTTGCGCTGGTCGGCAGTTCCGGGTGCGGTAAATCGACTTGCATTCAGCTGTTACAGCGGTTTTATGATCCAACATCCGGAGAGGTAGGTGCTCTAGCCGGGGTCCGTTAACTTGGCCCCCCCACTGAGAGATTTCATAGTCGTATTATTTTGAAATGAATGCGCTCGTTATACACTCATATGCGCCACCGATAATAACTCTTGCGCCATTATCGTTTTTTAGAAATCCGAAAAAACATTTGGGGGGGCCAAGTGAACGTAGCCCCCCCCCCCCAGTACGTATTTTGTCCCTTGTAACTAGGTCACCTGATACATTTGGTTATGCGCTCAATTGCGCCACTTGAATTAAAGCTAGCGCCATTACGGTAAAGCCGTGACAAATTTTCAAAAAGTGGGGGGGCCAACTTAACGTTTTTAAAAGTTACTTTTTTTTAACATCTTTTCATACGAAATTGTACTCTCAGGTATGCGCTGAAATGCGCCGTAAAAAGATATCTTTGCTCCATTATTGTTTTTTGGATATCCTTAAATATATTTGGGGGGGAGGGGCCAAGTGAACGGAATCCCCCATAACGCATTTTGCTACCGGTATTTGTGCCACATCTGGTTATGAGCTCAATTGCGCCACTTGAATTAAAGCTAGCGCCATTACGGTTAAGGCATAAAAATTCTTTAAAAAGTGGAGGGTCTACTTAGGGTTTTCAAAAGTTATTTCCGGAAGTGCGTCCATTTTGAAAATATTTTACATCGATTCGGCCTTCGGAGTAACTCCTAAGTACAAATTTTTAAAAACCTACCTATTTTACTTTCTCAGAATCGTTTAACTAAAGCTCCCAAAAAAACACCCTGTATAGTGTTTCTGAAACACTATAATGGCGCCAAGATTTTTGTTTACGGCGCATTTTAGCGCATGATGAAAGGTACGATGTAGTAGAAAAAACATGTTAAAAAACGTAACTTTTGAAAACGTTAAGTTAGCCCCCCCCTTTTTAAAATTTTTTTATGGCTTAACCGTAATAGCGCTAGCTTTAATTCAAGTGGCGCAATTGAGCTCATAACCAGATGTATCAAGTGGCACAAATACCGGTAGCAAAATGCGTTATGGGGGATTCCGTTCACTTGCCCCCCCCCCCAAATATATTTAAGGATAACCAAAAAACAATAATGGCGCAAAGATATCTTTTTACGGCGCATTTCAGCGCATACCTGAGAGTACAATTTCGTATGAAAAGATGTTAAAAAAAACAACTTTTAAAAACGTTAAGTTGGCCCCCCCCACTTTTTGAAAATGTGTCACGGCTTAACCGTAATGGCGCTAGCTTTAATTCAAGTGGCGCAATTGAGCGCATAACCAAATGTATCAGGTGACCTAGTTACAAGGAACAAAATACGTACGGGGGGGGGGGCTACGTTCACTTGGCCCCCCCCCCAATGTTTTTTCGGATTTCTAAAAAACGATAATGGCGCAAGAGTTATTATCGGTGGCGCATATGAGCGCATACCGAGCGCATTCATTTCAAAATAATACGACTATCAAATCTCTCAGTGGGGGGGGCCAAGTTAACGGACCCCTCTAGCCGTGCGAAAACTCGTTAACGTGTTGGTCTGCAGGTGTTCCTCGATGGAAACAAGTTGGGTGACTTGGATTTGACGTGGCTGCGAAGGCAGATCGGTGTAGTTGGACAAGAGCCGGTTCTTTTCGGTACAACGATTGCTGAAAATATACGGTACGGAAATCTGTCGGCGACGGACCAAGATATTGAAGACGCAGCAAAGCGCGCGAATGCTCACACCTTCATATCGTCCTTGCCGCAGCGTTACAATACGTTAGTGGGGGAGCGAGGTACTCAATTGTCCGGTGGGCAAAAGCAACGAATCGCAATTGCGAGGGCTTTGGTGCGGAATCCATCCATTTTGTTATTAGACGAGGCCACATCTGCCTTGGACACGAACACCGAGGCTAAAGTGCAAGCTGCACTCGACAATGTAAATCTCAACGTGCGCTTACCAGAACTGAGTGTCTCCGTTTCAGGCTAGCAAAGAATGCACCACAATTATAGTTGCCCATCGTCTAATGGGGAAAGAAGGCGCATACTACAACTTAGTCAACACGCAGTCTTCAGCAAATGACTTCCCCCAGGAATGTAAGCACTACTCACTCAGCCATTCTAATCGATCTCGTATTACAGATGAGGATGATGACGATCCCATCACCACTTTCGATGATAGAAAAGCATCTTCAATGAAAGGCAGCATAATGGTAAGCACTCTTTAGTTAGCTTCGGCAGCTAATCGAAAAGGTTCTAGATGGAGGACATGATACCAGTCGAGGAAAGTAACACAACGTCCCTTATGGCGATACTGAAGGTGAACAGGCCAGAAGGTTGGAACATCGCCCTGGGTTGCATTACATCGTTGATTATGGGCGCGACCATGCCAGTTTTTTCGATACTTTTCGGCGACATTCTTGGTGTAAGTCGACTTAGTGCAGTCACTAGGCGTGCTCACTGGTACTTGCAGGTTCTGGCTCTACCGAACGACGATGACATTTTAACGGAAAGTAATAAATATGTAATAATGTTCGTGGTTACTGGTACCATAACCGGAATTGCTACGATCTTGCAGGTGAGACATCGTCCTTTCGCAGTTTGTCGAGCTAATTTTTCTTTTAGATTTACATGTTTGGTGTTGCCGGCGAGAAGTTGACGATGAGGTTGAGGCAGATGATGTTCGGGGCGATGTTGAGGCAGGAGATGGGTTGGTTTGATGACACGGAGAACGGCGTCGGAACACTTTGCGCCAAGTTGTCGGGGGAGGCTGCCAACGTGCAAGGGGTAGGTGACTGCCAACTTGTCGTGATGTTGCACGCCCAGTGTTTCAGGCAACTGGTCAACGCATCGGGACAATCTTTCAATCGGTAGCGACCTTGGGAATCTCCGTAGGAGTATCTATGTACTTTGAATGGAGATTGGGGCTTGTCGCGCTAACGTTTACGCCATTTATACTCCTCGCCATTTTCTTCGAAGGACGTTTCGTCAAGACAGAAAATGAGAACCGTCACAAAACTCTCGAAAGATCCACCATGATTGCAGTGGAAGCTGTTGCTAACTTACGCACCGTAGCATCTTTGAACGCCGAAGACATTTTCTATAACAAATACTGCAACGAACTAATGCCCCAGTACCGGAACGCGCTTCGCAACACCCACGTTAGAGCTATTGTGCTCGGCTTAGCGCGTAGCATCATGTTCTTTGCCTACTCCGTTTGCATGTACTACGGAGGCACACTCATTGTAGACGAAGGAATGGCGTTTGAGAAGGTTTTTAAGTGAGTAGTACTGTCAGCTTCTGCAGAATCTCCACGTTTTCTTCTAGAGTATCGCAAGCTTTAATCATGGGAACCGTATCAATTGCGAATGCCTTGGCATTTACACCAAACTTCCAAAGGGGCATTACAGCCGCAGAAAAAATATTTAACTTTGTCAATCGGGTGCCCAAGGTGATCGACTCCCCCAATGCAAGCGCCCCAGATTGGGTACGTCAACTCCAACATATTTCCTCCTATTTACATTTCACTTTTAGAATCCAGGCAACATAAACTATTCGCGCATCGGATTCTCCTACCCCACTAGGTCAACAGTTCGCGTCTTGAGAGGTTTCGACCTTTCCATTGTCGCAGGTAAGACGGTCGCCTTGGTCGGCCCGAGCGGGTGCGGCAAATCCACAGTTCTCCAACTGCTGGAGCGATACTACGATCCGCTCCATGGTAATGTGTCAGTTGATGACGATGACATCAAGGAAATGAAGCTGAGCTGCTTGAGATCGCAGCTGGGCGTGGTTTCACAAGAGCCAAACCTGTTCGATAAGACGATAGGGGAGAACATCGCGTACGGTGATAATAGCCGGGTGGTTCCCGAAGCGGAAATTATCGAGGCTGCCAAAAACGCCAACATTCACAACTTCATCACCAGCTTACCGTTGGGGTACTCCACCAGATTGGGCGAGCGCGGAACTCAGCTGTCCGGTGGCCAAAAGCAACGCATCGCCATCGCGCGCGCCCTCGTCCGGAAACCAAAGGTTCTACTCTTGGACGAGGCCACCTCTGCGCTCGACAGCGAAAGTGAAAAGGTGAGCGCGTCCACGTCGAGCTTTAACTGACAGCGCATTTCAGGTCGTTCAAGAGGCTCTGGATTCCGCACGAAAGGGTAGGACGTGCATAATAATTGCGCATCGGCTCAGTACGATTCAAGACGCCGACGTGATCTGCGTAATAGATCAGGGAGAGTCTGCGAAATGGGCACACATGCAGAGCTACTGCAACAAAGGGGCATATACTATACATTGCAACGGTTACAAAAGGGAAAGGGTGTTTAGATTATTAATTATTATTTAATTTGTCGACGGAATATGCGAGAAGACAACAAAATGATTCGGCTCAAAGGATCAATTGTTTACTAATAAATGCCATCGTATAAAGACCTATTTTACTTCCTCCCAAAATAAAAAAAATCACGCCCTACATTTAGTAGGGCGCCGGCGCGAGTAAAGCATACTGTGATGATTTTAAAGGTCCCGGACTCGGCACTGCAATTCAAACTTACCCTACAAGAAATCATTTGTGGGCAAATCCTGACATAACACTCACAAATAGAAAACAAAATGCAAAGGAGAAAGACTCAAATCAGATATCTCAAGTTGTATGGTGAAAATCAGCAAATGGAGCCAAATGCACGAACGAGAGATGGTGTAACAGATACAGCGAATAATCGAAACTGTATGAGGTACTTCTTCTACGGTGTAAATGGTTAGTACACTCATACAGGGCAACATCACACTGATCACAACTTCCCCACTTATTAAAGATCACTTTAAATAAGATCTCCTCAGTGAATGATATCGACTTTTTTCACGATCCCCTAAATGCAATAATAAATTAAATTAGATCTTAAGTCCTAATGTTTGTTCAGAGCGCCAGCGCCATGTAATTGGAATTTTTATTCTGTATGGTGTCTGGTTAAACCAATAAATAAGTAAATAATCCCGCTTCTACGTGGACACATAAATAAATACTTAATAAAATAATGTAAAGGCATAACCACCTGTACATTATAAACAAAGAACATGTCAGGTAACTACATTTAAAACAAATGTCAAAATTACCCTGTACCCCCCGATTCTACATTCTCCCTCAAAATGTTTTGTGCCCTTTGCACTGAAGCCATCACTTTTAGAATTAATTTCTAGGGCTGAACGTTTTCAATGCGAACATACCGCCCTGGGGTCTAGCGTACGAAGGTCTTAATGTCAGTTGTAGGAGAGGTTGTAGGTAAATGAAAATTGACTTTCTTTTCCTAGGGGGTGTTCCATACCCTCGGTTCTACATTCTTCCCCAAAATACTTTTACCCTTAGCACTGAGACCATCACTCTTCGAATGAATCTCTAGGGCTGCAGGTTTTGACTGCGATCGTTCCACGGGGTGGCCTGGGGGTATGAAGTACCCCCAACGTATGAAGCTCGATGTGCCAATTGTAGGTAAATGAAAATTGGATTATTTCGGCTCTACGAACTAAACACCGCGAAGTATCTCATGAAATCTTGTCGAATTAAATTGAATTAAATTCAAAAACGTTCACCAAATCACCAACACAACAGGGGCCGATCACTAGTTGCGTCACCCGGAGAAACCCAACCACCACAGGCACGACCTTGCACCACAAACAATGTCACTCCTTAATTACGTCACCGGGAAATCCCCACAAAAAGGTTATGCGGAAGTTTCCCCCAGTTTTAAGAGCGCTTAATAGCTTGGGTGCTCGTAAAAAAATCTGAAAAGCTCCGAGAGACTGTCAAGGATCCACAAAAAGAGACCCTTTAAGAATCTTTAGTGATTTTGAAGGTTTTTAAATGAAGCTTAAACTCATCCTTGAAGACTTACAGAAAGGAGAAACTTTTGGAGACTGTTTGAGGATTTTTGAGGCTCTTTTGCGTTTTGAGTTTTACAATTACCTAATTTTGGAAGGATAATTGAGGTAATACGCGATGAGGTCACAATTATGTTATTTAACAAGAGGTTATTGAAACTAGGCTTCCTCCATTTGTGCAATGTGTGCATAGATACCATACGTTTAAAGGGATTGTCCAGTTACGTTGCCACGTGCCGTAGAACCATTTCTTTGATACGTACTTCGTTCAACTCAAGCTTCTTAAAAAAGTATAATAGGAGAACGACGCTTTCAAAATCTGCAAAAAAGGTACGTCACATCGTCTTCCCGGAACCGAACGCCATTACTTACAATCTGTATGGACACAACCGAGAAATTTCCGAATTTACCAATCGTAAATACAACGGGTCTTTGGCCTTCTCGAATGACCATTGCCAGAGACTTCTTTATCCAACGCCCTAGTCCCACTCACCAAACTCCCCCGGAAAAAGCAAAAATGGAGTTGGGGTGCATTAATATCGAGCTTTCCAACCGAAGAAGTGGACCGTATGCTGGCCGAAAAAATCATTGAACCGTCTGAAAGTCCGTTGAGTTCACCTATCGTCATGGTCCTGAAGAAAGATGCGCTTCTGTATTGATTTCTGTCAGGTCAGATGCCTACCCGTTACCGATCATAAACAGGAGAATTGACGGCCTTCGTCGAACCCGCTACGTTTCGAGCATCGATTTGAAACCAAATTACTGCCAGATACCCGCTGACCAAGGAAAGCCGACCCGCCATCGCTTTCAGCGGCCACGTTCTAGCGGCCCGTGTAATAATAAGGCCAGAAATGGTGCCACGTGCGTTCGCATATCTAGGCGACATTATTGTTTTGGAGAGAACGTTCGCCGAGCACCCACGAAGCTCGAGAGAATGTTTCAGCCACCTCCGTTGGGTCACCATGAAAATTAATCCCGAAAGATTCCAATTGAATAAATCATCTTACCATGTAATTTTCATAGGAGCGTTGTTTCCGTGACTGATGTTTTAGATCTTCCTGCAGGGGGATATGTAACGATGCAGCCGTTTTCGTAGAAGGAATACATTATACCAATGTTATTGAACACACCGTACAATGGAATCTACCAGCTTAAATGAACACTGGGTACTTGGAGTGCGCTTAGTTACTAGAAGCCGTATCTGCCAGATTGATCTATTAATTTCTTCTAGGAGTAAAAACGCAAAAGTGATGTTTTCATTTGTGGAGCTGTTTTAACCACCGATAAGGGAAACCCTAGCTGCCGATGGTAGTTGTAACTCTTTCTGTAGAGATACATAAATGACTCTTAAAGCATCTGACAGCTCTCGGTATGGGGAAGAGGGAGAAAACTTAATATTTTAGGAATTCAGCTTCGGTAATTAATTATGAGACGATGTTAGTGAAAATGAGTATTAAAATTGAAGGCCGCACGGAGTTACGTGGATATCAACCTGATAAAGAGACCTTTGCTGTTGATTCGAAATTCCAAGGGACATTAGGTGTCAATTAAAGTTATGAATTTGAAGGTTTCGATCTGGGCAATTAGGTAGATATAATTAACCGTAGGTAATTAGATGTGCGTTTCAGTAGATGTTTGAAAAGCGTACGTTTTTCTTACGTTAATTACAGGATTTTTGCTTTCCGTTGTTTTCCTGCCCGTATGAAATAATTATTTGTCCGTTTTCTCCGTCTGATTACCTGGGGCTTCCAACCGCCTTTTTCGCAAGTCTGAGTCTGGGTATCTGGGCCTTCCTGGAATCGACAACCTTGACCAGAAGCAGGGTTTTCGGGTAGCGCCCAACTTTATCGTCACGTGCCGACGACCGCCGCCGTGATCTTCAATTATTTTGTGAATTCATAATATTTACACATATAATAAAGATACATGGGGAAACATGCTCTTTACTCGGTACAAGAGACCTTTGAAACCATTTATTTAATCAAAAAATTAAACCAAATGATACGAGATGAATGAAGAAGATTTGGACTTGTATTGATAGGGCATAATTATGGTTTTTAAGAAGGGGGTAGTGAAACGAGCTTTTTGATTGCATTTGTGCTATATCTAACATATGGTTAAAGATAATGACCAATTATCTAGCCTACGTGCAGTACAATGAAGATCACTTCCATGATGCGCGCTTCGTTCAGCTGAAACTCCTCAAGAAAGTATAGTAGGAGAACGACGCTTTCAAAATCTGCAAAAAAGCTAGATCATGTCATCCTCCCAGACCCGTGCGCCATTACTTACAATCTGTATGGACACAACAGAGAAATTTCCGAATTTCCCGATGGTAAAGACAACGGGCTCTTGTCCTTCTTTAATGACCATCGCCAGAGACTTTTGGAACTGCAAGTCGCATCCGACGAAATCGATTTGGTAGCAAGCGTCTCCAACGGTTTCGCTTTCGTTTATCACTCTCTGGGTGAAAAAGCAGTCCCCGAAGAGCAGGGAGCATCCCGCACTTAAGTAGATAACCAAATACCAGAATTCGCCGCTGAACAGCTGAATCTGGAAGAGTTGGGTTAAATTTGAGCCGTGGGGGCGTTGTCTGCTCTCACGTAGCCGATACGAAGCAAACAAGTGCATATGAAAATTGACCAATTCAGGTAAATGGATAGAAGGCATAAATTAAAGGTGGCGTCTGCCTTCTGAGCGAGGGCCCGAATGGAGGCGTGATACCTTGATATGCTTGCTAGTCGGTTCTGGAGATAATGTGAATCCGAGCGCCTTTCTCGACAGTCGTGGTCGAGACTCTGAATTTCGGCTTTCAAATGCGTGAAGTGCTCATACAGATGTACTAAAACGCATAGTTTTATTCCCATGCATATCGTGTACTCGTGTGATAAAAAAAGAGAGGTAAGAACTTCCCAGAAGGCGCAACCTATAAGACTGTAGCTCATCGCCCAGGAAGGCATTAGTCCAAACGGTAATGGATCTTCATTTCCAGTCACAAACCACATGAGAAACGCTAGTACGACAACACCGATTCCAAAAGGACACACCAACTTTTGCTGAAAGAGTACATTTTTGGTTAAGCATATTACTAATGACATTTTTACCACAAGAGCCGCCTGTTTGTTCATTTTTTCGTAAAAGGCATTTAGGGCATCGCTCTCGCAAACGTAGATCTCCTCAGCCATTCTCATCAATTCGACCAAATCCATGCGTTTAAGTCTAATTATTGTGGAATGTGGGATTACTGGAAAAAGTGTTGACCATCATCGGACTGAACATCAATAAAAGGGCGAGACCTTACCGTTAGTAAAGACGAACAATACTACGATATCTTGCATATTGTTAGACACGCCGACATCTTCAAAGAATACAAGGATTTTGCAAACGACAAAAATGTAGAAATAGCACATAATAGCAACGGAAATCATGCTCTCATATTTGCTAACATCTTTGTTAAGGAACAATCCCGATAGTTTCGAGTACTTTCTAACGGGTGAGAAATAATTTTCCTGCGGCATACTATAAGAGGGTAATTGTATGAGAAGTACGTATTTTACTGCTTAGGTTGAAACCGCGCCGCGTAGAAGCAAATTGTGTCACTCTAAAATATGCATGTAGCCATTAACTTCCTTCTTAATTTAATGAGCAATGTAACAACGCGGCCTTATATCACATAATTACGTTTAAATAATATATAACGAACCCTCCAACTGCACTTTAAATATAAATCTCCTTCTGGCCTAAGGTTACGTAATTTTTTAAGAAATTTTCACTTAGGTACAGCAGGTTATTAAACGATCCGGCGTTGTAAGGAGGTCGACACATAAAATGCGGTACGTATAAATATGAGTGCCTAGCCACACGGGATCACGCGAAGAAAGAAATTAAGCGAGCCATCCTCTACTCCTCCCTGTGAATCCGGAGGCCGTTGTTGATTTCCTGGTTCCTTCTCTCCACAGAGTAGACCCGAGGGATGGGAAAAGACCTCCTCCACTATTATGCTCTCCTGGTAGCCAGACAAAATTTTACAATAATTTACTGAATGGCACTTTGTGTATTAGGAGCTGAAACAACTCCTCGCACATTATAACCTACTGATACCAAATTGGAAAAATTTAAAAAGCAATTTGGCTTCGAAATATTTTTGTGGGTGATGGGAAAAGACCTCCTCGACTATTATGTTCCCCTGGTAGCCAGACAAAATTTTAAAAGAATTTTCTGATTGTCTCCTCGTGTATTAGGAGCTGAAACACCTCCTCGCACATTATAACCTACTGATACCAAATTGGAAAAATTTAAAAAGCAATTTGGCTTCGAAATATTTCTGTGGGTGATGGGAAACGACCTCCTCGACTATTATGTTTTCCTGGTAGCCAGACAAAATTTTAAAAGAATTTTCTGATTGTCCCCTCGTGTATTAGGAGCTGAAACTCCTCCTCGCACATTCTAACCTCATGATACCAAATTGGAAAAATTTAAAAAGCAATTTGGCTTCGAAATATTTTTGTGGGTGATGGGAAACGACCTCCTCGACTATTATGTTCTCCTGGTAGTCAGACAAAATTTTACATAATTTTCTGATTGGCTCTTCGTGTATTAGGAGCTGAAACACCTCCTCGCACATTATAACCTCCTGATACCAAATTGGAAAAGATTTAAAACGAAATTTGGCTTTGAAATATTTTTGTGGGTGATGGGAAAAGACCTCCTCGACTATTATGTTCCCCTGGTAGCCAGACAAAATTTTAAAAGAATTTTCTGATTGTCTCCTCGTGTATTAGGAGCTGAAACTCCTCCTCGCACATTCTAACCTCATGATACAAAATTGGAAAATATTTAAAACGAAATTTGCCTTCGAAATATTTTTGTAGGTGATGGGAAAAGACCTCCTCGACTATTATGTTCTCCTGGTAGCCAGACAAAATTTTACATAATTTTCTGATTGGCCCTTCGTGTATTAGGAGCTGAAACACCTCCTCGCACATTATAACCTCCTGATACCAAATTGGAAAAGATTTAAAACGAAATTTGGCTTCGAAATATTTTTGTGGGTGATGGGAAAAGACCTCCTCGACTATTATGTTCTCCTGGTAGCCAGACAAAATTTTAAAAGAATTTTCTGATTGTCCCCTCGTGTATTAGGAGCTGAAACACCTCCTCGCACATTATAACCTCCTGATACCAAATTGGAAAAGATTTAAAACGAAATTTGGCTTCGAAATATTTTTGTGGGTGATGGGAAAAGACCTTCTCGACTATTATGTTCTCCTGGTAGCCAGACAAAATTTTAAAAGAACTTTCTGATTGGGACTTCGTGTATTAGGAGCTGAAACACCTCCTTGCACATTATAACCTCCTGATACCAAATTGGAAAAGATTTCAAACGAAATTTGGCTTCGAAATATTTTTGTGGGTGATGGAAAAAAACCTCCTCAACTATCATGTTCTCCTGGTAGCCAGACAAAATTTTAAAAGAATTTTCTTATTGTCCCCTCGTGTATTAGGAGCTTAAACACCTCCTCGCACATTATAACCTCTTGATAACAAATTGGAAAAGATTTAAAACGAAATTAGGCTTCGAAATATTATTGTGAGTGATGGGAAAAGACCTCCTCGACTATTATGTTCTCCTGGTAGCCAAACAAAATTTTACAATAATTTTCTGATTGGCACTTCGTGTATTAGGAGCTGAAACACCTCCTCGCAAGTTATAACCTCCTGATACCAAATTGGAAAAGATTTAAGAGGAAATTTGGCTTCGAAATATTTTTGTGAGTGATGGGAAAAGACCTCCTCGACTATTATGTTCTCCTGGTCGCCAGACAAAATTTTACAATGATTTTCTAATTGGCCCTTGATGTCGTAGGAGCTGAAACACCTCCTCACACATTATAACCGCTTGATAGCAAATTAGAAAAGATTTAAAACGAAATTTGGCTTCGAAATATTTTTGTGGGTGACGGGAAAAGACCTCCTCGACTAATATGTTCTCCTTGTAGCCAGACAAAATTTTAAGAGAATTTTCTGATTGTCCCCTCGTGTATCAGAAGCTTAAACACCTCTTCGCACATTATAACCTCCTGATACCAAATTGAAAAAGATTTAAGACAGAATTTGGCTTCAATAAATTTTTGTGGGTGATGGGAAAAGACCTCGACTATTATGTTCTCCTGGTAGCCAGACAAAATTTTAAAAGAATTTTCTGATTGTCCCCTCATGTATTAAGAGCATAAACACCTCCTCGCACATTATAACCTCCTGATACCAAATTGGAAAATATTTAAAACGAAATTTGTCTTCGAAATATTTTTGTAGGTGATGGGAAAAGACCTCCTCGACTATTATGTTCTCCTGGTAGCCAGACAAAATTTTACAATAATTTTCTGATTGGCCCTTCGTGTATTAGGACCTGAGACACCTCCTCGCACATTATAACCTCTTGATAACAAATTGGAAAAGATTTAAAACGAAATTAGGCTTCGAAATATTATTGTGAGTGATGGGAAAAGACCTCCTCGACTATTATGTTCTCCTGGTAGCCAAACAAAATTTTACAATAATTTTCTGATTGGCACTTCGTGTATTAGGAGCTGAAACACCTCCTCGCAAGTTATAACCTCCTGATACCAAATTGGAAAAGATTTAAGAGGAAATTTGGCTTCGAAATATTTTTGTGAGTGATGGGAAAAGACCTCCTCGACTATTATGTTCTCCTGGTCGCCAGACAAAATTTTACAATGATTTTCTAATTGGCCCTTGATGTCGTAGGAGCTGAAACACCTCCTCACACATTATAACCGCTTGATAGCAAATTAGAAAAGATTTAAAACGAAATTTGGCTTCGAAATATTTTTGTGGGTGATGGGAAAAGACCTCCTCGACTAATATGTTCTCCTTGTAGCCAGACAAAATTTTAAGAGAATTTTCTGATTGTCCCCTCGTGTATCAGAAGCTTAAACACCTCTTCGCACATTATAACCTCCTGATACCAAATTGAAAAAGATTTAAGACAGAATTTGGCTTCAATAAATTTTTGTGGGTGATGGGAAAAGACCTCGACTATTATGTTCTCCTGGTAGCCAGACAAAATTTTAAAAGAATTTTCTGACTGTCCCCTCGTGTATTAGGGGCTGAAACACCTCCTCGCACATTATAATCTCCTGATACCAAATTGGAAAAGATTTAAAACGAAATTTGGCTTCGAAATATTTTTGTGGGTGATGGGAAAAGACCTCCTCGACTATTATGTTCTCCTGGTAGCCAGACAAAATTTTACAATAATTTTCTGATTGGCCCCTCGTGTATTAGGAGCTGAAACACCTCCTCGCACATTATAACCTCCTGATACCAAATTGGAAAAATTAAAAACGAAATTTGGCTTCGAAAAATGTTTGTGGGTGATGGGAAAAGATCTCCTGGACTATTATGTTCTCCTGGTACCCGGACAAAATTTTAAAAGAATTTTCTGATAGTCCCCTCGTGTATTAGGAGCTGAAAAACCTCCTCATAACCTCCTGATACCAAATTGGAAAAATTTAAAACGAAATTTGGCTTCAAAATATTTTTGTGGGAGAAGGGAAAAAACCTCCTCTACTATTATGTTCTCCTGGTAACCGGACAAAATCTTGCAAGAATTTTCTGATTGTCCCCTCGTGTATTAGGAGCTGAAACACCTCCTCGCACATTATAACCTCCTGATACCAAATTGGAAAACATTTAAAACGAAATTTGTCTTCAAAATATTTTTGTGGGAGAAGGGAAAAGACCTCCTCTACTATTATGTTCTCCTGGTAGCCGGACAAAATTTTGCAAGAATTTTCTGATTGTCCCCTCGTGTATTAGGAGCTGAAACACCTCCTCGCACATTATAACCTCCTGATACCAAATTGGAAAAATTTAAAATGAAGTTTGGCTTCGAAATGTTTTTGTGAGTGATGGGAAAAGACCTCCTCGACTATTATGTTCTCCTGGTAGCCGGACAAAATTTTAAAAGAATTTTCTGATAGTCCCCTCGTGTATTAGCCGCTGAAAAACCTCCTCATAACCTCCTGATACCAAATTGGAAAAGATTTAAAACGAAATTTGTCTTCGAAATATATTTGTGGGAGAAGGGAAAAGACCTCCTCGACTATTATGTTCTCCTGGTAGCCGGACAAAATTTTAAAAGAATTTTCTGATTGTCC
>NW_022170878.1:15172494-15186617 GCF_008802855.1 Photinus pyralis
TTGACCAGTTAACGCCCATTGCCATAAGTAGTTTTAAGTACAGGTAGAACCTGAAGCAAACGAAGCTTGAGTGCAAAGCGGCGGAAGACAGAAAACTTACCTTTGCTTATCGTGGTCTTGGGTGCTGATTCTGTTCTCATTTCGTCTCAGAATGGCGGTCTCTTGCTGCATTTCCCGTATCCTGAAAGAAGTCCGCGCAAAAAGCACCACATTCGCAATTATAATGATACAGAGAGGCAGATAAAAGTACACTAGTGTAGTCTCTCCAACTGAAACAAAGGGTTCATTTTTATGCATGGGAAAATAAGCGTAGTCCTTACGAGAGAACCAGCACTGTCCGTCGCCAATGCCAGGCTTATACCAGGCGTTTGGGGGCGCACTGACGTTTATTATCGTTATAATAATGATGTAAACTAAGGGCACGCCCCAAGAGTAGATTGAATACATTAGGAAACGTTTTTGCTCCACCTCCTTCTTGTTACCACTCAAACCCCTTATCCCTCTGAAAACATGCCCACGTGAAATCCACCGGACGGTAGTATACCTACTCACTTGAACGTCCACCAAATATCAATAGACATAACGTTCATCCAAAGGAACGACACCATGAAGAAGAACAGGCATAAAGTACCTAAGAAAAGAAACGGAATCAATTTGGATTACAAAGTTATCGGTACCTACCCAAGGCGATGCAGCCTGCGCCGACAATTTCGGTATGCTCCTGTATTATCACCAGGAAAAGGTACGCGCCGAACAAGGATATGACGTAGCTCATCAGCGATTTTCCGTGCATGTTCCTTTCGGGCAGGAGGCCGTACACGATGAAGGTGGCCAGGAGAAATGGCATGGAAATTATCATTCCTGAAAAAAAAACAATCTTATCAATCTGGCTCGCTAACAAAAGCGTAACAATTCGTAGTCTTGTACATAAAAAGAAGTGCTCGTGGCAAATACATCAAACACACAAAGAAATTTTGTTCAAGTAAAGCCGAAACTCCAAAATCTAGGGACAAGCTTTTATCAATCAATCATTTACGTCATTTTTGGGTATATTCAACTACATGTACATCAAATTTTCTGCATTCCTTCGTATCTTCATCAATTTTTCTTCTCTTCCCCGCTCGTCGAATATTTCTCTCCTTCTTTCTACTTCTTTACATTCCCATATCAGGTGATCTATATCTTCCTTTTTCTCTCCACGAATTCTGCATCTCTTTTCTTCTCTCCGCTTTTCGTTTCCTCTCCTAGTTTCCTCATTTAAATCTCGCCATTATTTTAATATTTTTTCTTCCAACCAGAGCTGGGCAGTATTCGATTTTGTAAATACTTTTTAGTATTCAAATACTTTGTAATTAAATACTTTTATGGAAGCAGTATTTGTAATCAAATACTTTCACAAATATTTAGTACTTATTCGAATACTTCGCATAGTATGTGAATACTTAAGCTTAACCTTTCTTTTTTACCAAAAATCAACTACTTTTACTTTACTGTAACTTTTGAACTAGTAGCCCAATCTTGGAACTGTTTGAAATTATTACTTTTACTCCCCTTAAATTTGTATATAACAATAGAGATATAAAAAAAGCTAATCCCATACAAAGTATTTTTAAGTAGTATTAAGCCTTTTATCTAGTATACTATTTTAAATTTTTAATGTATTTGAGTGACAAGTATTTGAATACTTTTTACTGTATTCGAATACTTTTGAAAGTATTCGAATACATTCTCAAGTATTTGAATACTTATTTTTTTAAGTATTTGAATACTTTTTAATGTATCTGTATCTAGTATTCGCTTGTGCTGGACGTAAAAGTATTTAGTATTCACATGCCTTTGATTTGTGTAAAGTATTTGAATACAAATACTTTTTGAAAGTATTCTGCCCAGCTCTGCTTCCATCCCTTTGGTATTTCGGTACCTTCTCCATTGAGCTTCTTATACCAATAAATGGAAGACTAAATGGTGGATTTGAATCAAAACTTTCTCCAAATGCTCTCTCTCAACCCTCAATTACTATGACACTGCTTTTGTAGTTTATATTAGAAATGTTATTAGCGCTCAAGAATTACTATTAGCTTAAAAGCAATTTTAATCTCTAGTGTAATTAAATTAACCAATAAAGGTGTGTCGCGTTCTTTTTCTGTTTTGTACAAGAAAAACCCGGCACGGGGTGTGTTTTCGCATAATTATGTATATTGCATCGTAAGAGGGTGCGTATGTTTTTTTTTCGCTGCGGGAATTTATGGTAAGCCGATGATACAGCGCATTAAATTCCATTTATATAGTTAACACACACACAGAAATGGGCCATTAGGGTATTTTATCGCACGAGTAAATTCTCTTATGATGCTGATGGCTTAATCAACGAATGGAGTCTTGTTTGTAATGTATTTTATGAGTGGTTAATTAACATCGTTTGGACCTGGACTGGAAGTTGTTCTAATTGCTTGATGATTACAATTACAATTGGGCATAGGCAATAATAGGAATTTATCGCTTACTGGGGAGCTTTCTACGTTATTGTTTAAGAAGGTTATTACGTCAATTCGAGGATCAAACTAAAATGTGAAGCTCAAAAACTTCGTAAGATCCTTTTAAAAGACCCAGGGCAAAATGTGGCGACACCGGTGCGAGGTGAGGCTTTCAGATGTCTCCCGGAAACCCACTTTCCCGGTTCTGGGGACTACGTAACTTCGGAACCACCAACAGGAGCTACCCGGTTGGTGGAAAGTACCTGCGCGGGTGATTTTACAGAGGAATCTCTGAGATGGGCGGACAACACGTTCAGACTATTAAAAGAGCTCAGGATCGGACGGGATATTCCCGGCTCTTCTGCAGAAGGGCCCCGAGCCGCTGCTTTTACATTTATTGCACCTCTTCAGAGCCTCATCCCTGGCTTTAGGTGACTGAATTTTCCGAGGTGAAATAGCCCGAGAAGATCCGGTATTTTCGGTACAAGAAGGATGCACATAGGTAAGTTGGGGGACTGTTCGAGGAAGAAGAAACCGCGAAAATTCCAAAGCAAATTTGGCTGATTCGGCCGATAGCGATCAGGACGGGACTCCCGGAGGGTCTGACCACCTGGATACGGACTGGGCAAATGACTTGATCGATAGGAGATCTATCACAGGCTGTGTTTTGAAGATTTCTGGATGTACAGGGTGGCCAACTAAGAATGCGAGGTACTGTATCTGAGAATCTATCCATCGTAGAGGCTTGTGGTAAAAAAATTTATTACTAAAACGGCCACGAGCAAAACCTGGAAAATATTTTTAAGTTTCTGAAATGACCACTAGGGGGCGTAACTGCAATCTCGAATCTAAAAAAGTTATGTTTCTGTGAATTCCGCTATATTAACCTAACAAAAAAATGTCCCGTCTTTGAAGTTGACGATAATCTGAACAATTTTTGTTTGACAATTTTTCCTGTATCTCTAAAAATGAAGTGGTGGGGGGTATTCAAAGGTTTCCGTAAAGAACACCCTGTATCTTCGAAACGGCTGAGCCGATTTAAACAAACTCGGGTTAGTTCAAAAGAGCTATTCTTCAGCTACAAATATTATACTATTTGAAGTTTTGTTAGTTTCACATATCACCGCTTGAGGGCTTTTTTCGACGTTCCGACAGAAATGGTTAATTTTCTCAAAAAAATTAAATGCATTGGTTAGATTTTTTTTCATGAAAAAGTAGCTAAATGATGCCTAAACAAACTCGCGAAAACAGCATCTCGATATCTTGAGATATATATATATATATATTTTTATATCGTGATGGCCAGCATTTCGAGCATTTACGGCGGCATTAAAAGCTTCCTTTTTTAAATCGATCCACCTTAGGGCCACAAATTATATAATAAAAATAATTCCGGAAAAATTATCTTAAAAAAATAAAATTTTGAGGGTATAAAATTTTCTTTGGCCTAAATTTTAGGTTAGGAACAAGATATCGAGATGCGGTTTTCGCGAGCTTGTTTAGGCATCATTTAGCTACTTTTTCATGAAAAAAAAATCGAACCAGTGCATTTAATTTTTTTGAGAAAATTAACCATTTCTGTCGGAATGTCGAAAAATGCCCTCAAGCGGCGATATGTGAAACTAACAAAACTTCAAATATTATAATATGTGTAGCCGAAGAATAACTCTTTTCAATTAATCCAAGTTTGTTAAAATCGGCTCAGTCGTTTCGAAGATACAGGGTGTTCTTTACGGAAACCATTGAATACCCCCCACCACTTCATTTAGAGACACAGGAAAAATTGTCAAACAAAAAAGGTTCAGATTATCGTCGTCTTCAAAGACCGGGTATTTTTTTGTTAGGTTAATATAGCGGAATTCACACTTTTTTAGATTCCAGATTGCAGTTACGCCCCCTAGCGGCCATTTCAGAAACTTAAAAATATTTTCCAGGTTTTTCTCGTGGCCGTTTTAGTAGTAAATTTTTTTACCGCAAGCGTCTACGATGGACAGGTTCCCAGATACAGTACCTCGCATTCTTATTTGGCCACCCTGTACAGTCAGCTGGACGACAAGAAAATAGCGCACGGTTTCGTTATCGTCTACCGAAGCGGAACTTGCAGCGTTGCTAACAAAAGAAACACGTCAAGAACTGAGGAGGGTGGAAGGAGAGCTGACAAGGAATATTCGCAACAAGAAAATAATCCACTAAACGAAGAAGAGCCAAGAAGAAGCCAAATGGATGCGGATGGAGCAAGTAGATGAAGAATTAGGTACAATCTCCCCTTCCAATCTTACAACAGGAACCGAAGTAAATTAGCGTCTTCTAATTTTAATTGTGCGCCAAGGAAATTTATTTAAAATTACACTTGACGCTAATTTTAGTTTTGTTTATAAACAGACGAAGTGATGAGAAGTAGTCATTTACATTGCGCGTTTATGTTCAACAAATGCGACGTCTCGAAACTTTAAAAACTCGAACGGATATTCACATTGTTTATTTTGAAATCTTACGGCCGTTGTATCTTTGACATTAAGTTTATTTTTTACCGTTGACAAGAGATTCCCCCGATGATTGGTACAAACCAAAGCCCAACTGAAAACACGACGTGTCATCCTTCATCGCAGAGAAAGCCAAATTTTTGAAGTAGTACAGGGACAATGCTTTATAATGTTTTGATTGCCTAATCGATATTATTGAAAACAGGTTTGGCCTGCATTCCAAAAATGTTTGATTTATGCAGTGCACTGCCAAATATTTCTGAAGTAACTCAAAAATCGTTCATATTAAACATCCGTCCGCTCACTCCAGTGAACCACCTCTCCAAAGCGTCATTGTTTCAGTTACCATTTTACACTCGACGTTAACAATCAAGATTTTCTTTAAGCGGGAATGTCTGGTTATTCTTCAGCTGAGGATGCCAGCTTTTAGCAGACCAAATTTCAATGAAATAGTACCGAATGGAAATAGGGACCAAATTTCAAGTTAATAAAAAGGAAGATTATCAAAGATCGAAACCAACGTAATTTACATACCTACCGTAATTATTGACAGTGACCACATCGTCCGTCCAGTCAATGCATGTCAATCCAGAAAGCTCCCCATCAATATCGTCAACGCAATAAGAGTCGAGGTCAATAATTTCTTCTGCAAAAGGCACCCACAAGCTTCCATTTCTCTGAACAAAGAACGGATCTTCCGCTGCGTTTAACGAATAGATATTTCCATGCGGGCAGTAAATATAACCGTCAATTATTTTAATATCCAGGGCATCTTCGACGGGCTCGATCTCGTCAAAAATTTCGAACGTGATCTTTTCGCGTGTACGAACGCAAGAGTCCCCTCGAAGCACATAATCGACGCCGCAGCACTTCCTGACGCACGTTTTTGAATCGCACTCGCAATCGTTGATCGTTTCAGTGTAGGCGAAACTGGTGCTAAGGTACGAAGCGTCGAGGGGGGCGATTCGGTCCTTCTGGCACGACGGACGGACGTGGGTCACTTTGACGCACAACAGCAGCAAGATGGCCGCGAGCATTCTGACGTTGCCGGAACACGTCCGAATTTTAGGAAATGGAAACACACACGCAGCGGTTCATTTTTATCGACATTTATCGGCGATGAATAAACCCCAAGCGATTATCCAGTTATCAAAAAACAACCTAAATTGACCTAATAATGCGCCAGCATCTTATTATGTTCTGGTAAAGAATACTTAATAATACTCTTTGGTTCTGGTTCCGTTTGGCACGTCAATTCTAGTTAACAATAATTGCGTAAACGGTTAACAAGGTTTTTGTCCAGGAAGACCGCGTTCCCCACTCCCCTTGCCAGAGGTCCACCGTGCTCCTTCGTTCTTTTAGAAGCCTTAGAGGAGGGTTATCACAAATAGATTTTGGTTGGGTGTCATTCTCATGGAAAATGAGTGAGACCCACACCCTCCTTTGGTTTCTCGATCGCCACCACAACTCCACTTAATTATTTTCGACACCTTAACCGCCTAGGTCGATTTTTGGATATCCCTCTCGATGTGCTCCCGCATAATCTCACTTCTAGTACTATGCGATCAAAAAAGGGTTGCTGTCGAGTCGCCCTTGGAATTTTTGTTTATATGGAAGATCATATTTAACTTGAACTTCCAAAGCCGCCTCGACGTAAATTCTTTTTTGATCAGTCGTTACGTCAATTGTCCTTTCGAGTGTCCTCCTGGATTGGGAGACCCGCCATCAGTACTAGTCAGGGAGACATTTCTGAAAAGTGTATGTCTAACGGCGTTTTGTGCCACAAACTGGCAACAGGCGGTTCTAGACTAATTGGCCCCCGCTGAAAACGATGCGCCCTGTTGCCAGATCCAATTTTGGCATTTAAACCCTTAAATCCAAGATGGCGGGCGAAATTACCGTTTTTCGGTTATTTCGAGCCCACAAGGCACGCCACTGAACGTTTTGGGTAGTTTAAGGGTAGAATATCATCTAGTACACACGTCGACCTCGTTTAGGTACACTTTCGTATTCATATTAAGGGCCTAAATGCCAAAACTCCGTTTAAAAACGTCATAAATGCAAAAATTTGTCATTTTTTTTTCTTGCCGGTTATCGGCGTCCAATATGTATTCATATGGTCAAGTTAACATTTAAGTATGTGGGGACCTCCAGCAGCGTGATACCTATGCCTGGGGCCTAAATATCAAGATGGCGTCTGGAAAGTCCAAAAAACAGCGAAAAAGTCGTTCTTTTTGCCGTATTTTTACTACACTGGTCACACATTTCCCATTTCGATGGCCTGGAGCCATAATATGAGAATTGCGAATATCATTCTGGATGTTACACAACTGAAGGGCTTAACTGCGGAAGTGGGGACTCGTCTCCTATAAACTTTAACTATGGAACCAAGAGGCAGAAGTTGGTTTGGCGGCGTAATTTGAGGGCAAATATATTAAAACCTGCTTCCCAAGTTTTCTTTGATTTTTTTAAATTAAAACGTAACACTTGGCAGTCGAAACTGTTTAGAATATTGAGCACTAATACTGTGAAGAAGGTATTATGCAAGAATAAGAACATTGTCTCTTGAAGCACTGACGTTTTCTCTCTGGATTGTTTTTGGAATATTACACATAGACTAGGTACTGTAAAAATCACCACCAGAGGATGATTCATGCTGCATGGCCTAGGGAAAACTGAAACAGTCAAATGGAAGTCATCACCGCGAAAGAAGACATGAGCACCATTCTACGATCAATAGAGATGTGGCCTAACGTTTGAATAGAGCATCTTCATGCGTTAGAATGTAATGTGATATCATGTTAAATTAGTATGAACGAGCTTAATGTTAATGTAAATGTTAGAGTGAGTCGTTAAATCCCAGGTTAAATCCCAAAAAGACACAAAACCTTCCCCATACTATTTTAATCTCGATTTTAATAGACAAATTGTAAAAGCCGCGACTAGTTTCGACCAACGGTCACCTTCTGGCTTAAGGAAATTACAGAATAAAACTTGTTAAAATATTTTAGAAGTACACAATGCAAAATTTGAAAGGCAGCATGGGGTAAAAACGATGACAATTAAACAATAACATTAAAAAATATCTTCATTGAATGTAATCTTAGCCTACATGATGTAAAATTAATGGTCTTTTAATATTAAATGAAATATCGGGCGTAGGTGGAAGACGCCATCGAAGCGACACAGACGAACTTCAGGAGCGGCGCCGACGAAGACGCACAACAACACGCGAGTGCGCTGATTGATGGTTTCGCGAATCCGTTCGGTTCGAGATGATAATTCCACCCCCTCTCGTGGGGGTGTATTACGTCCGGGGTGGCAGTCGCAATTACTCATAATAACGTTCCAGAACATCAAAATGAACAGCGAACGTAAAGAGTGGCCAGTGTAGTAAAACTACGGCAAAAATAACGACTTTTTCACTCTTTTTGGACTTTACAGGCGCCATCTTGATATTTAGGCCCCAGGCATATGGCGCTGCTGGAGGTCCCCACATACTTAAATGTTAACTTCACCATATGAATGCATATTGGACGCCGACAACCGGTCAGAAAGAAAAAAAATGATAAATTTTTGACGTTTTTAAGCGGAGTTTAGGCATTTACGCCCTTAATATGAATACGAAAGTGTGCCTAAACGGTGTCGTCGTGTGTACTAGATGTTATTCTACCCTTAAACTACCCAAAACGTTCAGTGGCTGCCTTGTGGGCTCGAAATAACCGAAAAAAACGGCAATTTTGGCCGCCATCTTGGATTTAAGGGCTTAAATGTCAAAATCGGGTCTGGCAACAGGGCGCATCGTTTTCAGCGGGGGCGGGGGCCACCGCCAGTTTGTAGCACCAAACGCCGTTAGACATGATTTAGAGAGCCTTTTTCAGAAATGCCTCCCTGACTAAACCGCTTCTGTCTTCATTTGTCTTCTCCATTCATTCTCGTACCATGGCCGCCGCAGACTCCGTAGCCCTAATTGCCTATTCCAGTTTCTGGCTCGTTGCCACGATTGTAAAATGGTTCGCGTACCTTACTATCGTAACTTCTTAGTTTGAGTAACCCATCGTAGATCATGTCCGATAATGGAGGACCCAGCGAACTGATCCTTGAAGGCCTCCTTCGTCCACCATTTTGTTTTTTTGGACGGCGTGACTACGTCAGTAGAAACCAGACGCCCTCCACCATCTTGGATTGGTTGGTAACTACCAGTTTGGGCCATGCGGCCTTGTCGAGGGGAGATTTCGTAACTTTTGTGCGGTGGAGTGACATGGTTTTGTCGCGCATGGTTGTACCCTGGGATTTCCTCGACGAATCACTACTTTAGGAAGTAAAAAGAACTTTTCTGCACTCGGAATCTTATTTATCTTACCGTCAAATTTTATCAAAATCGGAAGAATACTGTAGGAGGGATTCCACATGATATTTAAATAATCTGACATCTGAGCGAAGAGAGAGCAGTACGGAAAGAAAGAGAGACGCCACATTGCAAACCTAAACCATTTTTCAAAGCGTTTAAGCAAAACAAAAGAGGTTCTGTACTTACATCTAAAGTTTACAAAAATATCCACCCACGAAAAGATTCACAGATGATATCACTACAATCACGCAAACTTTTAGGAGACAATATAATAATAATAATAATAGGTAATACCTTAGGTACCTAATGTTCACATATTATGCGTCTACGGACGATTGTTTGAAGATTAGCAGGAAAGTATTTCTTTTACAAAGAACGCATTTGAAAATAAGTCTGTAATTGAGTGGTTCTTGTCTCGGCTAAACTAAAATAGGTTCTTGTCCTTGCTGTCGTAAAAAGGGTCCAATCCTAGCGGAATTTCCCTACGTGGATTTTCATCGGCGCGAAAACCGTGGTCACGTGTTCAGCTGTTATGCGTTTTTTTTAAAGCTTTCGAGCTTAATTTTATGTAGTTCCGGTTTTAAGTTAATTTGATTATTTTTGTACTATTTCTCCAGAAAGTTCGAGTTTTTTAAGGGAATTTTTCGAAAATTTGTCCGTCTGCTGACTGCTCCTCGTCTAACTCGAGAACAAAAAGAGGCAGAGACGTGAAACCTTCTTCCATCGATTTCCACTACGAGTTCAAGTGCTATTGAATATGAGCCCGACTAGAAGTCGTGTTTCCGAATGCGAGGTGATTTCATCAGGTTTACGCGGTAAGTATCTTATTTACGGAGCAATCCTTATGAAATTCCGGTGGTAGGGTCAAAACATCATATGCGAATATCTTGAGCAGCATCTTGTTGATCACAGGCGACGACAGGCAAACAGTAAAAATACACCAACATCGAACAATATATGAAAAATTTTTTAGTTTAGATTAAGAAGAATCTATCATGCCGAAGAGAAAAAGAGCCATTAGCAAGAAGGAACAAAAAAGGAGAAGAAGCTCAAAATCCAAGTGGGTCGAGCTGAATCAGGAACTCGAACAAAAGAACAAATGCGAGGTCGTGCCATTCGAAAAATTAGCGCAGTTCGCGAAAAAGAGCAAGGATCATATTCCGCGGGTGAATATTTCTTGGGACAAACAGACTATATGGGAGTTTTCCAGGTGCATCTACCAATGCCGAATTTCCTTAGTGGGTATTTTGAAATGACCCAATCTACCTGCTATCTACTGAGTCATAACTCTAAGCAACTTAAAATGATAACGACTCACCAAGTGTGTACAGTGACTTTGGCTCTTCGGGAGGGCCATCCACACAGACAAACGCCGACAATCCAATATCGTGGAAATTCTCCAAGCAATAGTTCTCCCGATAAATTAATTTGTTCACCTCGGGCTGCCACAAACTTCCATTGGGCTGGAAATAGAAGGTTTCATCGGGGTAATCCAAGGGCTCCAATCTATAGTGGGAGATTCCCTTAGGACACTTCACTCTGCCTGCTACGTAACGAAACGTAAGATTTTCCGCGACTGGGTTAACGTCATCGTAGACGGCAATTTTAAAACTTTGGGTGTCGTTAAAAATGCACGTTTGGTCGGAAAGGGTGTAATTTAGGTCACAGCACTTTCTAATGCAAATATTTGTACGATTATCACAACCACACTCACTAATTGTTCCATTATAGACGTAGTCACCAAGGACATAATCCTCACCTTTGTGATTGAACTGAATTTCACAGGTATTTAAAACTACAGTTACGAGACTCAAGATAATCACTGGCGCGAACAAGGGACGAATCGCACATTTCATCACTAAATTTTCAGCGGTTTTTTTTCGACTAAGCAAACGACGGAAAAATCCAAACGAACGTAATTTCGTTTACCAAGTTCTTATTACAAGATAAGGCGATATGATAAGATGCGTGAAAAACGACTGATCAAATATGAACTACTCTCGTTTTGTAATTTATACCAAGAGGAACAATTTGTTAGAGAATGCGCTGGCATCTCAATGTTAAACTGGACTAAATTTAGACAATATTTCTCTTGGGAAATTCTTGCTCATCGGCACGTTTTTATATGAAAAATCCAGGGACAATTTTTGTTTTATGTGGGAAGGTGTGGGACGCGCGTTGCGTCTTCTTCGTTCGAACGCAAACTGACTACGCGAAAATTCGCGGTTTCCAACGTCCAGAGCTAAGTCGAAGGATCGATAGTTTTTTTTTTCTTTGAGTCATTGTCGAGATCGTAATTTTTCCACGTGGCGATTACGTAGAAATCCCGCGAAATGGTGAAATGACGTTTTTCAAACGGTGCACCAAAGGCCTACCACACACGAAATGAATCGCGAACTCATCGACTCCATTGGAAAGTGGGGATTTTCCCTAATTCTTAATAGTGGTCTCGAAAAAATTACTACCTAACTATGTCAGGAACCTCAAAGAAGTAAATTACAGGAATCCGAAAAGGAGTGGGTTGCATCGCCCATTCATTCAGGAGTCGATAATTTTCGACCATTGTATGTAACTGTTGGAAGGCGAAGGGCGAAACGATATGGAAGACTTTCCATATTACATGCTCTTCGTGCTGTCTATTTGGACCCCACGAAAGCTCTTTTTGAGTTGAATTTTAGGCCTTTTATTCCTCCAGCCAGTCTATACATGGGTGGAAACTGGGAATGACTTGTTAGAACTGTGAAAAGAGGACTTTGGGCGGTTCCAAGGGAGGAAGTAGGTACTGAAGACCGTAATAGGAAAGGTGAAGCACTCTTCTAGCGACGTAATAAATGGCCTTTGGGGAGGGCAGAGAGTCTTCCCAGGAAAAGGTGGGAAAGTCGGGGTAGTGAAGCTTCTACAATGGCGTCCACCAGTTGTGAAACTTCGTAAGCATCGTACCCTCGTCCTTCCCCATATAATACTTAGGTAATATTGTCATAGTCTCTTACCAATTACCAATATTTGAAATAATAGACTTACATTGAGTATTATTCAATGATTAAGTTTAGCACTTACCGGTGTAATTGTAACGTCACGTGCTAGATAGAAATGTGCCGATTTTTTTCGTACTTTAGAACTTTCAGATCTTTTGCAATAAAATTGATCTAAGCCTTTCCTTAGGCTTAAACACCGAAGTTTTATAAATTACCTACGTACTTTAAAACATTAATTATACAAAACACACAAAGTTAACAAACCGAACGTCAAGCGTAAAAAGTACACTGAACGTGAAACGCAGGAAGTTGTACCTACAAGTTACATAAACAATGACAATTTCGTTATTGACCTATCGTTATGTAATAGGTAATTATTTTAAGTCGAGTATTCCGAGCAAAATAAGAAAATTGAGTAAGCAAATTGGTGCAAAAAGTATAACTGGGATTGATTTATGTGGGGGACGAACTTCTTGGAAATCTTTACAGTCATAGTTACAGCAGCTTACCATCTGGGGACGATTGAGTGGAAATATTCATCTCGAATCGTTGCTAGGAAACATATATTGGCACTGTAAGGAGTTGTTTATAAATCTACTGCAATCTATCATCGAATGGTAGGTAGTTTACGTTTGAACTAATTAACGAAAAAGAACAACAAAGAATTGCTTGCTTTTTTTTTCAAAACTGATAGACCCAAAAAATGCCAAACGACGCTTCCTACAAATGCGAAGACGATAACGAGATTTTACCGACGCCGCACAGTGGGGTATTTGAATTAATTAGCCGGCCAAAATTCAAAATATTGACTGATTTCAATAAAAGTCGCAGAATATCTTTATCTTACAATGAAAATAACAAAAAATTTGTTTACTCCAAGATGGCGGCCGGAAGTGGCAAAATTGTATATCTTGCTTGTATATGTACCAAATTCGGCCCGTGCTAACGTATGCATGAGAAGTATCGACAAAAAAATAAGATATGGGATAATAGGAAATTCTTGGGAAAAATGTTGTAGGTTACGATCAGTGGTTCTCAACCAGTGGGTCGCAGAACGTGTCCGAGGGGTTCACCAAATACCGGGAAAAATTAAAAACAATTATTCTTTTTATAAAACAACTGACTGTAAAATTCACTGAATTTATTACTTGTCTTATCTAATGTGGTCTGTAATAAAGTTTATTAATAAGTTAAACTTTACGATTTAAAAAATTAAAAATCGGCAAAATACTCAACTTAAAAAGTTGTGGTGTCTAAAAGGTTGGGAACCACTGGACTACTTTACTAAAATACATGCACTGTCTTAGACTACCATGATAATAATTATTCAGATGAATATTGTGATTCAGAAGAGGAACTGCTGCAGCTGCTACTGTGTTCCTCTACTTTAAGATCAAAAACACACATGTTAAGGCTTTTATTGCTTTTTAGCGCATTTTTGAAAAAAATACGCTATTATATTCGTTATTGCTGGCAGGCCGGCTGTCCGCGTGAGTTCTCCACAACTACAATAGGTAGCTAGAGAATTCAAATTTTCACTAAAAGCTTTCTGCTATCGTGTAGATGTGCAGGCACTAGTCTATTTTGAGTTAGATTACTTGTGAGATCGATAATTGATGAAAATAAATTCGATATGGGTTTCGGAGGTGCTATAATTTTACCGTTAGATAGCGCTACCAGTATAAAAACTTATTATTTACTTTGTGATTTGTTTTACAAAATGAAGACGTACCGTCAATTGAAATTAAATAAAATTAATTATTTAACGCAGCCAAAATTACTCGTGAGATCGATAATTTTAAACTTCGCTAATAAAATACTGACCTGCATTACCAAAAAT